>NC_047679.1:4570798-4882826 GCF_011762505.2 Arvicanthis niloticus
ATCACTCCATAAAGCCATAAGTAAATAAGTAAATAAATAAATAAATAAATATTAGACTAACTTAGAATCCTTTTGGATAGAATCCCACCTTTTGTCTCTGAATGAATATTACTTAGATATCCAGAGGCCTGGATCTTATTTGAAAAGCAAGGGGCTCAGTTTCTCTTCAGCTCCTTTACATTATAATTCTTCCATTTGCGGCCAAACAAAAATGCCAGAGGTTTTAAAGAGGAGCATTGCGGGTTGAGTTTCCTAGAAAGTAGACTCAAAGAGGAAGAATAGTAGGCCAAAGGTTTCTTAGCCAGTACTTCTTGGCATTCCTTAGGAGCAAGAAGAAGAATCAGGGCGGGTTCTGGGAAGAAATTGCAACATATTATTAACAAGGACAAAGTTAATCCTCTAGGGGGCGCTCTTGGGTGGAATTTTTTTTCCCAGGGTTGTCTGAATTTGGGCAAGGCAGAGGTTAGGTCTTCATACTTCGTTGTAGGCAAATCACTGGTTGTGAGCTCTTCTCTGAAAAAGAAAGGAATAATTGGCTGAAATGTCTTTGCAAATTAGAGCCCCAGTTTCTCTCCATTCTTATGTGTGTTTGGGATTGTTCAGTGCTTCTATGTGCATGTCATTGTGGTTTTGGTTTGCTTTTCTCTAATGACTAAGAAGGCTGAATAACAGCATGCTCTTACTTTTAAGCTGTATATTTTCTTTGATGAAATACTTCTTCAAGACAGTCTGTTTAAGGGTTAAAGAGATGGCTTAGCATCTCTTCCAGACACTTGCAACTCTTCTAGACAACCCTAGTTCAGTTCCAAGAACATACACAGGGTAACTCACAACTTCCTTGAAGTTCAAGAGTTTCTCATTCTTTATGTGGTCAATAAATTACACCAGATTTATTTGTTTATTTTTGTATGTCAACATTTCCACCTCAACTTCTCGAAATTTGGGATTACAGGTATATAATATGAGGCCCTACTAAAATCAATTTTCTCAAGATATACTACAGCTCTGCATATGCATAGGTACAGATAGCAAATATTAGTTTGTAGAAGAAGTTTCAAAATCTGAAATTTGAGTTGACACCCATTGTTCTGAACAGAATGGCACAGAGTCTTATTTCTTCCCATAAAGTACACCTTTGACATGCCCATACCCTACATGGTAAGCTCAACTTCATGTGAACAGAAATGTCTCTAAACATGTAGACACTAATTATTCTTAATCCTAATTGAATTGTCAAAGCAGAATCTAGAAAGCAGAATGGCCTGTGGTACATAATATTTACCATGGGGGGAATTGTAGGAAGCAAGTGAGAAGGAATGGAGTCAGAAGTGGAGATTAAACTGATTTAAGGTATAGTGGATGAAGTCACTGCATGTGGCTAAGAATCGGCCCAACACAAAATTGTATTCTTACTTAAAACATGCAGGTTTTTTTTTTCAGTTTTTATTTTTGCCACCTAACAGTATGGTTCTTGAATGTGGACTTCGTAGATGACATTATGTCATAATGTCAATAGGTTGGACCTTCCTGACTCCCTTGTATATATACTGCTTAGCTTCTAACTTCTATATATTTTATTCTTCATGGCTCAAATCTGCTATTAAATACCTTTGTTTGGTTAAAGTTGTCTTATCAGGAGACATCTGGGAGAAGGGGTGACTCACAGTTATATCTTCAGGATTCTTCTAAACCTGTGATTCTTCAAACTTAGTAGCTTGAATAGTGGCTATATATAGGATGTTTCTAGGTGAGATGATCCTTTGGTAAGTTTTATTCCAGAATTCCCAATGGGACTACAGTGAAATCTTACTTTTCCTTTTCCCCCTGACTTTACCATGCTCACCTGACATCCTTATTACTGTTTCTTTGGGGCACTTCTTTAGTAAATCAGTCATATATAACTCTTCATATACAACAATGTCTGCTTGCAGGTACAAGATTAAGACCTAAAGATATATTATGGGGATTATGTCTATAGGGAAGTGTGACCATTATTTTGCTGAACCATTTAGGAAACATACATTACTTCTCTCTTCCCCATATTGCCTGCCTAAGGACAGGCAGGTCAGTGCATTTGTCTACCACCTTCAATCTTCTGTTGATCAAAGGTAGTCATTACTCTTTCATAATTTTTGGTTTGTGCCATTGTCACAATGTTTAAGGCCAGCTCTCAAAGTATCAGGAAGAACCTCAAAGATAAAATGGAGAGAAAATTGTGGAAAGCATAAAATGGAACTCTGAGGTCATGTGGAACTGTTCATGACAGTTATCGGGGATTAGACTGTGCTAGTAAAGTGACATAGTGACAGATTTGGCATGGAACTCTAAAGATGCATAAGGAATTCCCAAAGATATGTGCATGGTGGTTTAAATCTGCAATCCTAGACTTCAGAGGTGAAGGCAAGAGGATTAAGAATTCAAAGCCAGACTCAATCACCTAGTGATTTCTAAGCCAGTCTGGGATTTATGAGAATCTCTTTCAAAAGAAGACACATATAAAAGGTTTCCCAAGGAACTTGTATTAGTTTACTGGCATAGGATGATCTGAATAATAGAAATTTCATTTTGAAGTCTAGAAGTCTAAGACTATGATACTGATGTGTTGTTTTTGCCTTCTCTCTTTTTGGCTTACAGATGGCTGCTTTTTTTTTTTTTTTTGCTTTTATATGACCTTTACCTTTTCTTTGTGTGTGCACATTCCTCGTGGCTATCCTCCTCTCCAATTTTTCAGTGCTAAGATTAACCCAGGGCCTCAGGCATGTTAAACAAGTATATTACTACATCACCAGATCTCTTACAAGGACATCAATCAGATTAAATCCCTTGTCTATAAGAATTCACTCACCATAGCTGTTTCTGTAAAGGTCCTAGCTACAAATATAGTCACATTAGAGGGTATAGCTTCGACATAAAGATTTTGATGAGACACCATTCATTCTACACAGACATAATTACATAATTTTATAACAACCAATTTGTAGACCCAGTTTTGCTTTGTAATACTTGCTAAAAATGAGAAAATACATGGCTATGAGGATCCTCCTGTTTACTTTTTTCATAGTTGTCACTTTTCAGCTTTATAAAGTACAGACTTATCTCTTACCTGTAATAAGTTCTACAGAGATGAAGTGCCCCAAAATGTAAAATACTGGTGGCATTAGCATAGAGACTTTTAGGTACTAGATATTTGGACACAAGCTTCCCTCAACAAACTACTCTAAGTCTGTTATTAAATTTCATGTTGTCTTCCAATATGTGCATTTCCCTTAGTGATAAATTTAGATTTTGGATTAAATGGGAATATTTTGTCTTGTGTTCTGGTATTCTGGATTTAGTTGTAAACTTGGAGTATAGAAGCAGAAGTGGTAACAAATTTCTTTTGACAATATTCAAGATATAAAAGCGGCAAGGATTTGAGGAATGCACACATCATTCATTCCCAAGGGACTCAAAGTAGGGGAGAGAGTGTAGGAAAAATATATGAAAGTTCCACAGCTTATTTCAACCAGATGACAATTTATATCAAGCATTCATATTTTGTCTTTTTACCATATAAATATTAAGAAACTGAGATAGTATGGATAGTATCAGGTCTTACTAAATTCCACTCACTCAGCACTTTCAACATTCTCAGTAAAGAGAAATTTCATTCATTAGTACCTATTCTCATTCCCAGACTTTGCTGAAAATCAGTTGTTCAAATTTGTATAAGATAAAGACAATGATGAAAGCATAGCAATAATTCAATATTTCTATTTCCCTGACCATTTTCTGTGCATAAAACATGGTGCCTCTAAGTGGAAGGGTTAACAGGAATAAATTTGATAAAGAAATAAATAAAGAAGAAAGTGAGTAACTGAATTGACTTTATGATTAAACCATTTTGTAACTCACATACTTTCCAATTAGTTTTCTCAAGGAATATAAACATTGACCTAATTGGAATAACAACTGATTCATCATTGAAGATGTTTTATGATAGTATTTAGTTTTTAGCATAAGACTTTAAATGAGGTGATTTCCTTTAAAGAAGCTCTTTGTTTATTTGCATTTCTACATCAAATAAGGGTACTCTTACATTTATGAAGCTAATACAAATTTAGATTTGTAAAAATACCAGGTATAAGAGCTAGAAATGTAGGTCAGCAATAGAAAATTTATCTTGCATATGCAAGGTCCTGGATTCCATCCACAGTACTGCCAAAAATTAATACCAGTCATAGTTTTAGTCTCTCTCATGAATGGCTTAATCTATGCCAAGCTTTGACATCCACTTTGAAGATGGAGAGCAATCCTGGGGAAGAATTCTGGCCCCTGCACTCTTCTGTGCCCTCTTCTTGCTCTCTCTCTGTGTCTCTCTGTCTCCCTCCCTCCCTCTTTCCCTCCCTCCCTCCTTCTCCCCTCCCTTTCTCTCTCTTTCTCCCCCTGTTTTCTTTCCTTTCTTTTTTCCTTCTTTTCTTCTTCTTTCTGTTTCTCCTCCTCCTTTTTCTCCTTCCCTAAAAGAAAGAAATGCAAAACCAGATGGACTTTCTACTACTGTGGCCTCTGTGTCACAGACAGGCTACAGACCTTGTCATCAATTATAAAAAGAAGTGTCAGGGAGTTGTTTTATGATATTTTCCAGACAAAAAAATAACTTTACATTTTGAGATAACAACTCTTGACAAACTGTGTTTAGTACAAGGCTACAGTACTTGCTGTATAATTTAGAAAATTCTAGAACACTATCTTAGTTAGGATTTCTAATGCTGTGACAAAACAACATAAGCAAAAAGCAAGTTGGGGAAGAAAGGTTTTATTTGGCTTATGCTTCCATATTATAGTCCAATATTGGAGGAAGTCAGGACAGGCACTGAAACAGGATCCTGGAGGCAGGAGCTGATTCAGAGGCTGTCAAGGAGTGGTGCTTACTGGTTTGCTCATCATGGCTTGCTCATCATGGCTTGCTCAGCCTGCTTTCTTAATAGAACCCAGGACCATCTGCCCAGGGTTGGCACCACCAAGAATTGGGTTCCATCAACAACAACACACAGACTGACACACAGACACACACACACACACACACACACAGATATATATATATATATATATATATATATATATATATATATACACACACACACACTAATAAAGTTTAAAATATACATCTGTACTCCTAGCATGACTTGCCTGAGGTCACAGATTTAGATCTGTCTTATATCCCCTGATTTGCCTCGATCTCACTTTTATTTTGGTCCTCTGTATGGACAAAAAAGGAGACATATCATTTACAGTCAAATTAAGGTTCAACTGAAAAAATTTTCAAACACAGCAATAACAGTGATATTAATAATGTAATCTTCAGTTTCTGTTTAAAAACAAGAATCAGCACAGGAAGTAAGCATGAAGTAGTTAGTTATTGATCACTGTTCATTCTTTCAGAGGCACTTAGATGAAACCATATAGTTCAGTATAGCAAGATCTGTGCAATCAATCTCACAGGCTTTGGCTTCTTATATGACTATAAAACTCAAGTCTGAACTATGTTATATAAGGCATTTATACTTTAGAAATGAAATATATATAATTTATATTCCACATGACATTTTCAGAAACACTGAGATGCATATCTGACACCAGTCCCATAAGAATAGAATTCCATATCCATGCAAGTTCATAATGTTCATACAAAGATGCAGTGGCAAACAATGCATTTCTTAGAACATATCCCTACCATTAACTAATATATAACTGTACTTCGTGGCAAAAATGTTTGCTTTAGTGAATACTATTTCTTTTCTTTTAATTAATGAAGTTTATTAAATTCCATTTACATGATTCCAAAAGAAACATGTCTCAAACAAAATGTCTATTTCATAATCACAACATGAAATAAGATAATTCACATCTATGCTCCTGCTTGAGGCTGAAAATCTATTATAATTTATAGTAGAAAAATTCCACTAGCCCAATACAAAACAAAATCTCATAAAAGCAGAAAGAATTCTTTCTTCTCTCAACTCATTTGCAATTTTAATGTTCACTTCTCTATATTTTCAGCCCCGATGTATGATGAGGCTGTTTATTTTTTGGATTCAAATGTGGTATGATTTTTTTTCCCCTTCTCTGTTTTTTCAGGGGCATTTAGGAATCAAACAATTTGGTTCACTATCCGCTTAACACTTGTTTTCTTTGCAATGATTTCAGGCATTTTTCAAAATTAAAATTTACTATTATCTCAAGATAATTCTGCTGTTCTTATTGTGGCATTAATAATGCTAAGATATTTGCAAGTTCATAGTTACATTGATAAACTCTCATTTATTATAACAAAAAATTCAAGTAGCATCAGTTGGTCTTATAAAATGCTGCCAATTCTCAATCTGAATAAATATAATCTATTAGTGTAGAGAAAGTTACTGTGGTAGTCTGTTAAAGAATGTTCTACAAAATTAATAACATAATGCTAAAGCTGTCAGATATTCAAAACTCATCAAGAAAATATATATACCTTATTAAATTTTCATTGGAGTCTGTAATGGCTGGTTTTGTGTATCAACTTCACAAAAGCTAGAGTCATCAGAGAGGAAGGAGCCTCAGTTGAGGGTTCTACCATGCAACAACACTCTCAACTCTGGGTTTGGATCTTCATGGTGATTTACAAAGGATTTAATGATTTTTGTTTACTCCTCCCTGTTTATCTACTTTGTTTATATCTCTATGTAAATCCTAGAAAGGAGCTCCTGATCTCTGTCTTAGTTACTGTCCTGTTGCTGTGAAGAGACACTATGACCAAGGCAACTGAGGAAGGAAGGCATTTAATTAGGAGACTTGATTACAGAGGGTTTCTGAAGGCGAGTCTATGACCATCATGGCAGGGAGTATGGTAGCAGACAGAGAGGCATGATGCTGGAGCATATATGTTGAGATAATAACCAGAATGGATAGAGAGAGAGAGAGAGAGAGAGAGAGAGAGAGAGAGAGAGAGAGAGAGAGAGAGAGAGAGAGATCTGGCTTGGGCTTTTGTAATCTTAAAGCTCAGTCCCAGTGACACACCTCCTCCATCAAGGCCACACCTCCTTCAACAAAGCAGTTTCCATACACATTCCCAATTAGTTCCACTAACTAGTTACCAAGTGTTCAAATATATGTCGACGGGGGAATACTCTTATTCAAACCACCACAATATCATTTAAAAAATATTTTCACAAATGGCTCATATACAAAGACACAGTGGAAGAAAGTATGGATGTTCTGTAATTAAATCTTTACACAGGTGAATGAAGCATCTTATAGTTAATGTCACTGTGCTTTGGTTACTCAGTTTTATCTGTCTTATAGAACCCAGGTGCTATTGGATTTAAGAGCACCTCTAGTATAGTTTTCAATGAAAAGCCAAGTTTAAGGAGAAAGTTTTTGACATAATGAAAGAGCAGCATGTACTCACAGTGAATAGTGAGTATGCATTGGGAAGTGAGGTATGTGAATAATTCCATATCATCTTTCAAAACAGAAGACACAGAGTGTTATTATAGACATAGCAAAAGATACTGAGTACTTTTCTAGGAGTGGATCTTACTGAGAAAGTCTATACCAATTTCATTGGCTGTAGTATCAAAACCCACCCATACCTCCTTTTAGTGTCTCCAGCACCATACATAACAGGAGCCATGCCACAGTGCTTATGGTGTGGGGCAAATGAAAATACTGAGTGGATAAAAGTGCTTAAATATTGATACAATGACAAGTTTTTGCTAAATCATATCATTAAAACTCTGGGAAAATATGTATGATGAATTGGGAAGGTTTTAAACCTATGGATAAATATATCTCTTACCATCAATTTCATTTAATCCAGAAACCCAACCATCTGTGAAAGTCTAAGAAGACTGGGCTGTGTGTATTACTTGAAATAGTTGAAAGTGGCCAATTAAAAGGACTAGCGTATCGTCAGTGAAATACTTATTACATTCATCAAGATCTGATGCCAGATGTAGCCTGAAGGAGTTCCAGAGCTGGGAGGTAGAGATTTGGATAATGGAGTCAATTTACTATGTTTGCTCCTTCTAAGCTTGTTTAATGGCAAGATATAGGACACATGGGTCCATACTCTGTTTTTCTTAAGGCAATGAGAAAGCCATAAGTAGAGAGAACTTCAAAATCTGTCATAACACCAGATAAAGTGGCACATTGACAGTAACCCCAGCCCTTGGCAAGTTGAGACAAGAGGATAGTGAGTTTCACAACAGCTTGTGCAACATTTTGAGACCTTATCTCAGAAACAAAACCCAAACCAACTAAATCAGACAGCAAAATACACAACAAAGCAAGAATTTATCCTCTTCGAGATAGCAATGATGGTGGGAGATAATGCCATTAAATTGGTCTTTATCCCCATATTGTATCTTTAAATAAAGTCTCAAGCTAACCTTGAGTTTGTATTTCTTCTGCCTCAACTTCCATATTCCTAGGCTTACAGCCCCATGCCATTACACTTTAGACTTTTATACTTACACTTTTATACTGGGCCTTATACTTCAAGAACAATAAAATTTCAGAATGGTGGAGGCAAATGGAAAACATTTATCCAGTAGAAGCAAAGTAGATGCAGTAACCCAAAATGCATGGGTGACAAAGTCTTGTCAAGATAAGGATTGTGGAGATGCATTATCTATTTCAGTGATCTTAGTACTACAATAAGACACACTCATGTTTGCTATGATTGAATTCTGAGGACTTTTCTTAGAGCATGCTTTTGGAATCCATTCTTATGGGGAAATTAAATGATTTTGATTTATTATCTTGATAATTTTTTTAGGAAGAGGAAGCATAGCTAGACAATAATAGTGTTATGATTTTGGCAAGGGTACACATCTTTCATGTTCGTGTACAAACCAATCACTGGCTACAGGCTAGTCTGCACTCATAAAGAGACATGACCTTGAGCAAGGCAGTTTTATTTATGGCCTAGCCAAGTCTCAAAGAGGTAATTTGCTAAATACTGTCAATAATTCCAGCAACAGGAGGTCCAATTTTATGAGAAAGCTTGATCTTGAGAGAGGTACCCAAAGTACCTACTACCATAGTATTCTAGGACTTGTATAATTAGGGATGTATGAAGTGGAAACTTCAGGGTTCTTTGGAAAGTCAGTTGTTTTGGATGGTGTTTTGTTGGGCAAACACCTTCTGAAGTGGACACAGGTGAAAGGCTAAGAAAAACTTGAGAAGAAACATTTCACTGAAAGCAGACACAAGTGAAAGGATGTTCTACTAAAGCAAGCACATGAAAGAACATGTGATGAAGGATTCCTCCCTAATGGCATGACACACATATATTGGTCCACCTTACATTGCTTAGCTGAGTTGCATTTTTGGGACCCCATAGAGAGAAACATGGCAAAAACCTTCTGGTGATGTGCTGCAGTTCCTTGCTTCTTCGTTGGACTTGGACTGATTGGCAGAGTGATGTCAGCTGAAACAGATGCATGTGCTGAGGCAAGACCTGTGGAGGATACAAGGTATTTGGAGAGAGTATAAAAAGGACTCGATGGACAGTGACAGAGGCTGAGCTTAGCTTGCTTGTAGAACTATCTGTGCAACACTTGTTGGTCTCACATTCTTGCTGATCTTTCCTTTGCTGAGTCACAGCTGAGAACTGCTCCTGATATCTCTGCTGGTCCAAATCCCTGGTGCAAGGCTATTTCTTCTAGGTTATGCCACCTGCTGCTAGCCCAACATGACCAAACTGGACTGCTGGTATATCCATGAAGTGCTTGCAAGTAGATTGAGCAGCCACTGCTGACTCCTGTGAGCTGAACTGCTGATTTCCTAACAATGCAGATGGGATTTGCTCCAAAGGACCCTTTGTAAACGGGTTTACTTCCCCATATTCTTCCTATTCCATTACGTCTGGTGAGTAGTGGGATAAAAGGGAGGTTAAAGCATTTAAAAACCATCATCAAAAGTTGACTTAAAAAAAATTAAAGATGCAGATGCATTAGTTTGGGATCCTCTGGAGGAACAGAATTGATAGTGAATGTAGATTTGTTTACATACCTGATACAGGCTGGGTAGTCCAACAATGACTTTCACTACAAAGACTGTGAATCTTGTAGGCACTCAGTGCACAAGGCTAGATGTCATAGGAGTCCCAGTATTGTGTTTAAGGCCCAGAGGATTCATGTAGAGCAAAGTATCTTCAGTCCATGCTGGAAAGCTTAAGAAAGTAGGGTTAGGAATCAACTCCCCTCCCCCGGGAACTTCCCTTCCTGACCAAGATAATTAATCAAAGCATTGCTACTTTTTAAAGGCAACACTAAACACTAATGTTGTTATGAAAACTTTAGAGGGATAATTCCCACCCCTGATTAATTTGCCTGTTTGTCTTCAATAGACTTCTGATTTTGGGAGACTAACTGTAGATTATCACAAAGCTAATTAGATGTTGACTTGTATTTCAGCATCTGTTCCATATGAAATCTTCTCTGTTGACTAAGTTAACATAGGTTGAAAGCTTTGCATGATCATTAGAGGCTTCTTTTGACCTCTGTCATACAACCTTCCTACTTTTACTTTGGAACAGGAAACAACTTCCTCCATCTTGCCTCAGCTGGAGCTATCTTTTGTTTAACCTGAAACTGCCTCCCCACTTTTCTATCCACACTGAGAAAAGTCCTGAGAAGGTACCCCACTTTGTCTAGAAATTCAGAGTCAAAATGTCCCAGCTCACTGCATGTTTTTCATTTCCATTGAACTGCTTGCTTGTTTTACTTTCTTCTGTAACTGCCAACCAGGATAGAGTTTTTCTGTGTTCTGTGCTGTCTTAGTTAGGGTTTTACTGCTATGAACAGACACCATGACCAAGGCAACTCTTATAAAGAACCACATTTAATTGGGGCTGGCTTACACGTTCAGAGGTTTAGTCTGTTATCATTGAGGTGGGAACATGGCAGCATCCAGGCAGACATGGTTCAGGAATAGCTTGGGAGTTTTAGTTCTACATCTCCATCTGAATGTTGCAAGTAGAATACTGACTTCCAGGCAGCTAGGACAAGGGTATGAAAGCCTACCCTCACAGTGACACACCTACTCCAACAAGGCCACACCTACTTCAACAGGGCGCCACCTTCTAATAGTGCTACTCCCTGGGCTAGTCATATACAAACCATCACATTTGCCTTTAAGAGCTCCCTGCAAAACACATTTAAGCCTGCTCTGTGAGAAGTGTTTCTCTTCAGGCAGTCAATGGCCAGTTTCATAGAGATTCTCAACTTAGATGTTGATTGTGCTGATTGTTCTCTGGGTCTCTACCCGTAACAACTCTTCAGTCTTCCCAACATTTGTATGGCTCAGTTCTATATGGATTCTTTGTTCTGCTTGAAACCTATAAGACAGTGTTGTAAGTTGAATGCTCCTGGAAGTGAACTAAAGTGGAGATTAGCATGTAGAGTACTTATTAAATGTGGAGAAGCCAGGGAGCAGGCTTGAACTGATGAAGTCAGGTTGCAGTACAATTATCAACCAAAATCTCAGGCAACCCCACATGGAGTTCTAAAGGTAGAATGATTCCAGACTTTTCCTAAGAAAATGAGCAATGTAGGCCTTTTTACTGCTATGCTTACAGCTTATTTAACAGGGTTAGCTAAGAGGTCTCTGTAGCTGAAGCAGCCCACGCTGGGCTGAAAACAGTGGTTCTCTACTAGGAGTACTCTGAGCAGCTGGGAAAAGGAGTCCTTTAATTTTTTTAAGTGAAACCTGCATTGTATACAAATCACAAGACCTGTTATAAAAAGGAGGTGGAAGGAAGGAGCATGATATAGAGAATAAGATGGGGGAGTTTGTAAGAATGGTCCATCCTAGGGGCAGCTCTCTGTAGGCAGCCTCTCTACTGGCCAATCTGATCTCAGTTCCTGTTTACCATCTCAGATGATCAGATCTCTGTGTTTCTCAGCTGTGCAATCTCAGATCTTGTCAGGGAATATATAGAACTGTATTTATACTCACACATGGCATAAATTTACTACAAGCTACGTGATTGCATTAAGTATTCTCTGTTTTCTAAATTATTTCAGAGGAAAAGCTTCCAAAACAACCCCTTTATGGTTGCTATGAACATCGTTGCAAGTGTACTCGTCAAAACAGTTTGTCTCAAACCCTCTGACTCTTTAGCTTTGTTTGAGAAAGAAATGAGAGCTAATGAGAGAGAGGGGGAGAGGGAGAGACAGACAGAGAGAGAGAGAGAGAGAGAGAGAGAGAGAGAGAGAGAGAGAGAGAGAGAATGTTTAGAATATCACCTAAAGAAAGGCCATGCAGTTTTGAAAGCAAGCTTGACCATTTCACACCCTTCTTAAAAATACATAGATACACTCTAATTAAACTGAGCAGCTGATGTATTTTCCTGCATTTGTAAGATGAACAGTGAAAAAAATATCCAGCAGTATCTTTGCCCTTGACTATCAAGAGACTCAGCAGAGAAGGCAAAGAGAATGTTATGGATGACATTAAGGGATGGGAATGAGAAATTTGTCAGGGGTATTGGACTTATTTCCATGATGCAGTGAGGGAAATTTATGAACAAGTAACTGAGAGAATGAAAAATGATATTAAATTTGCTAGTGCCTAAGATGGCATGGGGAATAGAGGAAGAATTATATATGTGTAGCGTCTGTGTGAGACATATTTTCTAAGAAAAGAAACAGCAGGTTAAGCTAGCTCCTCTGGTGACATCACCAAATGATCCTTAGGGAAGTTGATCCAATTCTCTTTCCTTGTGTACTTCTAGGTACTTCTGAAATTTCAGCCTTAGAAATGGTTTCATTATATTTCACTTAGCGATTGTATTTTGTAGCCTAAAATGTGCTGCAAAGCAAATTTGGGGCTTTGAGTGGAAAGAGTTCAGGTCTAGAGGAAGGAGTTATTTGTGAGTACGGGGCTTGCACACAAAAAGAGACACTAAAAGAAGCTCACCAGTTGTTTGCCAAAAAGCTGTTCTTGTTTTCCCATGCATGCAAAATTGTGCGATGGAATAAATATTGTGTGTTGAAACTATGACCTGAACATACTGTTTTAATGGAATGTTGTAATATTAACCATAAGCCATTAGCTAAAATATACTTCAAGTAAAAATATTTCTTCTTAACATCTACCATGTTAATATAGCGTCTATTTTCTGTTTTTGTTTTTCCTTCCAATATTTGTCCTTTATATCTATTTTAAATAATTACAATGGTGGCATAGATGTTTTATATTTTTATTTTTTTCCACAAAATATTTCCTATAAGGTGACATAGTCTTAATAAATATAGCTCTTCATGGCTTTATGTGCCATGAGCTGCACATAAAAATTCCCATAGGAAACTCTGCTAGTTGATAATTTTTGCACCACCAAAGAGAAGAAAAACTATTTGGTCAAGGGCATATGAATATTTAGACAGCATTTAAGATACTGCTGAATTGTTTTTGCAAAATGTCTGTGCTAGTTTATAACCAACCAAACATTTCTCCCTCACTTACTAGTTATTACATTGAAAGGATACACTTTGCATTGCTTTAGAACAAGATTTTGCTGTTTTACCATGCATTTAAAGATGATCAAGATTTCATGGGTCTGTCATATGCTCTGAAACAAGCTCAAAACAAAAAATGCATTATAAATATATACAAAGAAGGTGCAGGAGACTTTCAACAATGTCTGTGCTGCTACATCCAGTTGTGAACATCTTGTCATTGTTTTGTCATTTGAGGGATAGTATAGAAAGCTGATACAGTAAAAAGCTTCCTAAAATAGACACATATATGAAGGGGATCTAAATGAAATTGCCAAATACTGGAGATTCAGATTCCAACTGGATTTCTCGTGTCACAAAATGAAGCTTCCAGTACTGAGTCTGTGTTACAGCTAATTGAGTTGTTGGCCAAATGAGTTCAATGGGAAGCCACAAACAACTAAGATTATTGATATGGCTGTACATTTCTCTCCACGAAATTTCAGCAAGTCTTCATTGTTGAAGAGAACACCTACACAACTCATTAAAGAAGGAGAGGTCAGCTCTTACCCTCTTAATCTCTTACTCTTACCCTCTTGCTTCTCTGTCCCCTCCCCCCTTCTCTTCCTCTTTCTCCACGTGGTCATGGCTTGCCTCTACTTCTCTGCTGCTTTTCTCTCTCTCTCTCTCTCTCTCTCTCTCTCTCTCTCTCTCTCTCTCTCTCTCTGCCTCTACTACCCTCCTGGCTCCCTTCCCCATGCCCTCAATAAACTCTATTCTATACTAAAAAATAAGGAGAGGTCAAGCTGGTGCCCACATAGAGCCTTCACCCTTACATTCCAGAAGTTTTTGTTCAAAGAGGTACACCATATGCTATCAGACGAGAAACAAACACCAAATCAGCCACAAACCCCTTATCTACAATGTTATCCTGCCTGCAAGGTATGATAGGGCAATGGTAGCACAAAGCTTGTGGGAAGAAGAATCAACCAATAACTGATTTGACTTAAGGACCACTCCATGAGATGAAACACATAGTCAACAATGCTTGGGTGACTAAGAACCTGAAACTAGATAGTCCAGGGATTGAGTAAAACACAATAACACAGGTCTGTATTCATAGATTATTGCTTTGTTCACCGATCATCAGAGAAGTTTCACCTGCACAGACAGTAACAAATATAAAGACCCACAGGCAGGCATTATCCAGAGAGTGAGAGACCTTTGAACACTCTGCTTTAAATGGGATGTCTCTATCAAATCCCTCCCCACTGAGCTCAGGAAATACCAGAAGAAGAGGCAGAAAGAGTGTAAAAGCCAGAGAGGATGGAGGACACCAAAAAAACAAGATCCTATAAATCAACATGAACAGAGCTTGTATGAACTCACAGAAACTGAAGCTGTATGCAGAGACCGCAAGTGTCTGCACTAGGTTCCCTGTACTTATACTATGGCTTCCAGTTTAGTATTTTTATGGGAATCCTGAGTGTGTGAATGAATGAGTTTCTTATTTTTGTGCCTTCTTTCAGGCTCTTTGTCTTCTGTTGGTTTACCTTAACTAACTTAAATGTGATAGTTTTTTTTATTTTATCTTATTATATTTTATTTTGTTATATTATTTTAAGTGACTGAAAACCTGGAATGAAAAACTAGGGTCATTTATACTTGCCACAAGAAGGAAAATCAGTTTTCTCCAGTAGAGTGACACTGGGTGATCAACCACACCAGGGCATACCTCATGTTATACTGGAACAAAATATAATAGACTCCACAGACATTCTGTTTTTGTTTGACTCTCTCTCTCTCTCTCTCTCTCTCTCTCTCTCTCTCTCTCTGTGTGCATGTGTGTTTGGTTACAGTTGTTTTATCCTCTTATTTGATTATGTTTTTTTTTTATTCAGGTTTGTTTTTAATTTATTTTTTTCTTGGTTTTGGGGGTTTGTCATTGAATTGGAATTTTGTTTTTAGACAAAACTTAAAAGTTGGCTGGTTAAGGAGGAGGAGAGGGTCTGGAAAGACTTGCAAAAGGGAAAGAATATGATCAAAGTATATTTAAATGGAAAATTGTTTTAGAAGGATTCTATACATATCTGTACACACATACATACTCTCACACATAATACACATACAATTTTTCTGAGATTCTCATGAGACATTTTACAAAGCACCTATGATAGATCTTAGTCTATTTGTAGCTTCCACAATGAATGTTTCTCCAGTTAACTATTTACATACTTCACCCACAACTTCCTCAACATTTTGTAGTGCCTTCAGATTATTTTCAGGCTTTTTATACTGCTCAGAAGTGTTTTTTTTTTTTTTTTTAATTTGTTTTCTTAACTCCTTAAGATGGCCATGGTTTGGAATCTACCAGCTTCATTGTTCTGTCATGGTGGGAAGCCATTGCTCATGGAGGATGCTGGGAATGTCCATTGTTTGGACTTTCTATTTCCTTTTTTATTGATCGTTTCATAGCCCAGGATGATTTTAAACATGCTTTATAGCAGAGGCAAACCTTTTATTCTTTACCCCTTTGCCACTACCCTTTAAATACTGGGGTTATATATATATATATATGTTTCACAATTCTTAACATATTATTGAACCATCTGAGAGAATGTTGAATATAATACTGTACTATTTCATTAATTTTAATGAATTTTAATTCGAATTTCATTCATTTAATTCAATTCACATAAGATTTTATTGTGCTGGATATTTAAAAATTGAAAGTGCATTGTTATATAGGAAAAATATCCATGTTCTTGGGAAATGCATATGTATTGTTCTACATTTCATATGACAATTCTACAAATGTCTCTAATTATATACATGTAATTTTTATGGCCCTTGAAGTTGAACTTAGGGACTCACATATTCTCACCGATGACTCCAACATTATACTATATTCTCAAGCCATTTTTTTATCTTTTGTTTTGAGTAATGGCCTTTCTAATTACCCTAGACTTGCCTTGAACTCACTATGTATCCCAGGGTGGACTTAATTTTCCTGTCTTAGCTTCCCAAGCAACTGATATTTTAGGTTGTGCCACCAGACTGGGTTTGGAATAGTATGTTTTTATATTTATCTATTCATTTTAAGTGTATGAGTGTTTTTCCTGCAGGTGTGTATGTGCAATGAGGTCCCTTGGAACAGGAATTACTGATGATTTTGAATTATTCTGAGAGTTCTTGGAATTGAACTAGCTTGTCTGCTAGATCAACAAGAGCTCTAATCCATTGATCTAGTTCTCAATCTCATGTAATAGTGTACAAATTTGAGTACAGCTATCTTTCTATATTTAAGAAACCCAAGCTTATACATGCCCTGAGTTGTCATGCTCCCTGTGTTTCCTATGACATGGAACATTTTCTCAGTCATTTTGTTTTTCATAATACTGACATTTTCATAGAATTTAGGTCAATTATTTTGTAGACCCTCCAATAGTATACTGGCAAATGTTTCACAGATGTCTCCCTGGGAGAAAACAAAAGTCCTGCTGTGTTCGATTTGCTAATTTTCCTGGGGTAAATATTCTAACTATGGCTGATGCCAAGTTACCAATGTGATGCTACTGAATGCTCTATTGGAATTATCTGTACTCAACCAACTCTTATGAGGCAGTAATATGGGCTATTTCTAGTTTCTCATTAACTGTCTCTCAATTTGGTTTTGTATGCTGCATTTTCATGAATAGTACAGGAATACTAATGAAGTAATGCTATATCCTTATTAGACCATCATATTGGGAGTTACATACCGCATTCTTAAATCTGTCTTAAATCTGAGATTACTGTATAGTGAAAAAAAATATATACTTACCTTAAGGTGAATGCATATATATGTGTCTATGGTAGAGTACAGCTCCCATTTTTTATTTGAAATGGAGAGATGTTAAGACACAGGTTAAAGAAGAAAAAGCCAGAGATACAAAGTTTTATCTTCCCCATATGGTGCCCTTTTAATTTGAAAATTATAGCAATAAATCCAAAAGTCATTTTGTATGGGACTCATGTAGAATATATGAACTCCAAATAGATACCACTAAGGTAGGGAAAATTTGCATATACAAGCCATGATTCTCTTAGAAAAAATAAAACTCTTGCAGAAGGACAATCAGAATGGATACTGTGGTGATTTGCATATGCTTGGCCCAGAGAGTGGCACTATTAGGAGGTGTGGCCTTGTTGGAGGAAGTATGTCACTGTTGGCATGGGCTTTAGGACCATCATCCTAGCTGCCTGGGAGCCAGTCTTCTCCTGTTTGCCTTCCAAACAAGATGTTTAAATTTCAGCTCCATTTCCAGTGCCTGGATGCTGCCATACTTTCCGCCTTGATGATAATGGACTGAACCTCTGAATTTGTAAGGAATCCCTAATTAAATTCTGTTTTAGCCCTGGCCATTTCAAGTCCTCTGGGCTAAAGCAGCTATTACATGAAGAAGCGCTCACTACTTCCATGACTATAGCACACTTTTGAGGCTATATGGAATTATTTGCATCTGCTCATAAGTATACAGCCTAAGCTCTGACTATTTCTCCCCAAATTCCCATACTCATTTCTGAGTAATTGCTTCTACCCCTCGCCTCCAAAGACAAGAAATCATAATCCGTAGCAATGGACCTCAAAAATCTTTTCTTGTCATTTACATCCCATTGTCAGGGTTAAAGGAAAATAATAGAACAGGAGTGGTTAAACAGGTATGGGGGATGGGAGGGAAGGGTAGAATCAAAGATATGGTATTATCTTAGGAATTAAATAGCATTAAAGAGCTTTACAAAAAAGTGATATAGAAATCTACCACTGTGGAAGTTTCTTAATTCTCTCTCTCTCTCTCTCTCTCTCTCTCTCTCTCTCTCTCACACACACACACACACACACACTTTTTTGTGGATCTACCTTAGAATAGCACAGTAATGACCCCATTATACCCTAGAGATTAGTAGATTAAAAGCTCAGTGATTGCAATGATGTGCTCCTTAGTCTTATGTCAACTTGACACAGGCCAAAGTCATCTGAGAGGAGAAAATTTCAATTAAGAAAATGCCTCCATAAGATGGGCCAGTAGAAAAGCCTGTGGGACAGTGCTTCTCAACCTGTGGGTCATGGCCCCTTTTGGGTGTGAATGACCTTTATTGCCTAAGACCATTGCAAAACACAGATACATTATAAATCATATCAGTAGCAAAATTGCAGTTATGAAGTAGCAATGAAAATAGTTTTATGGTTGGAGGTTACCATACTGTGAAGAACTGTGTGAAATGGTTGTAGCATTAGGAAGGTTGATAATCATTGCTGTAAGAAATTTTCTTAATTAGTGTTAGATGAGGAAGGGCCCAGCCCATTATAGGTGGCATCATCCCAAGCTAGGGGTCTTGGAATCTATAAGAAAGCAGGTTGAGCAAGCCCCATGGAGCAAGCTAGTAAGCAGTACCCCTCCATGTCCTTTGCATCAGCTCCTGCCTCCAGGTTCCTGCTCTGTGTGAGTCCCTGTCCTGACTTCCTTTAATAATAAGCAACAATATGAATGTGTAAGCCAAGTATAACCTTTCTTCTCCATCTGACTTTTTTTTGGTAGTGGTGATTTGTGGTAACAATAGCAACCCTAACTAAGACAAGTGACTCTGTCAGCCACCCTGCTCCTTAAGCATCCTGCAGAAAAAAACACAAACAGGCCCTCTTCCCCATATTAAATACCTGGTTGGGACCATGCCTTATGCCAGTAAGTGGATCCTTTCTTTTCACCTAGGCATAAGTATGTCTAGTTGTAGGGTGCCATAAACACTCAGCAGAAAGTTCCATGGCATCCAAATTTTTAAAAATTTAAAATAAAACATGATTTAAATAAATTTGTTGTATATGGGTACATAACCCCCCCTTTTCTATTTTATGAAGATATTGTTTTAAAGTTCCATGGGCCTATTCCACAATACCTTCTCCTTGAGGATTATAAGGAATCCCAGTAATACAGGTAATATTAAATTGTTGACAAAAAGTCTTAAATGTTCGACTGCAATAGCCAGTTCCATTATCTGTTTTATTATGATTTGGAACAGCCAGCATAGAAAAACAATGTAAGCAATAACTAATTACAGTTTCAGTTGCATCTCCTGTTAAGACAGTTGCAACTAGAAAGCCTGAAAGGGTGTCAATAGTCACATGTACATATTTTAATTGTCCAAAATCAGAAATATGAGTAATATCCATTTGATATAATTGATTAGGTATGAGTCCGCAAGAATTAATACCATTATGTGGTACAGGTAGTAATTTAGGACACTCAGGGGCAAGTCTTTACAATTTGACATGCACTTTCTCTAGAAATACCAAATTGCTGTCTCATGTACTGGAAGAAGTGAGCCAGGCTTTCAGCAGAAGCAAGAGAGTAGTGGGCTTGATTATTGCTGGCATAACAGCTTTAATTACATTAATTGCTAGAACTACTGCTTCTGCAATTGCTTTGACACAAGAAGACAGCTACCTTTGTTAATCATTTAGCAAAGAAGTTACTAATGTGTTGAGCATACAAGAGGATTTAGATAGGTGTTTGGAACAACAGATTGATGCTCTTTATCCTATTCAAATTATTGAAAGGAGGTTCAGAGTTTAAGAGTAAGGAGCCATCTTGAGTGTCATGCCAAATACCATTGGATTTGTGTTACTTCTAAAATTTACAATGATAGTCATGATAATTAGGAAAAAGTTTAAAGACACAAAGACACGTATAGAGTATTTGGCATAATTCTAACACCTCTCTGGATGTTTTAACTTTGCATAATGAGCTTATGAGTGTAAAGAGTGCTGCTCTGCTGAATGTTTATATGGCAGATACTGCTGATAAAATTATCTGTGGCCTGAGGTCAGTATTTCCATTTTGGTCAAGCTTCAAGACTGTCATATATAGCTTGATCCTGCTAGCCCCTTTTGTCCTGGGAATACTTTTATTCCTGCCCATCATGTTAAAGCCTGTCTTTAACAACATCAACATGTTGCTAGCCAAAGTACATGGCTTGAAACTGAAAATGGACTCCCCAGACAGTTATTAGTTTAACAGGCTGGCAAGACAAGGACAGGTAAGATTCTGCACAGAGCCTTACCAACCTAAGACAAAAGTGCATTGCTCTTAATAGTACATATTTCATGATGGGTAAGACAGGCTGAGTCTTGTTTATGAAATAAAAAGGGGGAAGCAGAGAGCTTTTGGGGCTGCTTGGCAGGAATCTGACATTGTCCAAGGACAAGGAAGTGAGCTTCAGGTAGGAATCTGACACTAGGCTAGAACAAAGAAGTAATTTCAGGCTGGAATCTAAATCTTAGGCTAGAACAAAGAAATAGGCTTCAGGCATGAATATGACTTTAGGCTAGGACAGGAAAGTAGGCTTAGATATTTTGGTCATCCTGAGAAGGCCTTAGAAACTGCTCACGGGAGCAATCATGGGACTTTATTGCCTTGCTTGTTCCTGGACTATTTGCATCTGTTGTATTGCTAGTTCCTCAATCTAGAACTCATCTTACTTGCATGTAAGTAAAACAGTATAAAAGCAGATTGGGAAAAAATTAAAAAAAAATAGAAATAAAGACAAATGTGTTACTTCTTTTGAAGTTGTTGACCAGTAATATCTCATAGACCCCTAAATAACTATTGCCAATGCTCTGTTACCCTCCAGACCTTGATGATAAGATCCAATTGCTGAAGAAATCATATACTTGAGTCTTAAATGTGGTGAAATCATGCTAGTACTGACCTAGAAACTTCATCCCTACCAGCTAGCTTTCATATTAATAGAAGGTGCTACATGCACTATCAGAGGAGAAAAGCAATCATCAATTTTACCCAGCTGTGAAGCCACATGGACTGGCTAGGAAAGAGATGCTCAGTGGTACAAAAATAAACACCACAAGAGTAATCAATCACTTTCTGGTTAGAATTAAGTCTCATTCCACTAGATGAAATCCATACCTGGCACTGGTATTGGGCCGAGAACATATAGCTAGGGAAGACATAGGCCCCAAGGGAGAGGCAACTACTAATATTTTGCTCAAAGCACACAGTATTAAGCTAACTTCTAGTGATTTATCATTATTCTGATTAATGTATCATCTCTCAACCCACATCAAAGAAGATTCTATTGTGCTAAACATTAATTAACACAGAGATATATAACTGGTCAAGGCATAGAAAATGAGACTACAGAATGCTTATCCCTGGAAGGAACATATATACTATAACTGATCCTCATGGGGCTTAGATATCACTAAGAGGAGGATAAAACACTATAGGAAGTAGAGATAGTACATCAATGACTCCAAGGAAACCGTGTCTTCTGGACACAACAGGATTCCTGCACATATGAACCCACAGAGGTTGTAACAGCATGCACAAGACCGATACAAGCCAAAGCCAGATCAAATCTCATGGGGGGAGGAGTTGGGCACAAAACCACAACCCTAGCTGTGGAGCTTTTGGCAATTGTTTATTAGCTCTTTGGATTGGGAGAGTCAGTTTTTGTGAATTATGTCTAGTACATCAAACTAGCAGGATGGGGAAGGAAGGTGAGAAGGGTTGAGGGAGAGGTGATCAAAACACACTGTATAACACTCTCAAAGAACTAATACATTTTTTGTAAAATACCCTAGATTTATTCTCAATGAAAGAAATACGGCTATGGAGAGAAGGAGAAAAAGACAGCCAGGTATATAGAAACAATCTGTTCTTTTTTTGTTTGTTTATTTTGTTTTCATTTTTTAAAGAGGCAAATGACACTTTATAAACTTGGAGACATGATTGGCTGGGAAATACATTGGTTTTAAAGTTTTCTCATGGCAGACATTTGAATCACTGTATCTATCTCTGGATCATGCCTACAAGGAGCTGTTTGGCCTACTTTTTCTTAGGAGAAAGTAGCAAAGTTATGCTCATATTAATATAGGGTGCTCATTCATATTCAGTGTACTACTTATATTTACTAAACCTGTGAATGAATGAATTTTTATGGCATGGCACATCATAAGTGCCTGTTCAGGTACATGATTTACTTGTTGATTTGATTTTTATCTATCTATCTATCTATCTATCTATCTATCTATCTATCCATCCATCCATCCATCCATCTTTGGTTCTTTGAGACAGTGTTTCTCTGTGTAGCCTGGGCTGTCCTGGAACTCACAGAGATTGCCTCTGCCTCTCCATGCATCTTGTGTATTTCTGCAGATTCCCTTTGCTGTGTCACTTGTTTCTTAGGTGTTGTCAGACCACCATCTTTGTTGGGCTCCCCATCCCAAGTGGATTCAAGTTACATCCTCCAATTTCCCCATATAATCTACATACTAATTGTACCCAGGCCAACATTCATTTGCTTTCATCATTGGATGAAACACTGTCATCTGGTACATTTGACTTTATGAGCAGCTGATTAGGTATATGACAGTCTAGAAGTAAAGGGGACTTAGTTTCCTGTGGGACAAACCTAATGTAAAGGAAAGCATATCCACGAAGCAGCTAATTGGATAAATTTCTCTTTCTTTTTCCTTTCCCTGGTCTGTTCTGATGTAGTTTCCTGAGGATTCCTAGCACAGGGAAATAAATGTGCCGAGTGACCTGTTGTATGATTTCTTGGCTTATCATCAAATTGTGGTCTGTGCAGCAATGAATCATGTCACTTATCTTTCCTTGCCTCCTTGCTCTTTTTCTTCCTCTCTCTCCCTGTCATGTACTTGCAATCCCATTCTTCCACTCCTTATCTGGTGTTCTGTAGTTACAGCATTAATACTATACTCATAGCTAGGGGTAGATCTGTAGGAGACAAGCTAGATTTCTTGAATCTTATCCACAGACACAGGGTTTGCCCAAAGGTGCTAGTAATTGTCACTAATTGATTTGGCATGTTAAGAGAATAACTGTGAAACTTATGTGAAAACTATTTCCTCTTTCATATAATATTGTTGTAATTAAGTAATATGTGTTTTAAAGGGGAAATTTTTCTGTCTGATTTCTACTAAAAGATTGTGTTTGTCTAACTCAAAAGATCCTTACTAAGGCTGTTAAATTCAGAGGCAGGTAAATTATAGAACCATTGTCCTCTTGTGTTGCCAGATCACCGTCTTTGTTGAGCTCATTGTTCCAAGTGCATTCAAGATGCATCCAAGTTGACTAGTTTTATAAGGGTTGATTTTTTTTTAGAGGACATAGAGTTATAATTATTCATAAATGGTGCATGTTATTAGAAGGAGGATGACATTAAATTCATGTCTGTCCAGCATGTTGAAATAAATGCACCAGTGGGATATGTTTCTGTCCATAGTTGCTTAACTCAAACATCTATTTTTAAGTAAAGAGATTTACATATTAGAGATCAGTTTCTCCTCATGTAATTTTCTCCTATTTCTTAAAGCATAGTATAATTAGACTTAATTTAGTTCTGAGACAACAAATAAATGAATCAATAATTCACCAATCTGTATTCTGGCTTCTGTAGAAAAACAAAGTGTTGAAATCATCTACTCCAGATTCTGGAAAAAAAAAAAACCTTTCAATTCCAATTTAGACTATTCTCAAGAGAAGAGAGATCAACCTATGCATTTATAGGATAACTGAGATTCTGAAATCTATCATTCCTTTTGTTGGGATATTTTATTTATTTACATTGCAAATGTTATCCCCTTTCCTGGTTTCCCCTGGGAAACCCTCATCCTATTCTCATCTCCCTGCTTCTATGAGGGTGCTACCACTCCCACCCACCTTCCCCTTCCTAGCGTTCCCCTACACTGGGGCATCAAGCCTTCAGAAAACCAAAGGTTTCTCCTCCCATTGATGCCTGACAAGGCATTCCTCTGCTACATATTCGGCTGGGGCCATGAGTTGCTTCATGTGTACTCTTTGATTGGTGGTTTAGTCCCTAGGAGCTATGGGGAGGGGTGTCTGGTTGATTGATATTGTTGTTCTTCCTATGAGTTGTAAACCCCTTCAGCTCTTTAGTCCTTTCTCTAACTCCTCTACTGGGGACCCTGTGCTTACTCCAAAGCTTGGTTGTGAGCATCTACCTCTATTTGTCAGGCTCTGGTAGAGCCTATCAGGAAACAGCTATATCAGGCACCCTTCAGCAATCACTTCATGGTATTCAATAGTGTCTGGGTTTGGTGACTGTATATGGCATGGAGCCCCAGGAGGGGCCCTCTCTGGATGGCCTTTTCTTCAGTCTCTGCTCTACACCATGTCTCCGTATTTCCTTTAGACAGGATCAATTCTGGGTTAAAAATTTGGAGATGAGTGGATGGCCCCATTCCCTAATCAGGGGCCATGTCTAACCTCTGTATATGGCCTCTACAGGTTCTCCTTCCCCTTTGTTGGGCATTTGAGCTAATCTCATCCCTTTGGGTCCTGGGAGCCTCTTGCTTTTCTGGAATCTGGGACCTGCTATTGGCTACCCCCAGTTCCCCATCCCCCATCACTACACACTTCTGTTCAAATTCCTGACCATCTCTACATTATCCATGTCTCCTTGAATACTTGACCCTGTGCCCTTGTCAACCTTTGCCCCATCTCTTTCTCTCAAGTTTTTCCCACCCTCTGTGTCCTGTATTTTATTTCCCCTTCTAAGAAGGACTGAAGCATCCACACTTTAAAGTTTGCCTTCTTCTTGAGCTTCATATGGTGTGTGAGTTGTATCTTGGGTATTCTGATCTTTTGGGCTAATATCCATTTATCAGTGAGTGCATACCATATGTGTTCTTTTGTGATTGGGTTATCTCACTCAGGATATTTTCTAGTTCCATCCACTTCCCTAAGAGTATCACGAAGTCATTATTTTTAATAGCTGTGTAGTATTCCATTGTGTAAATATACCACCAATTTCTATATTCATTCCTCTGCTGAAGAACATCTGGGTTCTTTCCAGATTTAGGCTATGATAAATAAGGCTGCTATATACATAGTAGAGCATGTGTCCTAGTTATATGTTGGGGCATCTTTAGGGTATATACCCAGAAGTGGTATAGCTGGGTCCTCAGGTAGTACTATGTCCAATTTTCTAAGGAACAGCCAGACTGATTTCCAGGGTGGATGTACCAGCTTGTAATCCCACCAACAATGGAGGAGTGCTCCTCTTTCTCCACATCCTTGCCAGCATCTGCTATCACCTGAGTTTTTGATCTTAGCCATTCAGACTGATATGATGTGGAGTCTCAGGGTTGTTTTGATTTGCATTTCCCTAATGAGTAAGGATTTTGAACATTTCTTTAGATGCTTTTTGACAATTCAAGTTTCCTCAGTTGAGAATTCTTTGTTTAGCTTTGTAACTCATTTTCAAAAAGGGTTATTTGATTTTCTAACTTCTAACTTCTTGAGTTTTTTGTATATATTGGATATTATCCCTCTATCAGAGTTTGGATTGGTAAAGATCTTTTCCCAATCCATTGGTTGCCATTTTGTCCTATTGACAGTGTTCTTTGCTTACAAAAGCTTTGCAATTTTATGAGGTCTTACTTGTCGATTGTTGATTTTAGAGCATAAGCCATTTGTGCTATGTTCAGAAAATTTTTGCCCATGAAGATCTGTTCAAGGCTTTTCCCCACTTTCTCTTCTTTTAGACTCAGTGTATCTGGTTTTATTTGGAGGTCCTTGATCCATTTGGATCTGAGAACGTTTTTGCTAGACAAAATTTCAGGCAGTTTCTGCTTGGTTTGGTGTGAGTCAGTAAGTTGAACTGGAAGCAGTGTGGAGGTCCTTGATCCACTTGTACTTGAGCTTTGTACAAGGAGATAAGAATTGATTTATTTGTATTCTTCTACATGCTGACCACCAGTTGAACCAGCAACATTTGTTGAAAATGCTGTCTTTTTTTCCCACTGGATTGTTTTAGCTCCTTTGTCAAAAATCAAGTGACCATAGGTGTGTGGGTTCATTTCTGGGTCTTCAATTTTTTTCCATTGATCTACCTGCCTGTCTCTGTACCAATACCATATAGTTTTTAGCACTATTGCTCTGTAGTATAGCTTGAGGTCAAAGATGGCGATTCCTCCAGAAGTTCTTTTATTGTTGAGAATAGTTTTTGCTATCCTGGGTTTTTTGTTATTCCAAATGAATATGAGAATTGCTTTTTCTAACTCTTATAATGAATTGATTTGGAATTTTGATGGGAATTGCATTGACTGTGTAGACGGCTTTTGGTAAGATGGCCATTTTTACTATATTTAATCCTGCCAATTCATGAGCATGGGAGATCTTTCCATCTTCATTGATCTTCAATTTCTTTCTTCAGAGACTTGAAGTTCTTGTCATACAGATCTTTCACTTGCGTGGTTATCATTACACTAAGGTATTTTACATTATTTGTGATTATTGTCAAGGGTGTTGCTTCCCTAATTTCTTTCTCAGCCTGTTTATCCTTTGAGTAGAGAAAGGCTACTGATTTGTTTGAGTAAATTTTATATCCAGCCACTTTGCTGAAGTTGTTTATCAGGTTTAGGAGTTCTCTGGTGGAAGTTTTGGGGTCATTTAAATATACTATCATATCATCTGAAAACAGTGATGTTTTGACTTCTTCCTTTTCAACTTGTATCCCTTTGCCTTCCTTTCATTGTCTAATTGCTCTGGCTAGGACTTCCAGTACTATATTGAATAGGTAGGGTGAGAGTGGGCAGCCTTGTCTAGTCCCTGATTTTAGTGGGATTGCTTCAAGTTTTTCTCCACTTAGTTTGATCTTGGCTACTGGTTTGCTGTATACTGCTTTTACTATGTTTAGGTATGGGCTCCAAATTTCTCATTTTTTTTAAGACATGTACTATGAATGGGGATTGAATTTTATCAAATGCTTTCTCAGTCTCTAATGAGATGATCATATGGTTTTTTCTTTTAGCTTGTTTATATAGTAGATCATGTTGATGCATTTCCTTATATTGAACCATCCCTGCATCCCAGGGATGAAGTCTATTTGATCATGTTGAATGGTTGTTTTGATGTGTTCTTGGATTCTGTTTGCTAGAATTTTATTGAGTATTTTTGCATTGATATCCATAAGGGAATTTGGTCTGACGTTTTCTTTCTTTTTTGGGTCTTTGTGTGGTTTGAGTATAAGTGTAACTGTGGCTTCATAGAATGAATTTGGTAGTGTTCCTTCTGTTTATATTTTGTGGAATAGTTGAAGAGTATTGGTATTAGGTCTTCTTTGAAGGTCTGATAGAATTCTGCACTAAAACCATCTGGTCCTGGGCTATTTGTGATGGGGAGACTTTTAATGACTGCTGCTATTTCTTTAGGAGTTATGGGACTGTTTAGATGGTTTATTTGATCCTAAAATATTTGAATAGTTTATTTGAACTTTGGTTCCTGGTATCTGTCTAGGAAATTGTCCATTTCATCCAGATTTTCCAGTTTTGTTGACTATAATATGCTTTTTTAGTAGCATCTGATGATTTTTTTAATTCCCTCGCTTTCTGTTGTTATGTCACCCCTTTCAGCTCTGATTTTATTAATTTGGTTACTATCTCTGTGCCCTCTGGTTAGTCTGACTAAGGGTTTATGTATATTGTTGATTTTCTTAAAGAACCAGCTCCTGGTTTTGCTGAGTATTTGTATAGTTCTTTTTGTTTCCACTTGGTTGAGTTTAGCCCTGTGTTTGAATATTTCCTGCTGTCTACTCTTCTTGGGTGTATTTGCTTCCTTTTGTTCTACAGCTTTCAGATGTGCTGTTAAGCTGCTAATGTATGATATCTCCAGTTTCTTAATGGAGGCAGTCAGAGCTATGAGTTTGCCTCTTAGCACTGCTCTCATTGATTCCTGTAACTTCGGATATATTGTATCTTCATTTTCATTAAATTCTAAAAAGTCTTTAATTCTTTATTTCTTCCCTGACCAAGTTATCATTGTGGAGAGAGTTGTTCAGCTTTTATGTGTATGTGGGTTTCCTTTGTTTTTGTTGTTAATGAAGACCAGCCTTAATTTGTGGTGATCTGATAGTATGCATGGGATTATATCCACTGTCTTGTATCAGTTGAGGCCTATTTTATCACTGATTTTATGTTAAGTTTTGAAGAAGGTACCATGAAGTGCTGAGAAAAAGGTATATTCTTTTTGTTTTAGGATTAAATGTTCTATAGACTCTGTTAAATCTGTTTGGTTCATAATTTCTGCTAGTTTTACTGTATCTCTGTGTAGTTTCTGTTTTCGTAATCTGTAAATTGCTGAGAGTGGTGTTTAGAAGTCTCCCACTATTATTATGTGAGGTGCAATGTGTGCTTTGAGCTTTAATAAAGTTTTTTTTATGAGTGTGGGTGCCCTTACATTTGGAGCACCGATGTTCAGAATTGAGAATGCATTCTTTTAGATTTTTCCTTTGATGAGTACAAAGTGTCTTTCCTTATCTTTTTTGATAATTTTTGTTTGAAAGTTGACTTTGTTTGATTTAGAATGAGTACTCCACTTTTTTTGGGGACCATTTGCTTGGAAAGTTGTTTTCCAGCATTTACTCTGAGGTAGTATCTGTCTTTGTCACTGAGGTGCATTTCTGAATGCAGCCAAGTGCTGGGTCTTGTTTACATATCCAGTTTGTTAATCTATGTGTTTTTATTGGGGAATTGAGTCCATTGGTTTTGAAATATTAAGGAAAAGTGATCTTTGCTTCCTGATCTTTTTGTTGTTAGAGGTGAAATTATGTTCGTGTGGATATCTTCTTTTGAGTTTGTTGAAAGAAGATTACTTTTTGGCTTTTTCTAGTGTATAGTTTCCCCCTTGTGTTGGAGTTTTCCATGTCTTTTCCTTTGTAGGGCTGAATTTGTGGAAAGATATTGTGTAAATTTGATCTTTTCATAGAATAGCTTGGTTTCTCCATCTATGATAATTGAGAGTTTTTCTAGGTATAGTAACCTGTGCTGGCATTTGTGTTCTCTTAGGGTCTGCATAACATCTGCCCCAAATCTTCTGGCTTTTAGTGTTTCTGGTGAGAACTTTGGGTGTAATCCTGATAGGTTTGCCTTCATAGGTTACTTTACCATATTTTCTTACTGCTTTTAATATTATTTCTTTGTTTTGTAGGTTTGGTGTTTTGATTATTATGTTATGAGATTAATTTATTTTCTAGTGTAACCTATTTAGAGTGCCATAGGCTTGCTGTATGTTCATGGGCATCTCTTTCTTTAGGTTAGAATAGTTTTCTTCTATAATTTTGTTGAAGATATTTACTGGCCCTTTGAGTTGGGAATTTTCCCTCTCTTCTATACCAATTATCCTTATGTTTGTTCTAACTTTCTTAAGTTGGAAATCTTACTTGAAGTGGTCCAGTGTCAACAGTTCTGCAGCTATTCTTTGTGGACTTCTGTTCTTCAAGATTCCTAACACTCTATAGTTACACTGGATGCTCTCACCATGCTTCACTTTCTCCTGGATGTCTAATTTGAAAACAGTGATTTGTCAAGCATTTTGACTAGACAAAATGGTCTGGTTTTGAGTCAGTATTTTTGTAATTGCTGCAATTTTATCTGAAACAGAGCAATGAAATATTTTTAAAATTATATTACATTTCACTTACAATAACAATTACATACTTATACTTGTACTGACTGACAGAAATTTAGCATATAAATCTCATGAGTAGATTTTCATTCCAGATTTTATAATGATTATAACAATTATAAAATGAGTGCTCAGATGTCAGTAATTCATCAAAAAGAATGGCATGCTTTTCTAATAATACGAGAGTTATTTAAGGAGTCCAGAAAGGATGTTAAAGTGGCTATTTAGCTGTTCAGCCTTTCAAAGGCTAAGGTATTAGGGAAACATCACATTTTGTCTAAATACCAGAGCTAAAGTTGAGTATCAGAGACCCCTAAATTCTACTTTTCTTAGTTTTTTAGTAGAGAATTTTGGAAATAATTTAAAAGTTTGTACCTCTCTTTAGGGAATGTATCAAGAGCTTCATTAGATTCATTGTATGTCTAGTATATAACAACAGTTCTTGTCTGCCAGTGTCCTTTTTGTCCCTTGTCACATAACACGCACATGTCTCACTAACTCCTCTTTGTTTTCAACATTATGTATGTTCATTGTCCATTTATTTTGTAATGGTGTCAAAATGTATAGAAATGAAGGACAGCAGCACATATTAGATAACTGTGACAGCCACTCTGCACATCACTTTAGGACAGTGAGCAATTTTTTGTCCATGATGAGAAGACAAGGAAATTCTGGCTACTTAGCATATTAGACTATTGTGAGGGCTTTAAAGAAACCAAAAATGCAAAATGAAGGCAAAGGTCTTAAGTCCTTTAATTTTAGTAAGGAAATGAAACCACACTTTAAGTTTCTGTTACAATTTATCATTGAACAAATTAAATAATTTCTCAGGTTTATCCAAAGCACTACCCTGCTCTAAAAGAAACTCAAAAGAAGCAGCATATTTTAGTGTTTCCCAACTTTCACACTATCCTTTTCTGATTACTTTCTGACCCATCATTTGTTTTATAAAAAATTATTTTTTTAGTTAAGCTTCTATACTAGGCCCCAATAATCTATGCTAAAAACCAAAATGGAGTCAGTCAGGCTAACCTTCCACATCATCAAGCAGAAACTAAACTGTTTTTCTGATTGGAGAGATAACAGTCAAATTTTCCCATTTCTGGTACTTTCAATTTGCATGATAGTGAAATTCTCTCAGACATAATGCTTACAGTTAAAGATGGTAAGTGAAGAAAACTGATGTTAACTAATCATTTTTCTATTGTGTCATTTTTCCTATCTTTTTACAAGGAAATTGCCAGCCTGATAGCTTTTGTTTGGTGGCAGACTGATTGATTTATTTTTATGTATAAGGTCCTGCCTGGGCTACATCTCCAGCACTCTATGTGTGTTTGTGTGTGTGTGTGTGTGTGTGAGAGAGAGAGAGAGAGAGAGAGCGAGAGAGAGCGAGAGAGAGCGAGAGAGAGCGAGAGAGAGAGAGAGAGAGAGAGAGAGAGAGAGAGAGAGAGAGAGAGAGAGAGAGAGAGAAGAGAGAGGTATCTGTGGAAGGAAAAACAGTGATTGATCTGCTTTGTCCTTTTGTTTCTTTTTGTAGTCCTCTGTTTTGAAATCCAGGCTCCTCTGTTCAGTCCATCTGAACATTTGTCAGGCCTAACATGAGGTCTAATGTCCATTCCACCTTCATCCTTCAGTCAAGTACACAGGTGGAGGGCGTGATCCAGGCCCTAGAGAGATTTACATACTAATAAGGTACCTGAAGGCCAGAGGGTGGAGCCGATTAAACACTCCTCCCCAGCCCCTCCCCCTCCCCCCTCCCTATTTAACTCAGGTCTGCCCTGGGTTTTATGGGGTATGCATCCAGATCCATCCACCATCCGCCATGTCAACAAACTGGTTTTGGAAACCCAAGGACTTCCTTGTGTGTTGGGGCTGCACCACCATGAGGAACCATGAGGAGCAGTGGAGAGGCCTTTAGTTAATGAGCAGCCCGGCCCAACTTCCAGCTGGAGGAACCCAGAGTGTTCCCAGCTGACTGCCCACAGCATGGCGGGAGGAACCCTGGGTTCCCCAGCCTTATTTTTTTCTACAAACATTTATACTGTTTTATACAGTGAACTCTTTCCAGGGTTCTAAGACTCTAAAATCAAACCAATTTTGTCCTTTGACATACAAATTCCTTCAATAAATACTTATTGAGTGCATCCTACATGACACTTGCCATGATAGTATAAAACAAACAAACTTGAACTTTGCCTGAGTTTCTAAGTTAAATCTAAGTCTTTCCCAATTTAGTTTTGGGAATCAGCTTAGAACATGTAGAGGATAATTACAGTCCTCTGAAATAATGTTTACAGACACATATCTCTAGTTAAAAACACGTCTCCTCATATTGGTATTTTCTTTCTTTGACCCCTTAGATCTTCACAAATGAAAATCCATTTTCAAGAAATTTTAATATTTGGAAACCAAGATGTACATGAGGGAGTTTATTTTGGAAAAATAACTAAATTATATTATGTCTATATTAGTCAGAACTCAAATGGGAAATGATTCTCTTGACTTTAAATAATTCAAGGAGGGATTAATAACAGCACCATTTATAAACATGAGATGTAGGTGAGATATATGGTAATTATAAAAGGCACTTTGAGAACCATAGAACTGGTAACAGCAAAGATTACTACTGTCTTACTGGAATGGAGATAAAACAAAAAATACTGGGCAAAAATCTTATAGAGAAGCTTGCTTTGGTTAAGGAACCCAGTTAACTCAAGGTAAACTGCAGAGAGGGCTATATGTTAAAAATATGAAGATACATGGAAACATATATCCCAATTTATCTTTATTTTCTGCCTCATTTACCACCAAGGAATCTCATAATCAAACCCAAGTGGAAATCTAGCAATAAGGTAGACATTAATATAGTTTATACAGCTTTCAAGGGAGAATAGACAGAGAGAAAGCTAGAACATAAACGTAGGGCAAGCCGGCAAATGGTAGTTTCCATATTAATTAGAAACCTCTTAAACTTCATCTGGAGGGGAAGGAGATTACAAAGTCCTAATTTTCCTTGAGTCATATCTCCCATTCCATATATTGTGCATGCCATTGTGGGGGTCATTTTAAGCACTTTTAGGCTCAACATGATGTGAATTCAACAGAGCGAAAGCTCTATCTTTTTTGAGCCCACATATTTTTTTTCAGTCAGGAGTCATTTAGTAGTAAGGTAGTCATTCAAAGTAGGAATTAGAAAAAGATAAGCTTATGGAGAAATCTTTCTTGAATTTAAAAAGCTATCATGTAGTCAGATTCTGGACTATCTGCTATATACTTTCTCTTTTTCTGTCTTTCAATCTTTCTCCCCACAGATACTGTCAACCATAAGACTAAATAAATTTTCTTTTCTCCACAATCTCTCCAAATTTGTTTCCCTATCATCTGTACAGTCAGGATTCATTTTAACTCTCTTACTTTCTGCCTCCCCATATTTTGGGTTGGCATGTATGTTAGTATTTTCTTCAAATCCAGTAATTTATATAAAAAGATCTTGAAAGACATCTTAAAGGGAGGTTCTTTGGTGGGGTTTTCATTTGCTCAGTTGGGCATTGATGCTGGAGTAAGCTGGCATTTTTTAAATTAAGGCTGTAGGAAGATGTCATTAGCAGATGAAACAAACTTAAGCTAGAGTTCAAAGTCAATATCGCCTTTATGCATAGTATCCAAGAGGAGAAAATATATCAACTCACTTTCAGAGTAAATTAAAAAACAAAACAAAACACTAGAGGGACCATTAGGCTGGAGTAAGAATGTAAGTTTACCAAGAGCAGGGACACAGAGCCTTGGAAATTGTTCAAAATGTTTAAAGGTGAAATGTTGACTTTACAGTGAGGAATAAACTGGCCTTCTGGTCTCCAGTATCTTTATTCTTCTATAAACCTATAATAAAGTTATTTGTATCTTAGCTCTGATAACCCTCCTCTGTTAGTATTCCTTACAATCACTTTACTGTGTATTTTCATAAACATAGGTAGATATTGAATGCTTCTATTCTATTTGAAAATAACGTGTCTCAATGTGCTAACTTTTCTAAGCATAGTTTTCATTTTGATATTTATTTCACAATAAGGAACAACTGATTTAGTGTGTGTGTATTTGTGTGTGTGTGTTTGGTGGAAGTTGAGAAAGTTAAAAGGATGTTGTGTTCCTATTTTGTTTTGAGATGGTTATTGTGTCTGGAATTCAGTATGTAATCTGATCCATTAAATAATTCAGACTGGTTCTGACCTCATCATGTAACTCTCCTGCCTAATGTCACCGCCAGTATGCAGGGATTATAGGCATGTTGAAGTTTGCTCAGCCATTGTGTCTTTTTGTTGATCTGTTCTATCATCTATGGTTTTGCTCTGGAAATGATGTGTAAAGTGAGCTGCTTGAGTTGATGTATAGTCAAGGCATTGTGTTGCCTGAATTATGGATTTGTATTTCTTTTTTTTTGTTTTTGGGTTATTTTGGTCAAAAAAATCTTTTGGATTTGTACCCACTGGGGTGCAAATACCATCATATATTCTTTATCTCACTATAGTTCAGGTTTCTTGACTCAGAGTGTGAATAGAAAATAGAACTATCTTTTATAGACACAATATGTGGTCTCATGAAGGACAGGCCTATTAGTAATTTCTCAGCAATGTATAACAAATTTGACTATGCCTTTTTTTCCCCCAAACACTTTATTTATCAGTATTTGTATATACATACATATTTATACATGTATAAATATATACATACATATATGAACAATAATTAAATAAGATGTATTTAAACAGTATTGGGGGTTGGGAAGAGTGGGAGGAATGAGAGAAAGAAAAAATTATGTAAATACAGTGCTCATATATGAAATTCTCAAAAAGGAATCCATTTTTTAAAAAATGTTCAACAGATTAACTTGCATTTTACAATATGAAAATAAATATGACCTATAATTATGTTGAAGGACATTTTAACTCACTACAAACTTTGAAATTTAAAATGAAATCAATAAAAATTATTTTACCCAGCATACTAACAAAAACCACAATAACATTTTATAATTCAAAGTATTTCTGAGAACAAGAAAATGGATTGTCAGAAGCTAAGTCAGAAGAGCCAGGGGGACACTGTGTGTCATTTCTTTTCTTTTCATTTCTTTTCTTTTTTTGTCTTTTTTATTATTATCAAATCATAATTTTTACTTTTTAACACAGGGGTTATAAACACGAAAATGCAGGATGTGGGGAAGGGGATGACACAGGAGCATAGATGTTGCCTATTTACAAGGTCTATGACTACTCAGGTTGGTGAATTTCTACAGAAGCTGCCTGTTTATAATAGCTTATAACCATCTGTTTCAGTGTTTTTCCATAGAGACCCAAGACTTTTTGTTAGCAGGCTTGTATGTCAGGCTTACTGCTGATTTTAGGCTTATGGCGGATTTTAGGCCTTCAGTGTATAAGCAGGGCTGCCCCTGACATCTCCTCCCTTCTCTAATTATAGAAGGGCTGTGGCAATTCTAATCTTGCCAAGGTGGGGGAATAGAGGCCTGACCTCCAGTAATTAAAGGGGACCTTGTAATGGCTCCAGTCCTCCTGTTGTTGTCCAGTGAGGCATGAGGGCCATACCCGTCCCGATGTCTTTTTCCTGGAGAGGGGATACTTTTGACATCAAGCCCTATGCAGTCAAGCTTGTCCCTCAGGGAACTCAGAAACATATTTTTAACTTTTATTTATATTCCCTTGCAGTGCTTACCCTCAAAGCCTAAGCAAGAATTCAGATCGCCAGACAGAGGGGGTTCTGGGTGGCCACTCTCTGCTTGGTCTAGGGGCAGAAGTCCCCTCTTTTAGGTTGGGTGGAGATGGGACTTGGGAGCACCCTGGATAGAGTAACAACCTCATCTAGAGTCTCGTGATCCTCCATAGCTAACTCATGATAATGTATCTGAATAGATTTTGCTATCAGATTATCTATCTGTTGTTTCACAAAGTTAGTAAGCCTATTTAAGGCCCAGGGACCAAAGGAAATAAGCAAAAATAACCTAATTAATGGTCCCAAGATGGAAGGAAGTAGGGTTAACAATCATGGAGAGGTTGAAGACCAATTCTTGTACAAGCTTTCATTTTTCTCTTTCTCTCTCTGTCTTTTCTCAAGACCTTCTCTGACCTTTTCATGCTCTCTTTAACCATCCCTGTTTTGTCTATGTAAAAGCAGCATTCTTCTTTAAGGGCTGTACACAGTCTAGAGCTGTACACAGTCTTTTCTATTGTAAAAGAGAAAAACCAAGTCCAATAAAGTCCTTTGCAATTTGGGGGGATCACATCAGACAGCGAAACAAGGGATTTCTTCATATAAGTCTGGAAGCCAGCGTCAGGATTAGAACTCCTAATAGCAGACATCACCAGTGATTAATTTTTTATCTGGAAAGGAAAAAAGAGAATTCTCAGGGAAATTTCTCTTCCCTGGATGTCAATTGTTATTCATCTTATTTATAATTGGGCCTGGTTTTGTGGGGGTATCTATTTAGTTCATTAATCTTTTTGGCGGCCATTTAGCTGTGCCTTCTGTGGTATCAAACATTCATATCAATCCTTGGCCCCATGTAGGAAATGGGTCCTGGCCATTTAAGAGTAAAAGGGTCCTTCCACATAGTTGTGGCTTAGTTTTTATTGGTCTCAGTGATGCCAGAGGCAATCAGTGGCAGATTTGCCATGAGCTTTCAGTTTTAGAAAGTTAAGAATAAACAAGGCATGCCCCTTCCACCCTCAGAGAGTCATGAAAACACTATTTAAAGAAATATAATTCTTTACTAATAATTTCTTTTATCAAAGGACTATTATAAAACAGCCAACAATTAATCACTCTATATCAATCTATATAATATATAAATTAATGAGAGCTTCTTCTACTTTTTGTAAAATTACTCCTCTTTTGTCAATTAATTGTTGAGAGAAATTAGGATTTGCATCTCTCTTGAGAATATTAAACAGAGACATAAATTCTTTTGTGGAGAGCTTAAAATAAGATCTTAGCCAATAAGCATCTCCTGGAAACCTTTGAAAGTTGTTTGAAATAAGTAAACTATCTTTTTTTTCCAGACCCATTATCTGGGTTTTTTTTTTTTTTTTTTTTTTTGGATATTTTACATATTTACCTTTCACTGTTATCTCCACTTCCTTTCTCCCCCAAAACCCCTTATCCCATACCCCCTTTTCCAATTTTTATGAGGGTGTGCTCCCACAATTCTCCCAATCCTGCCTCCCTGCTCTCAAATTCCCCAACACTATGGATCCAATCTTTCGGGGAACATGGCCCTCCACTTCCACTGTTGCCTAACGAGGCCACCCTCAGTTACCTATACAAGTGGAGCCATGAGTCCCTCCCTTTCTGTTCTCAGGCTGGAGGTTTAGACCCTGGGAGCTCTGGTTGAGTATTTTGCTACTCCTTCTAAAAAAAAAAAAAAAAGCACTCACACTTTGGTCTTTCTTCCTCCTCTTGGGTTTCGTGTGGTCTATGCATTATGTCTTAGGTATTGTGAGCTTTGGGCTAATATCCACTTATCAGTGATTGTATGCTATGTATGTTCTTTTATGATTGGGTTACCTCACTCAGGATGATATTCTCAAGCTCCATCCATTTGCCTAGGAATTTCATGAATTCGTTGTTTTTAAATACTGAGTAGTACTCCATTGTGTAAATATACCATATTTTCTGTATCCATTCCTCTGTTGAAGGACATCAGGGTTCTTTCCAGCTTCTGGCTATTATAAATAAGGCTGCTATGAACATAGTGGGGCATGTGTCCCTGTTGTATTTTGAAACATCTTTTGGGTATATGCCCAGGAGTGGTATAGCTGGGTCCTCAGATAATACTATGTTCAATTTTCTAAGGTACCACCAGACTGATTTCCATAGTGGTTGTATCAGCTAACAATCCCACCAACAATGGAGGAGTGTTCCTCTTTGTCCACCTCCTCGCCAGCATCTCCTGTCACCTGTGTTTTTAATCTTAGCCATTCTGACTGGTGTGAGGTGAAATCTCAATGTTGTTTTCATTTGCATTTCTCTGATGACTAGGAATGTTGAACACTTCTTTTGGTGCTTCTCAACCATTCGAGATTCCTCAATTGAGAATTTGTTTATATAGTGAATTACATTGATGGACTTCCATATATTGAACCAACCCTGCATTCCTGGGATAAAGCCTGCTTGATCATGATGGATAATTGTTTTGATATGTACTTAGATTCGGTTTTCGAGAATTTTATTGAATATTTTTTGCATCGATATTCATTTAGGAAATTGGTCTGAAGTTCTCTTTCTTTGTTGGGTCTTTGTGTGGTTTAGGTATGAGCTTGATTGTGGCTTCATAGAATGAATTGGGCAGTGTTCCTTCTATTTCAACTTTGTGGAACAGTTTGAAATGAATTGGTATTAGGTCTTACTTGAAGGTCTGATAGAATTCTGCACTGAAACCATCTGGTCCCAGACTTTTTTTTGGTGACTAGATTTTTAATGACTGCTTCTATTTCTTTCAGGATTATGGGACTGTTTAGATGGTTTATCTGCTCCTAATTTAACAATGGTAACTGGTATTTGTCTAGAAAGTTGTCCATTTCATTCAGATTTTCTAATTTTGTTGAGTATAGGCTTTTGTAGTAGGATCTGATGGTTTTTTGGATTTCCTCAGTTTCTGTTATTATGTCCCCCTTTTCAGTTCTGATTTTATTAATTTGAATACTGTCTCTCTGCCCTCTGATTAGTCTGGCTAAGGGTTTATCTATCTTGTTGATTTTCTCAAAGAACCAACTTCTAATTTTATTGATTCTTTGTATAGGTTTTTTTTTTGTTACTATTTAGTTGATTTCAGTCCTGATTTTAATTATTTCCTCCTGTCTACTCCTCTTGGGTGTATTTTCTTCATTTTCTTCTAGAGCTTTCAGATGTGTTGTCAAACTGCTAGTGTATACCCTCCCCAGTTTCTTTTTGTAAGCACTTAGAGCTATGAGTTTTCCTCTTAGCACCACTTTCATTGTGTCCCATGGGTTTTGGTATGATGTGTCTTCATTTTCATTAAATTCTAAAAAGTTTTTAATTTCTTTCCTTATTTCTTCCTGACCATATTATCATTGAGTAGAGTATTTCCATGTTTCCCTTGTCTTCCTGTTTCTGTATCCAGCCCGTTGGCCTGTGTCTTTTTATTGGGGAATTGAGTCCATTAATGTTAAGAGATATTAAGGAGAGGAGATTATTGCTTCCTGTTATTTTTGTTAACAGCAGAGGCATTGTTTGTGTGTTTATCTTCTTTTGAGTTTGTTGGAAGAGACTTACTTTCCTGCTCTTTCTGGGGTATAATTGCCCTCCTTATATTGGTGCTTTCCTGCTATTATTCTTTGTAGTGCTGGTTTTGTGGAAAGATATTGTGTAAATTTGGTTTTGTCATGGAATATATTGGTTTCTCCATCTATGGTAATTGAGAGTTTTGCTGGGTATAATATCCTGGGCTGGCATTTATGTTCTCTTAGGGTCTGTATGACATCCGTCCAGGATCTTCCAGCTTTTATAGTCTCTGGTGAGAAGTCTGGTATAATTCTGATATGTCTGCCTTTATATGTTACTTGGACTTTTTCCCTTACTGCTTTTAAAATTTTTTCTTTGTTTTGTGCATTTTGTGTTTTGATTATTATGTGACGGGAGGTATTTCTTTTCTGGTCTAGTCTATTTGGTGTTCTGTAGGCTTCTTGGATGATTATGGGCATCTCATTCTTTAGGTTAGGGAAGTTTTCTTCTATAATTTTGTTAAAGATATTTATTGGCCCTTTAAGATGGGAATCCTCACTTTCTTCTATACCTATTATCCTTAAGTTCTGTCTTTTCATTGTGTCCTGAATTTCCTGGATGTTTTGTGTTAAGAACTTTTTGCATTTTGTGTTTTCTTTGATAGTTGTGTTAATATTTTCTATGGTATCTTCTGCACCTGGGATTCTCTCTTCTATCTCTTGTATTCTGTTGGTGATGCTTGAATCTATGACTCCTGATTTCTTTCCCAGCTTTTCTATATCCCTGATAGTCTCCCTTTGTGATTTCTTAATTGTCCCTACTTCCGTTTTTATGTCCTGGATGTTTTTGTTCAATTCCTTCACCTGTTTAGTTGTGTTCTTTTGTAGTTCTTTAAGGGATTTTCGTGTTTCCTCTTTAAGGGCTTTTACCTGTTTATCTGTGTTCTCCTCAATTCCTTTGAGGGTGTTATTTATGTCCTTCTTAAAGTTCTCTATCATCATCATTAGAAGTGATTTTAGATCTGACTCTTGCTTTCCTGATGATATGGGTAATCCAGGACTTTCTAATGTGGGAGAACTAGGTTCTGATGAAGCCGAGTACTCTAGGTTGCTGGTGCTTGTATTCTTGTGCTTGCCTTTCCCCATCTGGATCTCCTTGGTGCTACCTGAGCTGTCTCTGACTGGAGCCTTGTCTTTTCTATTATCTTGGTTGTGTCAGAATTGTTTGGGATGAGTGCTGCTGCTGGGGTTAGAGCTGAGGTCCAAGCTCTGCTCAGTGTTCAGGAGGAAACAGGATGGGACCAGTGCTCTGGGCCAGGAGTGAATTCCTGGGTCCCTGTGGGTCTTGGTTACTCCCTGTTTGGGTAGAGTATTGCTGTCTCCTGACCTGAGATACTGCCCAGGTTAGAACTCCTGAGAGCCTGCCACCTCTGGGTTTTATGAGGTTGGGTACAGAGCTGCCTCCTGGATCTGCTCTATGCTCAGGCCCAGACAGGAAGGAACTGGTATACCCACCCAGTAGTGAATTCCTGGGTCCCAGTGGATCCCAGTTACTTTCTTTTTTTTATTTTTTATTTTTTTATTTTTATTTTTTTAATTAGATATTTTATTTACACTTCAGATGGCATCCCCTATCCCCATTCCCCCCCACCCCCATTAGGAAACCCCTATCCCATGCCCCCTTTTCCTTTTTGCATTTATACCTTTTTAAAAAATAATGTTAATCATAGGCTTTATAAGTTTGGAATTGTTCAATCAGAGGTGTAACCCACTGACCAACCTAGATATAACAACTATCTTTGACTGGTGGAGATACATGAATATCTGCCTCCCTGTCTCCCCCCTCTTTCTCTCTTTCATCACCTAGCTTCTCCTCTCCTTCTTCTTCTCCTCTTCTTACTCCTTTTCTTCCTCTAAGTACTCCTCCTACCTTAGCTCCTCCTACACATCACCCTTCCTGTTAAAATGAAACTTTTCTCTCAAAATACAATTAGAGCATAATTATGCCAATTTGTACCAGTGAGGTACAGGATAGTCCTAATACCCAGTCCATCCTTTTGTTGACTAACCAGCTCCTCTGTCATCTATTCTAACTAAAACATTTAGTTCTGAACCTGGCTTTAGGATGAATGTCAGCTGACAACCATCCACTCAAATCTTTTCTCTTAAGGTCAATAGCTATATGTTTTCAACCCCATCAGAAATCCAGAATGACTGAGTTGACTATAATTGTGGGAAGCACAAATCGTAGTTTCTAAAACTTAGCCAATTTATAGAGACCTCTGAACACCTGGACACTCGCTCTACTTCAAAACGATGACAAACATTTCAGTATTAATGTTCATTTTCATTAGAGACCTGTCTGCTCAGGACAGCTTCCTATATTGAATTCTAAGAAGAAATTGAGCATCCATGGAGTTACTCCAGTTGTGGTGAGACAGCCACTAGACAAGAATTGCCTCTTTCCTTCTACAGACAAATTACTGTCCAGAAAAGGACACACTTGCAGAATAGTCGACTGATTATATCTGCCTAGACAGAGTAATCAGCCCTTAATAATTCTGCAGCACTAAGGTCTGTCAGATGATCCTGGGCCAGAAGGCAGAAGAACAGATGCTCCCAGTTACTTTCTATTTGGTGTGAGTGTTGCTGCCTCCTTACCTAACATACTGCCGGGCTTAGAGCTCTTGAGAGCCCCGTTTCTTCTGGGTTCTGTGAGATTGGGTGCAGAGCTATCTCCCAGGGTTTGCTGAGTGCTCAGGCCCAGACCAGAAGGTACCAGTGCTCCTGGCCAGGAGTGAATTCCTGTGTGCCCCGGTTACTCCCTGTTTGGGGTGAGTGTTGCTGATTCCTTACCTGAGATACTTCCCTGGTTAGAGCTCCTGGTAGCCCCACTTTATCTGTGTTTTGTGAGGTTGGGTGCAGAGCTGCTGCTGGTGGTCGGCTCAGTGCTCCGGCCCAGACTGGAAGTTTTTCCGACTATGCCTTTTAAGTAACAGAAAATTACTGTCTTTTGCTTCTAGAGGCTGGTAAAAATCAAATCATTGGAAGTATTAAGATTTCTCTAAAAATTCTAAAGAAAAATTCCTTAGACAAACTTCCTGACTAATGATATTTTTTTTTTTAATAAAAAGAAAAGAAGGCAGGAATATGTTTGGTGAAGGCAAGGTATGGTGTCTGGGAAGGGGTGCCTCTGTGAGCCCATAGTGAGACATTCCTTCCCTCCCTGCTCCCTGAGGGACCAGCCACAGGATGGTATAGTATAGAATTGAGTTTATTCAGGGCTTGGGGAGGGGAGTTAAGAGGGTAAGAGAGACAGAGAAAGGCAGAGAAAGAGAGAGAGAGAGAGAGAGAGAGAGAGAGAGAGAGAGAGAGAGAGAGAGAGAGAGAGAGAGAGAGAGAGAGAGACAGAGACCTTGGGGAATGGGGAGAGAGGGAGAAGAGGGAACAGGAGCAAGAGGAGAAGAGAAGAGAACAAGAGAATGAGGAGGGGCAAGCAGCCCCTTTTATAGTGAGTCAGGCACACATGGCTGTTGCCAGGTAACTGTGTAGCAGAGCTTAGAAAAAAATAACAAAGTAACAATAGTTACTTTGCTTGTGGCAAAATAATTCCAATCTTCATATAGTGTTTGTATGTAGGTGGCTCAATTTGTGTGTGTGTGTGTGTGTGTGTGTGTGTTTATTGGTGTGTGCTCACTTGTATATGCAATGAAGAGGTTAAAACTGAATGTGTTCCTCAATTGTTCTCCACCTTTGAGTCAGGATTTCTTACTAAATGTGTAGCACACTGAATTAGGTAGTCTGGTTGAGAAGCAAGCCTTGGGCATCCTTCTGTTTCCACTTCAGTAGTACTTGGTTTATGTATTTGTGCTACTGTATTTGAATTTTCATATGTGTTTTGGGGATCAAAATCATGTTTTAATGCTTAGATGGCAAACACCTTATCAGCTGCTCCTTTCTTTTCTTATGTAAGAATAACAGTCATCCTAAATCAATTTAAGCAAGTTAAGAATTATTTAACTAATGACATCTACAGTGACTGTGTTTTCTTAATAATGTCACAGTCTAACATTGTAGCATTAAGAATTCAGCATTGGTGAATTTTAATGGTTGCTTAATATAATTTTATTTATAACAACTGATGGTTACCAGGAACTGACATGTTGTATGCTGTTGTGGGAGATCTTTAAATCTCCAACCCAAATATGACTGGTCAATGAAAACACAACTCAGTAATTATGAATATATTCTGTAAGCCTAGATTGGGCAGATACCCCTACACTACTCTGTTCCACAGCTATGAGACCCTTATAACTTGTAGGTTTTTCAGACCCTGCATTTGTCCTTCTACCTCCTGCTTCTCAGTCATCTGCTGTCTTCCTCTGTCATCCTCTGTCATCTGCTCTCTCCTCTCTTCTCCCCAGTCTTCCTCCTCCTTTGTCTTCCTCCAGTTATCCTCCCCCTGCTCTCTTCCCACCAATCTTTATATCTCTACCTCCCCTTCTTCTGCCCAATCACTGGCTCCAGACTTTATTTTACAAATTGAGATGGGCAGAAGGTTCACTAGAATTCACCGTGTAATGACCCACACCTCCTCTGCAGCCCTCCACAGAAAAGGGGAATTAGTATCAAAATACAAGGCCGGGGCTATCCACAACAGTATGCTACACTAGAAGCATATTAAACTCTTGCTTATAGTTTTGCATCCATTTTGAAATCTAGTAGCCTAGATGCAAACTATGTCTAAGCAACTTATGTGTCATTACACACAAGTACTACAAGATATAGACTCTTAAATCTAGTTCATACCTCATAGATTTTTCCTCCTGCTCTAGGCTTCCTGATAACTAATCCTACACATGATTAATTCAGACTAAGGGGAAAGTTAATGACTTCATGGATAAGCTCTGTACAGTGAGTGGCAAAAGCCTGAAATCCTAGTTCCTAATAGGAAAGAGTAGGAGAACTGAATATTTGAGGCCAGCCTAGGTAACAATTTAGCAAAACTGCCTAAATTTTTTTTCTGTGACTTTGTTTCAGTAGCAATTGACCAATGCTGCATGGGACAGGAGTGCTGATACATCAAAGCTTATTATTATTATTATTATTATTATTTTTGGTTTTTCGAGACAGGGTTTCTCTGTGTAGCCTTGGCTGTCCTGGAACTCACTCTGTAGACCAGGGTAGCCTTGAACTCAGAAATCCGCCTGCTTCTGCCTCCCAAGTGCTGGGATTAAAGGCGTGCACCACCACCGCCCGGCATCAAAGCTTATTAATCCTAGATGATTAGATGTGAGATTTCTTTCCAGTCAAATAATTTCTTTCCAGTCACCAGTAGTACTGGTCCACTCAATAGTGCAGCTTTGTATTGTTTTATTTGCCTTTCTTTGCATTTCTTCATTTCATTATTTGTACTGTCCAAGTTAACATCCTGAATAAATATTGGTTAAAAAAACCCAAAACAACAAAAAACCCTTTATTTTAGGTTCTTCTCTTGAGGTTTATCTTACCAGCTATCAAAGGTTCTTCTCTTTAACTCAATATCCAAGTTTTTTTTTTAACTGAACTTGAAATGTGAGCTATAAACTAATACATGAGTAATATATAAGTTCTATGGGAAAAGAATAGATTAAATGATACTTGGTGTACTTGTTAAGTAAGATAGTTCCTGCACCACCCTCATCTGTCATAAGCCCAGAAATATGTGAGAGGGATCCTAAATTCAGGAGTCACATGGATAGAAGTCCAAATCATAGTAACTCCTAGAGTGAGAAGAAAGCTACCGTCTATAATGGAAATCAAGAAGTACCTAGATATCATGGCTAGTAATAGTCGTCCTCAGAAAATAGACGGCTTATACTTCAATTCTCAAAGCTATTACCAATAGCTGGGGGAGAGGTAAGTGTTGTGAGGCCCTGTAAATCTGTGGATCTTATGCTCTTACCCATTTATGAGGCAGGGTGAAGTAAGACTTCAGAAATACCCGATAGATGGAAAGACTATCAGGCAAATTGTCTCTAGGAAGTTAAAATATAACAGTCTCCATGATATCTCCCATAAAGTCATGATTCTTGACACTGAGAAACCTTTATGAGATAAAAACTAAGTAAATTTAAATAAATCAGAAATTTATAGCAACCTTTAAATTGGCAGAATTGTTATTCTACAAGGCTGACCAGGACCAAGTTTTCTCTGTGGCAAAGTTGGCGATTTAAAAATCCAAACCAATGCTAAGTGTTGTAGCATATGCCTTTAGTCCAAAGGAGGTCTGAATTTGAGGCAAGCCTGGTCTACATAGTGAGTTATGGGTCATCAAGAGCTACATAATGAGATCCTGTCTCAGAAAACAAAAAAGCTATCAAAACCAAAGCCAAATAATGGATGACTCCACCTTAGAGCTTGTATGTTTCTGTCCTTCAGTATTCCTGATCCTGTATTTAGTTCAGTCATTTGAAAATATTTTTCTCATAACTCCTTACAAGACTTGTTCAGTGAGATAAACATTCTCTTCACTTAGTATCTGCATATAAGACTATATCACTTAAGAGCCCCCCCCCGACACTTACTTGTCCCAGAACTACACTGCAAATTCTCACTACTTTTAATAGATTTAAACAGATAAATAGAATGACAAAAATTAAAAAGTCACTGGTGTGTGTGTGTGTGTGTTTAGCATAGAGTCTGGTATTAAATATATCATCATCAATTTTCTTTTTTTGTAAATTGAAAATAGATTCTTTTCTTATGTGATATAACCTAACTATACTTCCCCTCCCTCTACTTCTCCCAGTTTCTCCCTACCTCCCCTGTCTTCTGGGTCTATTCCCTTTCTGTCTCTCATTAGAAAAGAACATGCATCTACAAGATAACAACCAAACCTGACAAAATAAAATATAGTAAGATGAGGCAAAATCTATCATAGCAAAGTTGGACACAATAACTCAACAGGAGCAAAAGAATCCCAAGAGCAGGAACAAGAGTCAGAGACCCACTTTGTTCAGTCAGGAGTGCCTTAAAAATACCAAGCTAATAGTTATCATAGAAACATAGAGGACCTAGTACATAGCCATGTAGGACCCATGTTTACTCCTTCAGTCTCTGTGAGCTCAAAGGGAAGTCCAGACTCTTTGGTGATGATCTTGTCCATACAAGAACATACTTTTCTTCTTGGAAGTCTTAGCAAATGCACACTACAACCACTAGAACACTTCCTATTCATAACATCCCTCTTGGGGATGTGTTGCCTGTGTTTCTCCTTTCTATAGTATATGGAAACCTCAGAGGAGGGCAGCGTAATAAACAAACAAAACTGATCAACTCTCAAATTTGTTTATATCTTTTCAGGATGTGCAGGTGAGCTAGGATTATTTTTCTAATATCACTGCCAGTGCTTGCCTAGCACAAATGGAGCCTTGGCGTTGATCTTTATAGCAATGTAAAACCTCTTTTTTGTCATTTACAGAAAACAACAACAAAAACAAAAAAAAACAAACAAAAACCAAAAGCTAATGCAGATATTTCTGAGATATCAAACATCAAATGCCTGTTTACTGGGTCTTCTAGTATTTAATCTAGTGAATTTCACTACATAATTCCTGGATCTAAAAAATTGTCACCAAACCACTTTGGGCCTCAGATTTCCTACAATAGAAGGAAATAGAGAATTATGATACCATTTAAATGTTAATAATTATCTTTTATCTTTTCTTTACCTAGACAGTCCTGGAGAATGTCTATATTTATATGCATTTCAGTTGGGGAACTGAATGGAGAAGCAGGTTACCAGAGAAAGTCTCTGACTAGGATTTGTCAACAGAATTGGAAAAAGTAATAAGAGACAGAACAAAAGAGAGATGATCTTTCTTCCTTCATAGACTACTAGTTACTTTGCTACCTCTGGGAAAATAAATTACATAATTATAGGAAAATAGGTGAGGATGAACAATTGGCTATGAGGTACCTGCATATTGTAACAGAAATGAGAGGACATTGGTGATTTGAAGAAGTAGAGAGCTGGAGCAGGGAAGAGGTATAGCTGGTGGAATGGCCAACAGAAGTGAGAGCATGAGGTCAAGATTGGTTAGCCATTCCTTTGGTCTCTTCTCCATCTTTCCTTCTATTTTTTTTTTTTTTTTTTTTTTTTTTGACAGGAAAAGTTTTGGGTCGAAAGTTTTGTGGGTGAGTTGGTGTCCTTATCTTTCCACTGTGTGTCTTGCCTGGCAACAGGAGGTAGCCTCATCAGCTTCCATGTCTTCATTTTTATGCATGTCAACTAAGGTTGCCTGCATTGACTCCTAGGATCCTCCTTCATCTCTGGTCTCTGGGACTTCCTAGTGATTCCCCTCACCCCCCAACCCCCAGAAGGTCCAGATTTCCATTCATTCTCCTGGCCTTTTGGCCCAATCCTGGTCACTGCCACACCTACTCCTGTCCCCCACTTGCCTCCCTCTCCTTTCTCCCACCCACTTGTCTACTTCTGCCTCCTTTGTTTCCCTTCTAAGTGAGATTCAAGCATCCTTGCTTGGGCCTTCTTTCTTGTTTATCTTCTTTGGGTCTGTGGAGGTGTATCATGGGTATCTTGTACTTTATGGCTAATATCCACTTATAAATGAGTAGATATCATGCATGTCCTTTTGAGTATGGGTTACCTCCCTCAGGAAGATATTTTCTAGTATCATCCATTTGCCTGCAAAATTCATGATGTCCTCATTTTAATAGGTGAATAGTATTCCATTGTGTAAATGAACCACATTTTCTGTATCCATTCTATGGTTGAGGGATATCTGGGTTGTTTCCATTTTCTGACTATTATGAATAAAGGTGCTATGAACACTGGGAAGCAAGTGTTCATGTGATATGATGTAACATCTTTTGCGTATATTCTCGGGAGTGGCATAGGTGGTTCTCTAGGTAGAACTATTTAAGCTTTAATAGTTTTTTTTTTTTTTTTTTTTTTAACAGAGTCTTTGTGTTTGGGGCTAAGATGTTATTAATTGAAATTTTCTTTTGGTGCTTTTTTTTTCTTTGATGAATATGTAGTTTTGTTCCCTATCTCTTCTGATTAGTTGTGATTTGAAGTTGATTTTGTCAGTTATTAAAATGACTATGCCAGCTTGTTGTTTTTAGGTCCACTTGCTTGGAATATCTTTTTTTAACCTTTACCCTGAGACAATATGATATCTAACCTTGGTGTTAAAATGTGTTTCTTAGATTCTGGGGAAGAATGGGTCCTTTTATTGGGAAATTTAGATTGTTGTTGTTGACTGATATCTGTGACCAATGGTTGTTGATTCCTATTATTTTTGTTGGTTATTTTTTAGTTGAATATGTATGTGTGTATGTATGTGTGGTGTGTGTGTGGTGTATGTGTTGTGTGTTTGTGTTTCCTTTCTTTTCACTTTTTTGAGTCTGAGATTATTTCCTGTGTTCACTTTATTTGATCTCTTTAGGTTGGAGTTTTCCTTCTAGAAACTTCTATAGTCCCGGGTTGGTATTTAGTGATTGCTTAAATTTGGTTTTTATCATGGAATGTCTTATTTTCTCCATCTATGATAATTGAAAATATTTCTGGGTATAGTAATTTAAGCTAGCACCTGTGGTCTCTTATAGGTTGCAGCACATCTGTCCAGGCCTGCTGGCTTTTAGAGTATTCATTGAGAAGTCACATGTAATTCTGATAGGCCTGTATTTATATGTTACTTGTTCTTTTCTCTTGAAGCTTTTAATATTTTTCTTTGTTCTGTAGGTTTACTGTTTTGATTATTATGTTCCAGGGACCTTTCTTTTCTGGTCCTATTTGGTGTTCTGTATGTTTTTTTTTATATGTTGTTAGACATCTCTTTCTTTAAGTTAGGAAAATTTTCTTCTATGATTTTGTTAAAAATATTTTCTATGACATTGACTTGGGTTTTTTCCTCCCTCTACTCCTGTTATTCTTATATTTGGACTTTTCATACTGGCACAGATTTCATGGATGTTTTATGCTTAGGAGTGTTTTAGATTTAACATTTTCTTTGATATATCACTTTCTTCTATTGTGTTTTGTTTTCCTGAGATTCTCTCCCCCATCTCTTGTATTATTCTGTTGGTAAAGCTTGCTTCTGTGCTTCTTGTTTGCATTCCTAAATTTTTAATTTCCTGATTTCTCTTAGTTTTGATTTTATTTATTCTATTTCTATTTCCAAGTTTTGAATGGCTTTTATTCATTTTCCGCCACTGTGTTTTCACACATTTCTTCATGGGTTCATTTATTTAGTCTTTAAGTATCTCTATCATATTCATAAAGGCTGCTTTAGGGCCTTTTCCTTGTGTTTCATCCACGTTGGAATAGTCAGGGCCTGCTGTGGTAGGGTTGCTGGGCTTTAGTGGGAGCATATTATTATTGCTGTTATTGATTGTATTTTTATGCGTATGTCCAGGCATCTGGGATTGGGACAGTTTAATTATATGTGCTAATATCTGTTCTTACCTTTGTTGTGTTAGTGTTTTTCTCCTTCATTTCTGTTTTCTCTTTACCTCTTGGGAGAGTGTGGTAGCTGTGTGATGTGTATCAGAAAATCTTCTGGGGTCCTGATAGGTGTAGTCACAGAAAGGTTCCAGGTAAAATATATTTCTTGGAATTGGGACCTGAGTCTAGGAATGAGGATGGCTGGGCATGGTGGTAGGGCTTTGCAAGATAGATAAAAGCTGTGTGTTTTGACGAGTAATTGACTAATTAATCCCCTGGAATTGGAATGAGGAGAAAGCACGACAGAAGGTCTGCTAGAGAGTTGGAGATGAGACTCGGGGGCTGGCCTTAGAGGAAAGGAGAGAGAGATGAAGATCTGTAGTTAGCCTATCTAAATACAGCAAAAGTGGCCTAGGCAAAAGGGAGTGCCGCCGGGAGTTGGGAGGTAGGGTAAAGCAAAGAGTCAGGGAAGAGAAGTTACAAGGGCAAGATCTATGGAATACAGGTACCTAGAGATAAGGTAGAGATGAGTTTGCTGCATGCTCTCTGCTCCAGAGACTGTGAAGGGACTAGGGGGATTGGACTTGGAAGAATAGAGAGAGAGGTGAGAAGTTTCTTCTGCTTCTGCTTCTGCTTCTGCTTCTGCTTCTGCTTCTGCTTCTGCTTCTGCTTCTGCTTCTGCTTCTGCTTCTGCTTCTGCTTCTGCTTCTGCTTCTGCTTCTGCTTCTTCTCTCTCTCTCTCTCTCTCTCTCTCTCTCTCTCTCTCTCTGCATATTCAGACTGCAGTGCACACATCATATGATATGAATGTGATTAGAGGAAAAATTTGGGTGTCTCTATTTACCTTCATCCTTACTTGAGACAAGTTTCTTTTTTTTCCTGCTGTAATGCAAGGCTAACTGCTTCATGAACCTCCAAGGATTCTTTCATCTCTAATTCCCATTTTCCCATAGGAGCTTCAGGATTTCATACACTTGTGCCATCCATATTGATTTTATGTTGGTGATTTGGGATTCAAATGGTCATCATACTCACATAGCTTATTTGCATATCCATTTGGCTTTCCAGCCCCTTATCCTCCTTTCTTGAAGAAGCCCTTAATAAACTCATGACTGGACTTGTAGCTCTAGTAGTATGCATGAAATCTAGGGTTTGATTTTTAGCACTACATATAACCAGGTAAGGAATACTAGGAATCCCAGTGAAAGAATCAAAAAATTTTAAACCGTCCACAGATGGAGTCAAGAGTGCAGATCAGCTTGTTCTGCGCTCTGGGTCCTAGGAAACCAGCTATCCACAAGACAAAATAAGTAAGATGGGAGTTCAGGACAGCGTGACCAAGCACTATGGGTACCAGGAACTAAAAACTGACCATAAGATAGATTGAATAGGGTTTGAGCTGGAAGTTCAAGTTAGTGTGCCTGTGCACCCTGGATACCAGGAACTTGGCTGACCACAAGATAGATGGCTGATTACATATAGGCTCTTAGAGAATAGCCTGTTCCTTGTACCCTGTCACAAACTGAATAATGGGCTGGGACTTTCCACAGGTGCTCTCCAATAGCCCTCCCTTACTCCCCATGGGTTGTGCCCCCCCCCCCCAGTTGTGGTTTGCTGCTTTAAATTCTCTCTGTTTCCAAAGCCCCAGGGTCAGACCCCATTGCCCCTGCGTAGGCTACAGGTCTTGACCTCAGTATACTGATTAAAATATGCCTCTTGCTGATTACATCAAGTTTGGTGTCTTGCAGTTAATGGTTGGCCTCGAATTCCCAAGGCTTGGGTGAGGTCCTCCATTCGTGGGGGCCTTATACCAGCACAAAAGCAGGCATTGTGTATACTATAATCCTAGCACTTGGGAAGTAGAGACAGGAGGCTCAGAAGTTCAAGGTCATTCTTAGCTACATCATACAAGGCCAGTTTAGAATATATGTGTTCCTATCTCAAAAAATCAACAGAAGTGTGAGAGGAAGCAGCAGCATCTTTGATGTCATGGGAAAGACCCATGGAATTCATTTTCAGGGCATAAGGCACACCAGAAGTGAAACAGAAGGTGGATGCAGTCATAAGAGCCGAGAGCCAGAAAACCAGGCTTTTTTATTTGGTTGGACAAATAAGGAGCTAATTGATTTAAGTAGGTCTGATTTTCATGTTTCTTGTCATGTGTGATGTGAGCACTTTATTTTACTACTTTTAAAGACCTTGGACTTCTAATACTTTTATGATTTGATGAAATAGAAAAATATTATGTGTACTTGAGAAAGTGTAAATATTTTTGATAATATTGTTAGTTACTAGCTACTATTACAGTGGTTGCTGTGTGCTAGGCATAGACTTTAGCAAGCTACATACATTCTAACTTATGAGTTAAGTAGTTCTTTATCTGTAAAAAGCACAGATAGTGAAGATCTAAGCATAGTTATAGACATAACAGGAGGCATGACCATTATTTCATTGCAGGTTAATAAGAAAAAAAAGTTGTTAACTTATTTCCTAATATTTGTAGATAGGATTGATTTTTGTTGCCTGGGCTGAACATAAACTTCTGGGCTCAAGTTATTTGCCCCCCCCCACCCCCCCCCCCCCCCCCCGTTGAGGACTCATGCCTCTTGGTTGACTATTTTCCTGGCTTGCTTTGGTGTCATTCAACCTGAGATTACCTTCATTTAAGCAAAGCACTAGAGTCATCATCAGAAGGCTAGTATTTTTGAATCCTCAGTGCAGGTATAAACATGAGAAAATGTCTTCTCTTGTCCAGTTTTCAGGGTCTCTAATTTGAAGTGCAGCATTTCTCCGTGTTCTGTGGTGACTTTCTTGAGAAAAATTGCCTCAAGCTGCTCTGTAGCTGTGTCTTTCAAGGCCTAACTACTTAGGGCACAAGGGAAGTAACCTGGGCCCCTTGAATAAAGGGGGTCTTTCACAATCCTGGTTTCAGTATGCTTCAAAGGTCCTTTGTTATGAAGGTGACTTTCAGAACTGACTGAATATGACTTATTAATTTATTTTTTTTGATGAATCACCTTCCTAGAACTGTATTCTCTAGACCCACAACTTCATTCAAATTGCCATGTGTAGCACTTATTGTAGCAAACTCTATTTGGTATGTTGTAGCTGAGAAAAAAAATCTACTTCATATCCTCAAAGTTTCCCCAAGTTTCCAGCATTGCCAGAGGCTCAGGATGGCACCTCTTGTATTTTTCCAGTTTTCAAGGTTCCTTTCCACTACAGATGCCCCCAGAAGGAATCAAAATTGGATGCTTCATTGTGCTATTTAATGACTGCTCTAGAACATTTCTAGAATAAAGAAAAAAAGAAAGGTAGACTGAAGAGGGAGAGAGATGTAGCAAAGCTCTAAGAGCTTCTTTTCACCTTCAGGTTTATTTCAACAATGACCTATTTCCCAGCTACCTTCTCCTTTTCTTTATTTCAGTATAGGATGTTAAACAATATTTTAATATTTGATATAGAAAGTCTTCTTGAAAACCACAATATAAATTATGTATTATACCTTCTGACAAGCAATAGTGAGTTTTCATAATGAAAAAAATCACTGGAAGGTGATCTTTCAAAATAAAAACATTTTAAGTTATGAGTGCTTATGTCTCTTTTTCATGTTTATTAATTGCTAAGTTGTCTTTCAATTAAGTAAGCATAGATATATTTAAAATGGTTTTAAATAAAATAAAATAAAACAAGGCATATGTACGAGAAAGTAATTCACAAAAGAAACCAAGAATCAATCACATCACATTTGTATTTATGTGAAAATGCTCACTTGTGGTGATTAATTTTATGTGCCCACTTGACTGCAATACAGAATTCAGACATTTGACCAAACATTATTTATGTGTATTTATGTGAATGTTTTTACATGAGATAAATATTGACTTAGTAGATTGAATAAAGCTTACTATTCCTTCTAGGGTGGCAGTTCTCAACCTGTGGGCTGTAATCCCTTTGGGCATTGAACAACTCTTTCACAAAGACACCTAAGACCATCAGAAAACATAGATATTTACATTATTATTAATGACAATAGCAAGATTATAGTTGTGAAATAGCAACGAAAATTTTATGGAAGATGTGCTGGAGTAAAGGTGGCACAGGACATCCTGCTATACTTGTAGATTGACCCTAGCATAATCATCAGAGAAAATTCACCCAGCAACTGATGGAAACAGATGCAGAGACCCACAGACAAACATTATGTAGAGCTCAGGTAATTTCTCAGAAGAGGGGGAGAAATAATTTTAAGAGCCAGAGGGTTCAGGGACACCACAAGAAAACCCACAGAATCAACTAAGGGCTCATAGTGGCTCACAGAGACTTAAACTGATAATCAAGGCACCTGCATGGGACTGATGGGGGACTCATAGCAGTGGAAGAAGGCGCTGTCTTCAACTCCTTTGCCTGTGTTTAGGGCTATTTCCTCCTACTGGGTTGCCTTGTCCAGTCTTAATATGAGGGAAGGTGCCTAATGTTATTGCAACTTGATTTGCCATTTTTGGTTGATATTTTTGGGAGATCCATTGTTTTCTGAAGAGAAATGGAGGAGGAGTGGATCTAGGGGAAAGAAGAAGTAGTGGAAAGGAACTGGGAATAAAGAAGGGAGGGTAAACTGCGGTAGGGATGTATTTATGAGAAGTATAAATAAAAATAATAATTGTATGGTCAGGAGGCAATACAACATGAGGAACTGTATTAATGGGTTCCAGCATTAGGACAGTTGAGAACCACTACTCCAGTAAAATGGGCCTTGTCCTTTCAGCTGAAGATTTAAATAGAAGAAATGGCTGAAAAATAGGGAATTTCACCAGGAGAACTGCTTGAGCCAGGGATATATCAGTTTTTTCCAGCCTTCAGACTGAAGCTGAAAAATGAGCTCTTCTTGGGTGACACATGTGCAAGCTTTTAGATGAGCATTTATACAATTGGTTTTTCTGAGGCTCAGAAAACAAATCTATGCTATTGGATTCCTTGTGTCCCTATATTATTGATGATCTGGTGGTTCCTCGATTTCCCTGATAGAATGAGCCAGTTTCTTTGTGTTCCAGAAGTAGAAAAGGTATCTAAATACACATTTCATGTCTATCTACTAGGAGATATATGTATGTGTATATAGAAATAAAGGGGATAGAAGCAAATATATGTATATATGCACAACAAATATATTCTATTAGTTTTGTTTTTTCCAGAGAACCTTAGCACTTTAGCATACTATTTTAATAGTAAAAAGCTAATATTTGGTGTCTATCACACGCCACGTGCATAGTTCTTGTTATATCAGTAATGTACAAAATTAACTTTTATGTTGTCAAAATTAGAATGTTGTCAAATTTAGAACTTAGATAATTTAATGTAATTATTTAAGACAATAAGATACTGGAGGCTTAGTGGTAGGTCCCCAAACTAATATATTCTTATTGAAAAGGGGGAAATCTTGTGGCACATGTAGATTAGGAAAAGCCCATCTGAAGATGAAGGCTCTGGTAATGAAGGCCAAGCTTCTCAAGCCAAAGGCAGCCAAAAAGCACTGGAGAGTTTGGAAGGGGTATGAAACAGAATAACCTACACACTGAGCTCAGACAGAATCTAACCTTAAGAACACAGTTTGTGAAAATCTTTAAATGCCCACCCTAGTAAATTCATAGTTGTGAATATCGGAAAAGTTTAAAGAATAGGCATGATCCAGTGTTACAACAAGAGTAGATAAAGTGGCAGTCCTAAAGTTGGGGAACTGTGTGAATAACTAACTTTTATGACCTTTTACAAAAGCTAGAAAAATAAAATTGCGTACCTCTGTATACACACTTAAGGCTGTTTAATGAGATTGATCAATGAGCTACTGGTAAAGCAACACATTTCAAACACTTAAAATGTGCCAGTAAAGGAATAGTCAAAAGCTCTGCTACAGTAATAATATGACAGGGGTTTACTTCAAAGAATGAGATGACTTAAGTGAATCTGTGAAGGGGCTGTCCTTGATACATTAGTTAGATTATAAAACAATTTGTAAATTAGTGTATAATTGTGATATTGTCTTAGGAAAAATAAATGCTATTGCAATTTGTGTATACGATGCTTAAGGAGACATTGGGAAAGGGTACATACAGAATAACATTAATAGTAGATATCTCTGAATACAAGGGTTAGGACCACAGAGCAAATTCCATTTTCCTATGTGTTATTTTATTGCTTGTTTTACAATATTTTTTCCATATTAAAAAATTAAGATAGAAAATGTTGTATCAAAAAGTGATCCTGTGCCACAGTGCTCAAATACCACCAGGGGAGAGCTGATCTCCCACGAGTGCTGGCACACCTGTGAGCACAGGTAACACCATCACTTATGCTCAAATTTCTAGCCCAAAAGGGACCATCCCAGAGTTATTAGGACACAAGAACCAGGGAACAGCTCCGGACAAGATCCTTCAAGTTTCTGTTTGTGCTCCAGAGCTGACCCTGTGCCACAGATCTCCATACCTAAAACCATCCAGGAGAGAACTTATCTCCCAGGAGTACTGACATACAGGCTTACAGGAGGGACAAGCCACAGTCAGAAACAGCAAGACCAGCTAACACCAGAGATATCCAGATGGCGAGAGGCAAGGGCAAGAACATAAGAAACAGAAACCAAAGCTACATGGCATCATCAGAACCCAGTTCTCTGACCACAGTGAGCCCTGGATACCCAGACACACCAGAAAATCAAGACTCTGATTTAAAGTCACATCTCATGATGATGATAGAGGACGTTAAGAAGGACATAAATACCTCCCTTAAAGAAATACAGGAGAAAGCAGGTAAACAGGTAGAAACCTCTAAAGAGAAAGCACAAAAACCCTTTAAAGAATTACAGGAAAACACAAACAAACAGGTGAAGGAATTGAGCAAGCCATCCAGGATCTAAAAATTGAAATAGAATCAATAAAGAAATCACAAAGGGATACAACCCTGGAGATGGAAAACATAGGAAAGAGATCAGGAGTCATAGATGCAAGCATCACCAACAGAATACAAAAGACAGAAGAGAGAATCTCAGGTGCAGAAGATACCATGAAAAACATTGACACAACTGTCAAATAAAATGCAAAATGCAAAAATCTCCTAACCCAAAACATCCGGGAAATCAAGGACACAATGAAAAGACCAAACCTAAGGATAATATGTATAAAAGAGAGTGAAGATTCCCAACTTAAAGGGCCAGTAAATATCTTCAACAAAATTATAGAAAGAAAAAAAAAAAACTTCCCTATCCTAAAGAAAGAGATGCCAAAGAACATACAAGAAGCCTACAGAACTCCAAATAGATTGGACTAAAAAAGAAATCCCTCCTGTCACATAATAATCAAGACACCAAATACACAAAACACAGAAAGAATATTAAAAGCAGTAAGGGACAAAGGTCAAGTTACATATAAAGGCAGACCTATAAGAATTACACCAGATTTCTCACCAGAGACTGAATGCTAGAAGATCCTGGGAAGAGGTCATACAGGCCTCAAGAGAACACAGATGTCAGCAAAACTCTCAATTACCATAGATGGAGAAACCAGGATATTCCATGACAAAACCATTCAGTTCTATGAAGGATAATAGATGGAAAACCCCAACACAAAGAGGGAAACTATACCCTAGAAAAAGCAAGTAAGTAATCTTCTTTCAACAAACCCAATAGAAGACAGCCACACTAACATAAAAATAACATAAAAAATAACAGGAAGAAACAACCACTTTTTCTTAATATCAACATCAATGGACTCAATTCTCCAATAAAGACATAGACTAATGGACTGGATAAGTTTGTGGCTCCAGGTAGAGAGGACAACAGTTAGATGGTATAATAGGATGGCTACTCTAGGCATATAGCTTAACAAGTAAAAACTACATGTTTCCTATAGGCAGGTATTAGTCAAAGTTTGAATTATTTTAAAGATGGTATAAAGATATATTGCTCTAATAAGTCTTACAGAATACTCATATTCTTATTTATTTATTTTTTATTGGATATTTTATTTACATTTCAGAGGCCATCCACTTTCTCCATCCCCCCCCCCCCAGAAAACCCCTATCCCATAACCCCTTCTCCTTTTTGCTTTTATACAATTTTTTAAATGTTAATCAATGGCTTTATAAGTTTGGTAATGCTCAATATCAATCAGAAGTGTAATCTAATTCCCAATCTAGATATATCAACTATCTTTGACTGGCGGAGACCTGTGAATATCTGCCTCCATGTCTGGCCCCCCTCTCTCTTTCTCTCTCATCACGTAGCTCCTCCTCTCTTTCTCCTCCTCCTCTCCTTACTCCTCCTCCTCTCCTTACTCCTCCTCTCTGTACTCCCAGCTTAGCTCCTCCTACATATCACCCTTCCTGTTAAAATAAAACTTTTCTCTCAAAATACAGTTAGAGCATAACTATACTAATTTATGTTAGTAAGGTGCAAGATAGACCTAATACCCAGTCCATCATTTTGTTGACTAAGCAGAACCTCTGTTGTCTCTCCTAAATAAAAGACTTAGTTCTGAGCCTGTTTTTTTTTAATTGGCTTTAGAATGAATGTCAGCTGAAAACCATCCTTTCAAATGTTTTCTCTCAAAGTAAATAGCAAGGATTGGCTATGAGACTGTAAGTTTTCAACCCCATCAGAAATCCAGAATGACTGAGTTAACTTAGATTAAGGGAAGCACAAAGCATAGCTTCTAAAACATAGCCAATTTATAGAGACCGCTGGACACCTGGACAGTCCCTATACTACAGAATGTTGGAGCATCTGATCTTCAGCCTTCTGGCCCAGGATCATCTGACAGACCTAGTGCTGCAGAATTATTAAGGGCTTATTACTCTGTCTTGGCAGATATAATCAGTCGACTATTCTGCAAGTGTGTCCTTTTCTGGACAGTAATTATTCTGTAGATGGAAAGAGGTAATTCTTGCCTAGTGGCTGTCTCACCACAATTGGAATAACTCCAAAGATGCTCAATTTCTTCTTGGAATCCAAGAAAGGAAGCTGTCAGGAGCAGACAGGTCTCTAATCAGAATGAACATTAATACAGAAATGTTTGTAACGACAATTCTGTGGATTTCTGATGTTTTGAAAACCAACTATCCATGTAAGGCTATCTGAACTGTTGTCCGTTAACTCCTCTCAGCTATTTCTAAAGAAAATATAGAATACTCCCTAACAATAAACTCAAAGCCATGAATTTTCTATAGGCCCTTAACTCACAGTCTAACCATCTCAAATAAGTTAAAAAAAGTTAAAGAAGGACTGGGTCTAGGCCTTGTATTCCTAAATGTGTTATACAGGCGCAATGCCTATGATAGTAACAATATTCATCTTACTTTTATATTTATAAGAAGCCCGTACCAATAAAAACCTTAAATTTGAAATCAAAGTAAATTTTGTACCATTTAAGAAATTATAACTTCATCTTAATAACAATTATACATATTTCTACCAGTAAGTTATGGCTATGCAATAAATCCTAGCTAATCCTCCCTGTTCCATCAAAACCACTACTTTTCCCTAGAAAGACAGCCTAATATTAACCACCTCAGTCCCCAAGCCCAGGGAATAGGGGCTCTGACTCTTCATTAACTTCTTCAAGCTGATTATGGGTGTTTAGATATTAGAAGAGGGATTGGGGGAAGAATAAATTGATAAGCCGCTGACACTGTGTCTTCACTGCATCCAGTTGAAATCCCAGGACATCAGAGGTTCGAGCAGGTGTGCTCAGCTTGCCTGATGAGTAGATACACCAAGGCTAGGGAATACTCATATTCTTTCTAACGTGGGCTCCACAGGAATTTTCAGTTAAAATCCTGGTTTGACAAGCTCCCTACTTATAAGTAGGTATAGATAGAAGTGTGAATCAATTGTTTTAAAGATGTTATAATAAGATCTGCAAGATAAGTAACTCATATTCTTTGGATGTTGGCTCCATGGGAATTTTGGGTTGATTATCCTGACATGACAGATTAGGAAAAAGGCCTGAGAACAGGTTTTTACAATAAGCAAAAGGTTTGTTAGGATAGCAGGGAGATTGTATGAATACAATTGTTTTAGGGAAGATTTGAAGTCCTGCAGCACAACTCATGTTCTTTGAATGTGGACTCCATGGGAATTTTGGGTAAATTTCCTGGCATGGAAAAATAGAAAAGCCTAAGAAAAGGCACATACAGTATTTTAGTTTACTTCATATGTTTTAGATTATTTTAATTTTCAATATGGGTGTGATTTTGTGTTTTGTGGTTATATTATTTCTCTGGGAGAGAGGTCAAAATACTGTTTGGGCCTGTTTATAGGCCCAAGAGTATGCTAACTTGGGAGAAAGGCTTTGTCTTTGTGTTTTTAGATAAGGTGATTAGTGTCTATGCACCTTCCAGAGTTGTGTGGATCAGATATGATGAAGGGAGACCCCCCAGAGGACTAGATTCCAGAGAATCAAACAAAAGAGATATCTTGATGATACTAAAACTTTGAGATTTGTATATTACAGAATATACAGCCTTGGTGAGTTTCATTGGCAGACCTGCTTTGAACTCCTGATCTCTTGGACTTTCAGCCGGACCCAGTCAGGACATAGACATCAGAGACTAAAACAATCGGTGTGGCCTTCTTAAGGCCAACAAACTCTCCTAGTTTCCCTCCTCTTCCCTCTCCTTCAAAGATATCTATCTCAACACCCATATTCAGCTTGAAGAAGTTATGAAGAGTTGTTGCCCCAGTTCTCTGGACTTGGGGGTATTGAGGTGGCTATTCTAGTTGTCTTTCTGGGGAATGTTGAAATGGTCATAATTGGAACAGGGAGGAAATAGCTAGAATTGACTGTGTAACCATAATTGCATTTGGTAGAAATCTTTACAATAGTTACTAAGTTGAAATCATAATTTCTTATTTTCGTACAGAATTTATTTTGGTACAGAATCAAGATTAGCATTGGTATAAATTTCTTCTATTGAGAGAAAAAATTTAAAAGTTCAAGGCTTGGACCTAGTCCTTCTATAATGCCATTGCAAACTGATCTGAGGTGTTTAAGCCTGTGAGTTAAGGGCCAAATAGCCAATTTATGGTTTTGAGTTTATTGTTAGGGTGTTTTCAGATAATTTAATAGGAAACAGCTGAGAGTAGTAAATGGACAGCGGTCCAGATTACTTTTCATAGATAGTTGATTTTCAGAAAAGTCAGAAATCCACAGAATGTGACACTTAATATTATTTATTCTTTTGTTGTTGGGGCATATATGCTCCTAACAGCTTCCCTTTTTTGGATTCAAAGAAGAAATTGAGCATCTCCACCTCCAGGTGAGGTAGTACCTTGTGGCAAGGTGTCCACTGGGCAGACTTGCCTATCTCTCTTAGAGACCTGTACTGTTCTTGAGAGGACACAAGTTGAAGGTTAGGACAGCTTAGTTCTGCTGAGACAGAATAAGCTAGTCCTTGATAATTCCTGTTTTTCAAAGGTCTGTCAGATGATCCTGGGCCAGAAGGTTGAAGGCTGATGCTCCAACTTCCTGACTTACTGCAGCTGTGTGGGTAGGCAGCTGTCTCTTATAATGTGCCTCAGTTCTGAAAGCTGAGTGAGGCTTCCTATATTTTCAGATAATGTTGCTTGTTCTCAGATTTCTAATGGGATTGAAAGACTACTTACAGGCTCATAGCTAACCCAGGCTACTTAACACTGATAAAATATATTTGAGAAGATAATTCTCAAATAGATACTATCTAAACCAGAACCTAACATATGGATTTATAACTCTTTTAAGTTAGGATAGATAACAGAGTATTCTATTTAATTGTTAAAGATGATGGACTGGATGGTAGGTGTATCTTATACTTTATAAATTACAAAATAGTAAAAGAAAATCAATCTGAAGAAAAGAAAAAGCCAGTAAAAAAAGGGGGGGGGGGATATTCCTAGTTGGATTCCTGACCAAATCTTCTAGCAGGAATATACTGCCATAGAAGTTCTTTGTTTCATAGGCTCCTTTTCTAGTTTTCTGGTTTTGTTCAATTCCTTCACCTGTTTGGTTGTGTTTTCTTGTAATTCTTTAAGGAATTTTTGTGTTTCATATTTTAGGGCTTCTATCTGTTTACCTGTGTTCTCTTGTATTTCTTTGAGGAAGTTATTTATGTCCTTTTAAAGTCCTTTGTCATCAACATGAGAAGGACTTAAAATCTGAATCTTGCTTTTCTGGTGTCATGGTATATTCAGGACTCGGTATGGTGGTAGGTTCTGATGATGCCAAGTAACCTTGGTTTCTGTTGCTTATATTCTTGAGCTTGCCTTTTGCCATCTGGTTATCTCTAGTGCTACCTGCACTCACTGTCTCTGACTGGAGCCTGTCTCTCCTGTTATCTTGATTGTCAGTACTCCTCTGAGTCCAACTGTCTCTGTGATCCTGTGATCCTGAGATCATGTGTGTAAGAACTCCTGGGAGTCAGGCTGATTTGGGGATCTTGAAATCTTGGTTTGACCAATCTCCTGAGATCCTGTTGTCCTATGATCCTATGATCCTATGTTCTTGGGTGTATTAGAGGTCCTGGGAGTCCAGCCTCCTCTGGGTATTTCAGGATTGGATGCAAGAGCTGGTGCCATAGGTCTGTTCAGGGCACAGGTACAGATTGGAAAAAACTGGTTCCACTGGCAGGGAAGGAGTTTCTGGGTCCCTGTGGATCCCAATTACTCCCTGTTTGGGGGAGGTTGTGACCGACCTCCTCACCTATGATCCTTTGCTTGTTATAGCTCCTGGGTGTCCAGCCGATTCTCAGTGCTCTGGGATTGGGTGCAGAGCTGGCATGCTAGGTCTGCTCAGGGCACTGGCACAATCTGGAAGGAAGGCTGGAGTTAGAAAGAAACAAAACCAAAACAGAAGAAAAGGAGCCTAGGAGAAGGCACAAGAAACAGAAACTCATCCATTTGCCCATTCAGTAATCTCATAAAAACACTAAACTAAAAAAATAACCATAATATAACTGTAGAGGACCTGGCACAGACATGTGCATGCCCTGCCTGTGCTTGTTGCTTCAGTGTCTGTGAGTTCATATGATCTTTGCTTGTGCTGACTTAGAAGGGCTTGTTTTGTTTTGTTTTGTGTGCCTTCCAGTCCCTCTGGCTTCTAGACTATTTCTGCCTTACCTTCCACAGGGTTTACTGAGCTCTGAGAAGAGGAATGTGATGGATACATCCCATTTAGCGCTGAGTGTTTCCAGACATCATATGTTATACACTGTCTAATTGTACGTTTTAGTATTTATTCCCATCTGCTGCAGAAAGAAGCTTCTCTGATGATGGCTGAGCAAGGTATTTATCTGACAGAATGTTATTAGGAGTCATTTTTGCTACTTTTACTTTAGAACAGTAAGTACTATTTGGTTTTCCCTAGGTCCCTGGGATATCTAGTCTTAAGTTCTTGGTCACCTAAACAGTGTTGGGTATAGGTACCATACAGGAAGTGGGCCTTAAGTCAAATCAGATACAGGTTGGTCATTTCCACAAGCTTTGTGCCTCTATTGCCCTAGCATATATTGAAGGCAGGACAACATTATGGATAAAGGTGTGTGGATGTTTTGGTGTTTGTGTTGCTGTTTTGGTAGTATGCAATACTACCAAATGTTCTGTACCAAAAACACTGGAATGTAGTTGTGAAAGCTCTTTGTAGGAACTAGCTCAACTTTTTCATCTTCAATGAGTTGTGCAGGCATTGTCTTCATCAATGGGGTCTTGCTGTCAGTTTGTGGAGAACAACATATAGTTTGCCAACAGCCTAGGTTGTTTGCAATTTCTTTTGGGACCCCTTTGTCCAGTGACTAAGTTAGATCTAATCCAACTTGGTACTGGAAGCTTTAATTAAGTGACAAGAAATGGCCAGATGGTACTCTATCTTTCCCATTATTTGGCAATTTCAGTTAGATCTCCTTTAAGTATATATACATTTTAGGAAGCCTCTACTCTGTTAGTTTTCTATGTCTCAAATGACCCTTAATTTAAGCTTTCTCTCCCTGTATTCCTCCTTCATCCCCTTCTTCCCTGCTTCTCAACAGATCTCTCATTCCAGCCCCCATCCATCCATAACTATCTATTCTCTTTGTATTCCTGATAAGCTCTACCTCATCACAGTTTCTTACTCTATACCTAACCCCGGTGGTTCTATGGATTCTAGCTTGGTTTTTATTGATTTATGAGCTAATATCCACTTACAAGTGAATGCATACTGTATTTAGCTTTCTTGGTCTGGATTAATTTTTCTAGTTCCATCCATTTATCTGAAAATTTTATGCTTTCATCTTTTAATGGCTGAGTATTAAGTCCATTGTATAGACTTACCACATTTTCTTTATCCATTCATCTGTTAAGAGACATCTAATTGTTTCCAATTTCTGGCTATTATGAATAGAGTAGCATTGGACATGGTTGAAAATGTGTCTCTGTGGTAGGTAAAGAAATTTGGGTATATGCTGAAGTGTGGTATAGCTGGATCTTGAAGTAGATCTATTCCCAACTTTCTGGGGGAGTCAATACATTCATTTTCATAGTACATATATAATTTTGCTCTACCACTAGCAATGGATAACTTACTCCACATCCTTGATAGCATGAGCTGTCACTTGTTTTGTTGATTTTAGCCATTCTGACAGGTGTAAAATGGAATCTCGAAGTAGTTTTGATTTGCATTTCCCTGGTGAGTAAGGATCTTGAACATTTCTTTAAGCATTTCTCAGCCATTTGAGATTCCTCCATTGAGAATTCTCTGTTAGAATAGCTCTATAACCCGGTTTTTAATTGGATTGCTTGTTTTGTTGATGTCTTGTTTCTTGAGCTCTTTATATATTTTGGGAGTTAGCCCTCTGAGGAATATGCAGCTAATATATATATATATTTTTTTTTTTACTTTCTGTAGGATGTCACTTTGTCCTAATGACAATGTTCTTTGCCATCCAGAAGATTTTCAGTTTCACAAGGTCCTATTGACTAATTGTTGATTTTAGTGTTTGTGCTTAGAGTTTTCTGTGCCAATGCATTCAAGGTTATTCATCACTTTATCTTTTATCAGGTTCAGTGTATCTGGTTTTATGTTGAGGTCTTTGATCTATTTGGATTGGAGTTTTGTGTCAGGTGGTAAATATGGATCTGTTTGGATTCTCCTACACTCAGGTGTCCAGTTTCACTAGCACCCTTTTTTGAAGACACTCACTAGCTTGCTTTTTTTTTTTTAAATTAAATGGTCAAAAAATGCCCCCAAAGAATGATGCCAACTTATATTTAAGAATTTTTAAATTAGTATGTTAGTGAGTTGTACTAACTGTAGCAAGATACCTGAGAAAATCAACTTAAAGAAGACAATATTTATTTGGGGCTCATGGTTTCAGATGATTCAGTGTATGGGTGGCTGGCTTCATTGCTTTTGGCCTGGAAAAGTCCTGGCCTTAGTATCATACAAGGCAGGCCATTGACTGAGTCCATTGTGTAAGTAGATTAGAAGGAGGAGATCAAGAACAAAAACTACCTTTCAAGGGAACATTTACTTCTTTCTAGACCCTACCTTCTAAAGGCTGTGTCACTTCTAATAGGATCATTATGCTTATGAATCCACAAACCCACTGATGAAGTCAGAGCTCTCATGAACCAATAACTCCTGAAGAGCCCCATCATAACTGGTGGGTACAAAGTCCCCAACACAAGAGCTTTTAAAGTAGTTGTTCTCAACATTTGGGGGGTCGAATGACCCTTTACCAGGGTCACATATCAGATATCTTTCGTATAAGATATTTACATTATGATTCATAACAGTAGCAAAATTACAGTTATATGAAATAGCAATGAATTTATTTTATGATTGAGGGGCATCACAACGTGAGAAACCATATTAAAGGGTCACAGTGCAAGGAAGGTTGGAAAATCACTGTTTCAAGGGGAATATTTAAGATTCAAGATAACAATAAGATTATGTCTAAACCATTTGATGTTTTTGTCACTTAGTCAAATGCAGTGCATCCATCCTTTGGCTTTTCTTCCCTTGGATGAAGAGATGGGAGCCACTTTGACATCTTTTCTTCTTCTTTTGGAGAAATCTGTGTCCTCTCCACACAATCAGTAGCCCCTTTATGTAGCATCTTTGATCCCAGGTAATCTGAAGGCCAGATCAAGAAGTATGTAGCTGGTGGCCATGGTCCACAATGGCTTATGTGCTTGGCTCTTTAGGTATGTACCAAATCATATATGTAACTGCTAAAGATATATTCTGTAGATATAATGTCCAAGACAAAAGTGGTTGCATAATAGCTCTATTTAAACAAACAACAAACAAACTTCTTGTCTAGTCACGAGATAAATTTATGACCTTAAAAACGTTAATCAATTTCTCCATTTGAACAGTCAATTAAGCCTTATTATTGCAGGTATTTTCTATTGTAGATCAGACTGTGGATCTACCAGCTGGAGGAAGCTCATGTTGATTTATACTATTTCTCAGCCTCAGTTGGAAATTTAACAGACTATTTGGGAGTTTGGGAGAGGAATTAGAAGGGAAAATGAAACCAAGCTTAGGGGAATGCTAACAGCTATGTCCAATTTTCATTAAGAAAACAAGGAAGGTTTCCTAGCCTTTTAGTTGGCGCTTTGATTTTTGTATGAGTAGTGTTTGAATTTTACCAGGTTATGAAACAACCAGCAGCAGCAGCAGCAGCAGCAGCAGCAGCAGCAGCAGCAGCAGCAGCAGCAGCAGCAGCAGCAGCAGCAGCAGCACATGGATGGCATAAGCTGCTTGGCTGATTATCTCAATGCTGACCTGTAAACAGATCCCTCTAGGGTAAAATGCAATTGAGTCTCTATTAACTCCAGGCTGGAGTGACTCCACAGCAGTCTCAGTTATCAGGCTTAGACCACATTGAGTTAAGTAGGAAGGCACATGGTGGGTAATAGTTTTGTGGTGCAGATGACTATCAGTAAGAGACTAAGCTGCAAATTACTTCTCTAGGGTTGCTGAGGTTGAGAAATCTGGGTGAAAGTTGAGGATGATCTGCAAGGTTTGGTTTTCCATCTCCTATAAATGGTCTTGCTCTTTAGGTTAAAGACAGCTACAGGAGTCATGAATATGTGCTACTTGTGGCTACTGTCATTGATTAACTACAGTGTGAAGCTGTCTTGATGAGCCTGAAAACTACTATTGAAAGCCCAAAGAGTAGTACAGCATGACAAAGCCAGGGATGCTTTGAGTTTTCAGTGACCATGTGGAACCTGAGTGAGGGATCTCAGCTGTAAAATCCTCCAGACAGTATATCGAGTATATTTGGAACCACTATTTTCTTAGCTCATTCCCAATATAGCATCTTTGACAGGGAAAAATTACAACTGCAAAAAAAACAAAACAACACAAAACAAAACACCCCCCACAGCCCTTTCTACAGTGTAGAGTCTAGATTTACCTCTCTTAAATCTCTGTTAATCTTAATTTATGTATGTATGCATGTGCATTCATTTTTGTCATGGGAAATGGATCCAGCTTCTTTCTTCCTGGGTTATTCCACCTACCTGTGCTTCTGTAACTTCATGTGTAAAATGGCCCAAATATAGTTGTTATAGCACCAAGTAAGGTAATAACTACAATTGTACAGCACCGACAAAGTGTTCACTGAAGTTTAGATTGTAACTAGTTTAGCTATTGGTATTATTTGAAGTGACAGAAGAGTAAGCATATGCACATATATAACAAACAGCTTAGAATTCAAGCCCAGGTCATCTTTTGATTCTTCATGTTAAGCCTCTTTGAGAAAAGTTCCTGTTTGATTCTGTACAGGTGCAGTTTCCTCGGGTTTGTAATTATGCTCTTTATATAGTTTCTTAGAAGCTCTTCAAGTGGGGATTCTTATTTCCCCCTTCACTTGCTCTGTAAATAAGAAGCAACTGCCAAGAAAGAATAGATGTTTGTAAATATTAACTCTGGAAAGTATGGTTTTTTCACTACATAAAAGGATTGCTTCTCTGTGCAGTCTCTGTTCCCTGTTGCTGTGAGTGCAAAGATGCATTTGGCTCCTTCGAAAATATTATATTATGTAGTGTTCTCTAGAAACAAAACAAAACAAAACAAAACAAAACAACATAGCTACCATGCATTGAGTGGCTGCCATCTGTGAGGGTCTCTGCAAACAGTTTACATAGCTCATCTCTCAAATCTCACAAAATCTCTATAAAGTACATGATATCCTCACTTTGGTAGTGAAGCAATAGAAGCTTGGAGAAATGAAGGCACTTAGCAGGGTTATGAGGCTCAGGTCTATTTGATTTGATAACACATGAATTAGATCACCATGTACACTGCAGTTCTCTCTGCTTGTATGGTGTCCTTGGTCTCTCTTACTATCAAAGGCACTAATTGCTTCTCCCCTTTGTCTTCTCTTGCTCTGGTGTAACTTTTCATCTACAAGTATAAATACCACAGTTATAAGATGGTCACTCATCCACTCAGACTTTTCCTGTGATGTGAGGGAATAAAATCTCAGTTAACCATCGACTAAGTCTCATTGCAAGTCACCTGGTATGGTCATTAACAAAGATGTGATGTTTCCTGTCCCTGCTCTGTGAGTCAACAGGCTGATATCCCCTGTACTCAGAGGATATCTGTAATGGCGAGGTGTGTGTGGGGAGATGTAATCTGACTGGAGCTTCCGACAAGTAGGAGAAACTCTATTGGCTTCTCTAAGAATTCTCATCCTAAGCATTCCCAAAATGATTGCTCTTATATTTTGAGAGTTAAAATATTTTGCATATGTATGGATATACAGTGTTCATGAGTATGTGTGTTTGTATTTGCATGTGTATGCATGAAGCATGGTGTCTCACTGAACCTGGAGCTCACCAGTTCAGGCAGTCTGGCTATCCTGTGCATTAGCCACTCCTATGTGGCTTTTGTATGTGTTCTTGAAAATGTATAATCAAATCCTCATGCTTTGACAACCAAGTGCTTTACCCTCTCGTCACTCTCAGGCCCTGATCTTCCCTTACAATGAGGAAAAAAGATCTGGAGATGGCTGTTCATAAAATCCGTGATTCAATGAGGGATTGCTGTTCAGTTCTCTAATTTCCCCTTGAATTTTGCAGAATGGCAGAATAGCACAATATTTTTTCACAAGACATTTACATCGTTTAATAGTCAAGGTTTCATTTCATTCATTCACTCATTCATTCATTCATTCATTCATTGCTATAAGAATGGAAACCAAATGCTTACATATGCCAGGGAAGTACTATACCATTAAGTTTCATTCTGAGTCCTTAACATTTTTACTGAAAATTAAAACTATGTTCACAGAAAATGCATTTCCATTCTTTTGCCTTTACTATTTCTCCCAACCTCCATAAGCAGCAGCCTTTTTGTATTCCCTCAGAGCTGGGTCTTATGTGTACTATGTAAGCACTCTCCATGTTTTGATTTTTTGAAGCAGGTTTTCACTATATAGCTAAGTCTAGCCATAAATTTAGTATTTTCCTGCTTCAGCCACCAAAGCCTGTAATATAAGCCACCCCTGAGATAGAAGCTGTCAGGTGAGAATGTCAGTCCCATTCTCTGTCTCAGCTAACTCCAGGCCTACCTTAGCTACAGTAAAGCCTGCCTTGAAACAAGAAAAGCCTGTTCAGATTTGCCCTATGGATATCTAACTGTTAGTTTACAGCAGTGCCTCTCAACTTTCTTGATGCTGAAACCTTTTAATACAGTTCCCAATGTTGTGGTGACCCCCAACCATAAAATAATTTTCATTGCTACTTCATAACTGCAATTTTGCTACTGCTGTGAATCATAATGTAAAGATCTGATATGCAGGATGTCTGATATATCACCCCCAAAAGAGTCATGACCCACAGGTTGAGAACCACTGGTTTAGAGCAAAGCTGCTTCAATAAATGTACAAACTATACCTGATTGTATCAGAAATGAGAAACAAATTTCTCTTGTGTTAAATTACTGAATTCTTGGATTGTTTGCTACAATATATCCTATTTTCCTTGTTGGTAAATACAAGGGAAAAAACCCTAAGAGTCAGGTTCAGCAATTTGCTTAATCAGTGCGGCTAGTCATTGTCAAACATGACATTTTCTAGCAAGGTTTATACAACTCCAAAGCTCTTGTTTCCTTAGTACATCCCAATCAACCCTAGCATCACTTTTTCTATTGAAGAGATTTTAGTCAAGAGAGGTTGAATGATGTGCCCAAGGATATACATGTAATTAGAAATGTAGGAGCTGACACTATTGTTCAAAGGGTTTGCTCCATCATAGTAAAGGAAAAATATGTTTTGAAAGAGTATGTTTGATCTTATTGGCATGAGTGGGATGCAAAATTGAAACTAACCTCCAAGCCATGTTCTCTCTCATTTGAAACTCAGGTGGCATTTGAAGGCACTTACTTAATCTAAAGTAGAAGTAAGTTGAAACTAGCAATTAATATGCCAATCTACCCACTAACTATATTTTTAATTAAATTATTTTTTCCTTTTACTGAAAATAGATATTTTCTTACATAATATCCTCATTATGGTCTCCCCTTCTACTCCTCCCAGACCCCTTCTCCCCTCCTTTCAGAATCTACTCACTCTCTGTTTCTCATTAGAAAACAAATGGGCTTCTATAGGATAAAAGTAAAATATAAGATAAAACAAAAGCTACCACATCACATTGGACAAAACAAATAGAAGGAAAAGATCCTAAGAAGAGGCACAAAAGTCAGAGACCCAATGGTTCACACAATCTGGAAGTACCATAAAAACACTATACTGAAAGTCGTAATAAATACTCAGAGGACATGGAGCACATCTGTGTAGGCTCTGTGCTTGCTGCCTCCATCTTTGTGAGTTCATATGAGCTTTGATTATGACTAACTATATTCTTACACATGAAAAAAATAGCACAGCATCTTGTACTCCCCCTTTCTTCCTCCCTCTTCCATATACTCCCACAACAAAGTTGTAAATCTATACTATGTACCCCAGAATTGATAGCTAAAGGAACAGCCCCTTTTTCAGTCTTATTTCTCCAAGGAACAGTGTTTTTTTTTTTTTTTTTTTTCCTTTATTTGTCACCTTCTTCCCCCAGGCATCAAAACAGGGAGAATGGTTAGAAAAATCCTTCGGAAGCCTGGAGATTTTTGTGAGACAAACATTGATTACACTGAAGCCTATAGCTGAACTGTTTTGCATTTTTCAAATAAAGAAGCTTGTTAGCCAAGTAGCAGTACTAGGCTCAAGGCCTAAGAATTGTATTTTAATACAGCATCAAGTTTTTGACCTTCTTAGAAAAAGAAGACTGAAAAATAAACGCAGCAATTTTGCATTTGAACTCCATCATACAATTTAATTTTCACGTATGCAAAATATTTTTTCTTATTTCCAATGGTTCTTTTAAAATAATATGCTTGTCTTAAGAGTCATTATGTATTTTAGCCCTGAACCTCATGTGGGTCACCTTGCCTCTAACTGAGACCACAAGACAATTCCCCTGTTAATTGTTTCTGCTATGGTTCTGCATCACTTCTTTTTTTGTTTGTAATTATGTGATTGAGAGGTATTCTTTTAGTTTATATTAGAGGACAGATGTAGCAATGCGATCTTGCAATACTTTTGTTTGCTTGGTATCGATTTTTTTTGTTTGCAACTAGTCTCAGTCTCAGTCTCTCTTTCCTATCTCCTTTGTTCATAGATCTATCTTCTTCCTGCGGTGTCAGAATTGCACCCCCTACCTGTATGTTTGTGTGTGTGTGTGTGTGCCATCAGCTAGAAAACATACCAAGGACACAATTACATTGTAAATGAATATTACAAATTGCTTATAGTTTAAAGCTTTTCTACATTGAAAGTACCCCTTTAGTTTCAATAGTAGAGGCAATAAATGAAAGTCCTCCTTTAAATCAGCCTGCATGCAGTATACAGTTCTCAGCTTATGCTCCATACCAGTGCTTTTTCATTTTGTTCTCCCCCCCCCACAACAGAATGCCTTTCCATTATCTTAACACTCACTTGGACCGTCATCAGTCCATAGTGAATAGCGTTCATATTTTACACATAACTGTAACAAACTAAGTTATGTACTGCATTTTCTTCTTTTATTTGCACAAAAATGGGAGCATATTTCCAGGACTTATTCCCAGGGAACAAAAGCCCATGTCTGTTTTTCTGGGTTGTGGAAGTTAAAGACAGCTGGACCAGAAATCATTTCTGAGTCCCCTGTGGAGCTGAACTGAAAGCCAGTCATGGCATTTCCTGCCTGGTCATTTTCATTTTGTACTGTTTTCATTTTTGTCACAGCGTTAGACTTCAAAGTAATAGTTTCTTTAAAATGAGTCATTTATGCCTTAGAGTGATTTTTATCTGCTTAAATCTTCTAGTGAAAAATTTGTATTTCAGCTCCATCTAATTATAACAAGTCCTTTGACATCCACCTCCCTTTGACATCCACCATCTACCTCCAAAATAATCATATAATCATCTACTTTCAAAGGTCTCTAGTTAGCAGGGGTCACTCCCAGAGTTCCACAGCAGGAACAAAGTTCTCTTAGGATACAAGAGAAACTGCCAAAAAGTCTTTGATGCTGTTCTTTATTTCTCTGAGTCAGAACTCCCTATCTTATCTCAGTGCTGCTTGTCTCAGTGAGTCTTTGAACTGATGCTATTCTACAGTATCCTCAGACTGGTCTCTACTAAACATCAAGTTCTTCTGCTCTTCTCTTAGACTTATGTGTGAGGTTCCAGTTGTGTTAACTATGTAGAGTCTATGCTACATCTTTTCTTTTACATACCAGTGATAGTTAACAATCACTGTTAACTTGACTAGCTTGAAAATCACCCATGAATGTTAGTGGAACTATCCGATCAGGTGAGGACCCAGGTGCAATTAAATGTTTGTTTGTGAAGGGTGAGGGTGCAGATAAAACAGTGGCGTGTCAGCATCACCCTTCTTTGCTTCCTAACTGCTAACGATGTGAACCCCTCTGCTCCACCATGTTTTCCTACCACAGTGCTGCTGAAACTGAGATATATAACTGATTGAGTTAATTGAAAAGTTTGTTGTTCCAAAGGTAAGCACATGAAAACATTGTTATCCCAGAGTAGCTTATATCTTACCATTCTCAATTTGTCACTTTTTCATTTAGTTTGATTTATCAAGATCATATAAACAATTAACTATGTGAACATCATTTAGGCTTATGGAAAACAGTTTATTCCCTGTAGCCATAATTTTATGGATGTCTTAGTAAGGGTTTTTATTCCTGCACAAAATATCATGACCAAGAAGCAAGTTGGGGAAGAAAGGGTTTATTCAGCTTACACTTCCACATTGCTGTTCATCACCAAAAAAGTCAGGAGACATATTTACACAGGGTAGGAATTTGGAGGCAGGTGTGGATGCAGAGGCCATGGCGTGGGGTGCTGCTTACTTTACTGGCTTGCTTCCCCTGGCTTGTTCAGCTTGCTTTCTTATAGAACCCAGGACTGCTAACCCAGGGATGGTACCACCCACAATGGCTCTTCCCCCCTTGATCGATAATTGAGAAAATGCCTTACAGCTGGGTCTCATGGAGACATTTCCTCAAGGGTGGCTCCTTTCTCTGTGATAACTCCAGCTTGTGTCAAGTTGACACACAAAACCAGCCAGTACAATGGCTTACCCTTGATTTTAAGTGCAGATATGTTGGACAATCTCAGTATGTGTTGATACTATCTCTTTTCAAATATCTGACTTGTTGCTGTAGCTTTATCATCTTTGTCAGAGCTTCCTCCAGAATCAGTTAGAAACTTAGTCAGTCTTTCTAGAAATCAGCCTCCATAGTAAAGATACATTAACACCCTTAAATTTAGCCAGTAACAATGGAATAGTAATAATGATTAAATTAATAATAATAATAATAATAATAATAATAATAGCCACTTCTGTGGAGTTCAGTGGGTTCTCAGTTGCCCACTGCAATTACCAGTAAAAAGAAAAAAACACAGTATTTGTGATATTTTTTCCTTTTCCCTTTATTTGCCCATTTCAGGCATGACTTGCCATCGACTCCTAAGTAAAGTAGTATAACAAATTTTGTGCAATATATTCTATATGCATATAAAATCATCTGTAAATATATAAGCCAAACTTTATGTTAGTTACTTACAGGGATTGGAATTCATGGGCATATGAGATATGAATTGTAGTGGATGCTTTTGTTTGGTGCTTATATACCCTTGGAAGTCAGTGTTTCTGTATATGCATTTACTTCCTTATTGTAAGTAAATGCAACTCTACAGAAAATTTATCTCCAGGTACAGAAGTGTTGTCATTGTTGTTGTTGTTATTGTTTTTGTTTGTTTGTTTGTCTTGTCTACTGTGTCATCTAGAAAGTCTAAGAAGTTAGAACCTTTAGCTGGACCTGGAAACCCTTTTTGGAAGCAAGAAAGTAAGTAATTTAAATTTTGAAAGCCGGTGGCTGGAGAGATGGCTCAGTGGTTAAAAGCACTCACTGCTCTTCCAGAGGTCCTGAGTTCAATTCCCAGCAACCACATGGTGGCTCACAACCATCTATAATGTGATCTGATGTCCTCTTCTGGTGTGTCTGAAGACAGCAATGGAGTACTCACGTACATTAAATAATGAAATCAATCAATACATAAATCTTTTAAAAATTTTGAAAGCCAATATTACCTGACAAATTTATTCAATTTGTAAAAAACATATAAACAAAAACAATATATTGATTTAGGCCACTCAATAAAATAGCCAGTAGGCCAAATATTATCTAAGATTTTTTTCATCACTGTGATGAAACACCTGAGAAATAACTTCAAAGAGAGACAGGGTTATTGTGCTTCATGTTTTCAGAGGCATTATCCCATCTTCCACTGGCTCCACTTGGGGACTGTGTGAAAGCGAAAGCACAGCATCATCATGTGTCCACTGGGTGAAGGGGATCATAGCAAAGAAACACTGCTCACCATACAAGGTCCAGGAAACAAACAGAAAGACAAAGTGTCTGGTTACATGAAGCAACTTTCTTAAACATACCCACAGTGACCTATTTCCTCCACCATGACCCACTTCCTAATAGACCACTTAGCTGGATTAATACACTATGAAATTAAACTTATGATTTAATCACCCTTCAACAGTAATATTAGTTGGACACCAAATCTACAATATACACATTTTCGTAGAGAACTTTTCATATAGAAACTCTGACACTATAATTTGCAATTTTTCCATTTTCTACTTATCTACTAGAAAATCATTCAAACACTGAGAACCAAGAACCTCAGCATCAATATCTATACTTACTTTCTTTTCTCTACTTTGTCCTTCTAGACTCCCTTTCTATATCTCTTGTCTACATATTCCAATCCTAGAGTCCACATCAGGGCAATACACCCCTAGAAGAACAGTTTACTTTTATATATAATTCATTACTTCATATGCATGTATGTATTTATGTATATATATATATATATATATATATATATATATATATGTTTATATGTCTGTGATATATGTACACACACATATGTGAATGTATGTGCTTCTATGTACATGCAGAGGCCAGAAGAAAATGTTGGCTATCTCTTTCCTTCTACAGACAAATTACTGTCCAGAAAAGGACACACTTGCAGAATAGTCGACTGATTATATCTGCCTAGACAGAGTAATCAGCCCTTAATAATTCTGCAGCACTAGGCCTGTCAGATGATCCTGGGCCAGAAGGCGGAAGAACAGATGCTCCAACGTTTTGTAGTAGAGGGAGTGTCCAAGTGTGTTTAGAGGTCTCTATAAATTGGCTAAGTTTTAGAAGCTATGCTTTGTGCTTCCCACAATTATAGTTAACTCAGTCATTCTGGATTTCTGACGGGGCTGAAAACTTATAGCCTCATAGCCAATCCTGGCTATTTACCTTGAGAGAAAAGATTTGAGTGGATGGTCGTCAGCTGACATTCATCCTAAAGCCAGGTTCAGAACTAAATGTTTTAGTTAGGATAGATGACAGAGGTTCTGGTTAGTCAACAAAATGATGGACTGGGTATTAGGACTATCTTGTACCTCACTGGTACAAATTGGCATAATTATGCTCTAATTGTATTTTGAGAGAAAAGTTTTTTTTTTTTTTTTTATACAGGAAGGGTGATATGTAGGAGGAGCTAAGGCGGGAGGAGTGCTGAGAGGAAGAGAAGGAGTAAGGAGAGGAGAAGCTAGGTGATGAGAGAGAGAAAGAGGGGGGAGACAGGGAGGCAGATGTTCATGTATCTCCACCAGTCAAAGACAGGTTGATATATCTAGGTTGGTCAGTGGGTTACACCTCTGATTGAACAATTCCAAACTTATAAAGCCTATGATTAACATTTTTAAAAAAATATATATAAATGCAAAAAGGAAAAGGGGGCATAGGATAGGGATTTTCTAAGGGGGGAGATGGGAAAGGGGATGGCATCTGAAGTGTAAATAAAATATCTAATAAAAAATGGGAAAAAATGTTGGCTATCTTGCTTCATCACGTTCTTCATTATTGCCTTGAAACAGGGTGTCTTATTGAACATACAATGGGGCTAGTGGCAAGAAAACCTCAGTAATCCTTCTGTCTCCACCTATCGCTCTGCACTATGATTACAGGTATACACATGTCCATTTGTATATCTTATCAATCAATCAATCAATCGATATATAATTTCAATGGACTTATTGCTCAAGTCTTTATTACTTTATATTGTCTTTCTGCCCTTCAGCTTCTTAGTGACCACCCAGAGGAACTTTAAGTTTGAGAGAAATCCTGTGTTTGATGGAATTATTAATGATCTTGATGACCAACAAATTTAGTTTTCTTCAGGTTGAGCAGAAGCTCTATTTAACCTATTTACTTCAACAATTGGAGTTATGCCTGTGAATTATAATGATAAAATAAAAAATGTAATTACTTTTGTGAGGGAAGGTAAGAGTAGTGTTTGGGCTGGGTGAGACATGGAATACTTTTAGTTTCTGTATACACAGTAGTTATATGGGTGTTCATGTTGTGATAAATATGAGTTGTATGTTTATTTTATACAATATTCTGTATGTCTCTTGTATTTTATGACTGAGAAGACTTCAAGAACTCATTGCACTTGTTATTTACATTAAAGCAGCAGAAGATAGATTGGGGCCATCACTATTTCATTATGAATGGAGGAGGGGCCAAGAAGGCTGCAGGCCTTCCTGTGGGGCTATTGACATTTTATTTTCTTTAGTGATGTAGGCACTGCTAAGGTGCCCTTGCTTCAGCAAATAAACTTTCACCCATGCTTGGGCCAGAAATTCTCTTTAAAGTCAGTAGGTTACATACAAGTAGAAGGCATGAAAGTTAGGACTGTTAGGAAGAAAGGTTTCAGAAGGAGATAAAAATGAGAAGTGGGGAGTAGGCGGTGAGAATTATATAAGTTTATTATATAAATGTATAAAACTGTTAAAAACAACCAAAGAAAATATAAATATGAACATTTAAAACAATAAAAAGAAAATAAAAAGGTTGTAAAAGGCCAGGGAGATAATTTGGTTCATTCTTATATTCCATATCCAAAAGGAAAGAAGGTTGGCCATGTATCATAGCAATTTGCATCTCAGGGAAAGTTCTTGATTATTTTTACAGTGCATCCTTAAGCAATCACAGCACCGTGTCCCTCAGATTTCTCACTTTTTTCATTAATTTGTTTATTCATATTACATCCCAATCACAGACCTCAATCTCTCATATCCTCCTAATTCCACCCTTACAAGTCCCTTCTGCCATTATCACTTCCCCCTCTCCTCAAAGAAGGGGAAGTCCTAATGGGGTACCATCCTGCCTTGGGACATCCAGTTGTAGCAGGACTAAGTGCATCCTCCCTCACTGAGGCCCAACCAGGGAGTCCAGTTAGGGGAAGAGGATCCAATTGCAGGCAAAGAATCAGAGACAGCCTCTGCTCCAATTGTTAGTGGACCCACATGAAGACCAAGTTGCAATCTGCTTCAAATGTGTGGTGAACCTATGTCCAGCCCCTCCATGCTCATTGGTTGGTGGTTCAGTCTCTGTGAGCCTCCACCAGCCCAGGTTAGTTGACTTTGTAGGTTCTTCTTGTAGTGTCCTAACCCTTGTGGCTCTCTCAATTCTATCTTCCACAGCACTTCCAGAGCTCTGTCTGATGTGGTTCTCTGCATGTTTCCATCAGCTGCTTGATGAAGACTCTAAGAGGTCAGTAATGCTAGTCTCCTGTCTGTGAGCATAGAAGAGTGTCATTAATAGTGTCAGAGGTTGGCTCTCTAAGATGGGATTGATCTCAAGTTGGGTCAGTCACTGGTTGGTTATTCCCTAAATCTCTGCTTCATCTTTATCCTTGTGTATCTTGTAGGCAGGACAAAGTTTGGGTTGAAGGTTTTGTGGGAGTCCCAGATAACATTACTCCCAAAAACTCCCTGGAACCTCCCCTGATCCAGGTCTCCAGTTAGTCCCAGCGATTTCCTCTATCAGTTTCCATTTACAAACAAATTAGCCTCTCAGCTGTAGCACTTTCAAGATCCCTATAATGTGATATGTGAATGTGATTATATAATGTGAACGTGAAATGCCCCTTCTTTCACATAGACTCGTGTATTTAAACACTTGATCCCCCAACTTTTGACACAATTTTGGAAGAGTATAGAACCTGTTAGAGATGAAAACTTGCTGGAGGGACTTTATTCATCTTGGAATGCTATGAGGTTTTATATCCAACCCCCTCTTCCTGTCTGCTCTCTACTTTTTGACTTCAGACACAATGAAACCAGCTCCTTTATGCCCTCCTTCTGTACTATGCCTTCATTGTATCTACTACAACTCTAAACCAAAATAATTTCCTTCTTAAGTTGCTTCCTGTCTGTTATTTGGACTCAACAGAAGAAAATTTTCTAATATACTAGTTGTTTTGTGTAATGGTTGCATTGTTCCTGCCAAAGACTGTATAAATTGTTGGGCTTATTAGAGCCTAGCCCTTTTCAATATAAAAGTTGGCAATAGTGGTTAAATTTGCAGTTGTAGCTAGTTGGGAGACTGAGATTGTAAGATCACCTTAGCTCAAATGCAATAAAGATTCTGTTTCACACAAAGACACAAGCAAACAAACAATGTAGGATTCGTATACAGTTCCTCTTCTTGTGAACATTATTTTTACAGAGCTCTGTTGGGTTAACTTAGATTTTGTCATGTTTATGGCTTGACATTTAAGCTACTCTTTGTCTAATTTTGTTTGGTTCCTCTTATATTATAAAGAATAATTTGCCAAATAAAATTTTAATATTCTTAATTTTGCCCTAGCATCTTTTTCTGAAGGACCTGACTGACTAATTTGCAGGTTAAAAAAAGTCTTGACAGCAATAATCTGGTTTCAGCATTACATACCAAGCACTTTTGGGTATACCATTTCTTTAATTAGAAGTGATGCCTGCTATATCCATTCATGGTTTTCTGTGACTTGGGATGAAGAAAGATAAATACAAACATGATGGGGTACAGTGGGGTAGCATAGAAATACAGAAATCTTGAATCAGGTGATTTGGGCACTTTGTAAGTTTAGTGTGTTTATTATATACATTTGAACAGAGTAGCAGGGTTATTATATACAAATGAACAAGGAGGTGGGTTATTACATACAGATAAACAAAGGAGTAGAGTTTATGGCACACAGATGGATCAAGGAGACAAGATTAGCTAATTTTTGTAGGAACAGTCTCTCTAGGGAAGCAGTCCTTGGGCCATAAACATCCATGGGGAGAAAGCTATGGTGGACATTTTCCATACATATTACCAACATGTAGACTATAAGGGAAGGTTTGCCATTCCTCTCTTATCCTCATCCCTAAAAGTCCTTCCCTTATAAACATTTACTTCTCTCACCTCATACCCTATGATTCACACAGATGCTTATATTTAAAAATTCTTTGGCTTCTTCTGATAGTATTTCCTTGCCCTTTGCAGGATACCATGTAAACCTAGTTGTTTTCTAAGTATTAATGTCCTTCCCCCTCCAAAAGAAATATAGATGTTTTTCCATGCCTTTTACCATAACCCGTAAGAAAATGAATGTCACTGTATTTATTCAACATTGAAAATGAACTAACCTTGAATTAATGGACTTGTTCCCATTCGGACTGAAGACATTTTGAGTCCATTGTCTATACATCTTCATGGCTAGCTCTTAGACTAAGAAACTAATTTATAGATTGCCTCAAACATTATATTTTGCTTCAACAGAAATGTCAATTGCTAAATATGTTTGTAGCATATAAAAACCTAGTTCATGGGAGTCCATAAGCAGCACCACCTCCTGAAAGAAGACAGAGCAGTTTAATTGTATAAGAGTTTCACCAGATCCCTTATCATTCAACTACTCACCTGATTTTTCTTTTTTGTAACTACCAACTCTGTTTTTTAGTATGTTAGCCTTTGTGGGGAAATTTCAGAAGGAGTTTAGGAAATGCCACCTCAAAAGTTTTCTACTTTGCTTTCCTGTTTTTTCAAACTAAGAGAACTTGGGGAAAGCAAGATACAAGGATGAGCTTATTGCTCTTTTTCACTCTGTCTCTAACTCTCTGTCATATATATTCCAAAAGATCTATGTATTTAATGAGTTCTCTGTTAAATGAATAAGGTATTTGTTAAATACAGGTATGCTGGGTATTAAGGGTCACAAAACAATATTAGTATCACATGTTGTGCTATGAAGGACTCTCTGAAAGACCTCCATTATTTCTTTTTCTTTTTTTTGTTTTGTTTTTGTTTTTGTTTTTTTTTTCGAGACAGGGTTTCTCTGTGTAGCCCTGGCTGTCCTGGAACTCTGTAGACCAGGCTGGCCTAGAACTCAGAAATCTGCCTGCCTCTGCCTCCCAAGTGCTGGGATTAAAAGCGTGCGCCACCACCGCCCAGCTTCTTTTTCTTTTTTAATGAGAGCTCTTTAATAAGAGGGTCTAATATAGCCCTTATTGCCCTTGAATTTCTTATTTAGATGAGGTTGACTTTGAACTCCTGCTTACCCTGCCTCTGCCTCCAGAATACTGGGATTTAATGTGTGCGCCACCAATCACATTTAGCTAAGGATTTGTTCTTGTGGTCATCTAAGTGATTCTATTTCAGAAGGTTTTGTAAATTTTGGGCACAAGTACATTGTGGAAAGTGCTATGAATAACATTTCTATCCAAATACTTAAAGCCAAAATGTACCTTAGACTTATTATTCCATGTTTTCTCACAGGAGTGATGGGTTTATAATATGCTTTGTTCTCTCAGAATAGGTTCAACTTGTTGGAATGAAAATTGCTTGATGCCTAGACAACTAGAATACTAAAGGGAAATAGGTCCTTGGGGAGGCAATTACCATTTAATGGATCTCATTGTCTGATGAATAAGAACTTGCCCAGGAATAAAAGGGGAGATCATATATTTTTGCAAAGTATTACATTACCTAAAATCCTCTTCCATTTTCTTGTTCTTCTCATCCATGTGGAAAACAATGGCTCAGACTATCCTGAAGCATAAAACTTTTGTGTGTTGGGGTGGAGAAGCTGTGTGCTATTTTTGTATGTACATGTATATGTGTATGTGTGCTGGTACAAGTGTATGGGTATGTTGGTGTGGAGGCCAGAGATCAGCCTCAGGCATTGTTCTTTTAGTGCTGTCCTCCTTTTAAAGAATATGCATTTTATACTTATTATTTAAGAATATCATATATTGTACAATGTACTTTGGTCATATAATGGGTTCTGTCACTGGGACTTGTGACTCGTAGATTAACTAGTCTAGCTTGACAATAAACTTAATGGACTCTTCTACTCCCACCTATCTAGCATTAGAATTACAAGCTTGTGTCATCATGCCTTGTTTGTTGTTGTTGTTTAAGGGTGCTGGAGATTATATCCAGGTTCTTATGCTCCTGTGATAAGTACTTTATCCATCTGAGCTATCTTGCTAACCCTTTTTAAATGAAATTATTTTCTGCATAACAAATGGTATTTCTTCTTTGTCCAGGGAATAAACTCCACCACGTTTCATTGTTTCTATGGGATGGCTTTCAAACTAGAAAATTTGCACTCCCAGGCCTGTATGAGGTTCGCTAGGGGATCAGTACTTCTGGTGACAGGTGAAGTCTTTCTAACTAGGACATAGGCATGAATACTTTTGAAAGAATTGCTCTATAGATTTTTAAAGTTCCATACTTACTCTTTATTTTCCATATGAAAATACACTTGGGGTCAAGGCCTATAGTCAAATTGTACCATAGTTCCACTCTATATAACAATCTCTTTACCTTACTTTACAAAAGAATAGTAACTCTCAATCAAAATGCTATGCTATGTCTTCTGGGTAACAAACAGATAATTGGAAATATTGTATCCAAAGCTCTCCTCTGGGGAACAATAATCTCTCAATTACTTATTGGGATATGTGTTTCAAATAAATAATTATACTTATGTTGGATGATTATCAAATTTTATAATATATTCCATTTTATTAAGTGTGCAGTATGGAGAAAAAATGTCTTTAAGATTAAAACATAATTAACACTTAAACTGTAAGGTCACAGTAATTTAAAAAATTCAGTTTATATCTACATTTCAGGGAAGTTTGTTAGGGCAAGAAATAGAACATAACAGCATAAAACATACCCCAATAGAATAAAATTAGGTAAGGTTTGGAAATACAAATTCAAAGAGAAAAGAATAACTTAATATTTCTGACAGTTAAGAGAAGAGCTTGTTCATATATTTTTAAAATCAAGGGATATGTTTTAAATTGTTATGATATTAATAGTCATTTGAATATACTTAAAAGAGTGATATGACAATTTTAATTTAAAATGACAGTATTTATAGTGTGTTGGAAATGATAATTTTTGCAAATATTTAAACTTGGGATAAAGAAATTTAGATACCACTTTAAAAGTACCCAACAAGATATATCTTTGAAGAGAAAAACCACATGGTCATCTCATTAGATGCTGAAAAAGCCTTAGAAAAAATGTAACACCCCTTCATGTTAAAAGTCTTGGAAAGTTTTTCATGACTTCTTTATTTCCTTAGGGGATATGGACCTGTTTATATAGTTTACCTGTTCTTGATTTATCTTTAGTATGTGGTATCTGTCTGGAAAAAACCATCCAATTCATCTAGATTTCCTTGTTTTCTTGAGTATAGGCTTTTGTAGTAGGATCTGATGATAGTTTTGAATTTCTTTGGTTTCTGTTGTTCTGTCTCCCTTATTATTTATGATTTTGTCAATTTGGATACTGTCTCTGGGTCCTTTAGTTAGCTTGACTAGGGGTTTAGCTATCTTGTTGATTTTCTCAAAGAACGAGCTATTAGTTTTGTTGATTCTTTGTATCATTCCCTTTGCTTCTATTCAATTGATTTCCACCATGAGTTTGACTATTTCCTGCTGTCTACTCTTGCGTGTGTTTGCTTCTTTTTGTTTTAGGGTTTTTAGGGGTGGTGTTAAATTGCTAGTGTAGCATCTTCCCCCCACCTCTCTTTTGTTGGATATTATATTTACATTTCAGATTTTATCCCCTTATCCCATTCTCCCACCACCCAGGAACGCCTTATCCCATCCCTCCTCCACTTGCTTTTATGAGGGTGTGCCCCACATACCCCCCCTCTCACCTTCCCCACTTGGTATTCAGCCTTCATGGGACCAAGGATCTCCTTTGCCACCTATGCCCAACAAGTCCATCCTCCCCTACATATACAGCTGGAGTCATGGGTCCCTCCCTATGTGCTCCCAGGCTGGTAGATTAGATCCTGGGAAGCTCTGGTTGGTTGGTATTGTTGCTCTCCTCTTGGGGCCACCAATCCTTTCAGCTCCTTCAGTCTTCTAACTTCTCCATTGGGAGCCCTTGATCAGATCAATGGCTAGCTGTGAGCATCTGCCTCTGGATATGTCCCACTGTGGTAGACCTCTGAGGAGAGAGCTATATCAGGCTCCTGTCAGCATGCACTTCCTGACATCCATATCAGCATCTATCTTTGTTGACTGCACATGGGATGGATACCAAGGTAGAATGGTCTCCAGAAGGCCTCTCCTTGAGTTTCTGTCCCACACTTTGTCTCTATATTTGTTCCCTTGAATATTTTGTTACTCCTTCTAAGTAGAACCAAGGCATCTATACTTGGTCTTCCTTCTTCATGAGCTGCATGTGGTCTGTTAGTTGAATCTTGGCTATTTCAAGCTTTTGGCTAATGTCTGCTATCAGCGAGTAAATACCATGTGTGTTCTTTTGTGATTGGGTTACCTCACTCAGGATGATAGTTTCTAGTTTCATCCATTTACCTAAGAATTTCTCGAATTCATTATTTTTAATAGCTGAGTAATACTCCATTGTGTAAATGTACCACATTTTTTGTATCCATTCCTCTGTTGAAGAACATCTGGGTTCTTTCCAGTTCTTGGCTATTATAAATAAGGCTGCTATGATCATAGTGGAGCATATGTCCTTGTTATATGTTGGAGCATCTTCTGGGTATATACCCAGCAGTGGTATAGCTGCGTCCTCAGGTAGTGCTATGTCCAATTTTCTGAGGAACTGCCAGACTGATTTCCGGAGTGGCTGTACCAGATTGCAATCCCACCAACAATGGAGGAGTGTTTCTCTATCTCCATATCCTCGCCAGCATCTACCATCACTTGAATTTTTTTTTATCTTAGCCATTCTGACTGGTATGATGTGGTATCTCAGGGTTGTTTTGATTTGCATTTCCCTGATGACTAAGAATGTTGAGCTTTTCTTAAGGTGCTTTTCGGACATTCGAATTTCCTCAGTTGAGAATTCTTTGTTTAGCTCTGTACCCCATTTTTAAATAGGGTTATTTGGTTGTCTGGAGTATAATTTCTTGAGTTCTTTGGATATTAGCCCTCTAACAGATCTGGATTGGTAAAGATCTTTCCCAATCTGTTGGTTGCTATTTTGTCTTATTGACAGTGTCCTTTGCCTTACAGAAGCTTTACAAATTTATGAGGTCCCATTTGTCGATTCTTTTTTTTTTTTTTTTTTTGAAAAACTTTATTTGATATTTTATTTACATTTCAGCTGCCATCTCCTTTCCCCATTTCTCCTCCCTAGAAAACCCCTATCCCATCCCCACTTTTGCTTTTATACTATTTTTAAATGTTAACCAAAGGCTGTATAAGTTTGGTAATGCTCAATATCAATCAGAAGTGTAACTCAATACCCAACCTAGATATATCAGCTATCTTTGACTGGTGGAGACATAAAAACATCCACCTCCATGTCCCCATCACTCTTGTCACCTAGCTACTCCTATCCTCCTCTCCTTACTCCTTCCACCTTAGCGCCTCCTATACATCACCCTTCTTGTTAAAATAAAACTTTTCTCTTAGAATACAATTAGAGCATAACTATACCAATTTGTGTCAGTAAGATACAAGATAGACCTAATACCCAGTCCATCATTTTGTTGACTAAATAGAACCTCTGTCGTCCCTCCTAACTAAAAGACTTAATTCTGAACTTGGCTTTTTTTCTTGGCTTTAGAATGAATGTCAGCTGAAAACCATCCACTCAAATCTTTTCTCTCAAAATAAATGGCCGGGATTGGCTATGGGACTATAAGTCTTCAACCCATCAGAAATCCAGAATGACTGAGTTAACTGAAATTATGGGAAGCACAAAGCATAGCTTCTAAAACTTAGCCAAATTATAGAGACTGCTGAGCACCTGGACAGTCCGTATACTACAAAATGTGAGAGCATTCAATCTTCAGCCTTCTGGCCCAGGATCATCTGACAGACCTAGTGATGCAGAATTATTAAGGGCTGATTACTCTGTCTTGGCAGATATAATCAGTCGACTATTCTGAAAGTGTGTCCTTTTCTGGACAGTAATTTGTCTGTAGATGAAAAGAGGCAATTCTTGCCTGGTGGCTGTCTCACCACAACTGGAATAACTCCAAAGATGCTCAATTTCTTCTTAGAATCCAAGACAAGAAGCTGTCAGGAGCAGCCAGGTCTCTAATCAAAATGGACATTAATACAGAAATGTTTGTAACATCAATTCTGTGGACTTCTGATGTTTTGAAAACCAACTATCCATGTAAGGCAATCTGGACTATTGTTTGTTAACTCCTCTCAGCTAAATAAAATATAAAAAACACCCTAACAATAAACTCAGAGCCATGAATTTGCACTAGGCCCTTAACTCACAGGCTAACCATCTCAAATCAGTTAAAAAAGTTAAAGAAGGACTAGGTCTAAGCCTAAATGTGTTATATAGGCACAATGCCTATGAGAGTAACAATATTAATCTCACTTTTATTTCAATAAGAAGCTTCTACCAATGAAAATCTTAAATTTGAAATCCAAGTAAATTTTGTACCATTTAGGAATATATATATCAGAGGTTCGAGCAGGTCTGCTCATCTTGCTTGATGAGTAGATACACCAAGGAGGTGTATTCTGCAATATACAATTCTCAAAACAACTTTTAGTATCAAGATAATTTTTGTTTGAATTCTGGAATCTAGTCTTCTGGCAGCCTGCTTCTGTCATGTCTAATCCATATAATTCTGGGAGTTTCTATGAGGGTGTGCTCCCACCATCCTCCCATTTTTACCTCCCTGCTCTTGAATTCCCCAACACTAGGGAATCCAAACTTTCAGGCACCAAGGCCCTCTACTTCCACTGATGCCTAACCCCTTACCCCATCCCCCTTCCTCCAATTACTATGAGGGTGTGCTCCCACCATCCTCTCATTCCCACCTCCCTGCTCTTGAAATTCCCCAACACTAGGGAATCCAAACTTTCAGGTACCTAGGCTGTCCACTTCCACTGATGCCTGGCAAGTCCACCCTTAACTACCTATACAGGTGGAGCCATGAGTCCCTCCCTTTGTGTTCTCTGGCTGGAGATTTTAAAATGGCTATTCCAGCTTGTTTCTTAGGGCCATTTCCTTGAAAAATTGTTTTCCAGGTAGAGTCTGTCATTGTCACTGAGGCAGGTTTCCTGTATGCAGCAAAATGCTGGGTCCTGTTTATTTATCCAGTCCATTAGCCTATGTGTTTTAATTGGGGGATTGAGTCCATTGATGTTAACAGATGTTAAGGAACAGTGATTATTGCTTCTTGTTATTTTTGTTATTAGAGGTGGAATTATCTTTGTGTGGCTATCTTCTTTTGGATTTGTTGGAAGAGGGTTACTTTCTTGCTCTTTCTAGGGTATAATTTCCCTCCTTGTATTGGAGCTTTCCTGCTATTATCCTTTGTAATGCTGGGTTTGTGGAAAGATATTGTGTAAATTTGGTTTTGTCATGGAATATCTTGGTTTCTTCATCTATGGTAATTGAGAGTTTTGCTGGGTATAGTAGCCTGGGCTGGCATTTGTGTTCTCTTAGGATCTGTATGACATCTGTCCAGCATCTTCTAGCTTTTATAGTATCTTGTGAGAGGTCTGGTGTAATTCTGATAGGTCTGCCTTTATATGTTACTTGGCCTTTTCCCCTTACTGCATTTAATATTCTTTCTTTGTTTGGTGCACTTGTTGTTTTGGTTCTTATGTGATGGGAAGTATTTTTTTCTGGTCTAGTCTATTTGGCGTTCTATAGGCTTCTTGTATGTTTATGGGCATCTCGTTCTTTAGGTTAGGGAAGTTTTCTTCTATAATTTTGTTGAAGATATTTATTGGTCCTTTAAGTTGGGAGTCTTCACTCTCATCTATACCTATTATCCTTAGGTTTGGTCATCTCAGTGTATCCTGGATTTCCTGGATGTTTTGTGTTAAGAACTTTTCACATTTTGCGTTTTCTTTGACAGTTGTGTCAATATTTTTTATGGTATCTTCTGCACCTGAGATTCTCTCTTCTATCTCTTGTATTCTGTTGGTGATGAGTGTGTCAGTGACTCCTGATTTCTTTCCTAGGTTTTCTATCTCCAGGGTAGTCTCCCTTTGTGATTTCTTGATTGTTTCTTTTTCCATTTTTATGTCCTGGATGGTTTTGTTCAATTTCTTCACCTGTTTGGTTGTGTTCTCTTATAATTCTTTAAGGAATTTTTGTGTTTCCTCTTTAAGGGCTTCTACCTGTCTACCTGTGTTCCCAAGTTCTTTGAGAGTATTATTTATGTTTTTCTTAAAGTCCTCTATCATCATCATTAGAAGTGATTTTAAATGTAAATCTTGCTTTCCTAGTACTATGGGGAATTCAGGACTTTCTTGTGTGGGAGAACTAGGTTCTACTGATGCCAAGTACCCTGGGTTGCTGATGCTTATGTTCTTGTGCTTGCCTTTTGCCTTCTGGATCTCCTTAGTGCTACCTGCCCTGTCTCTGACTGGAGACTGTCTTTTCTATTATCTTGGTTTTATCAGAATTGTGTGGGATGGGTGTTACTACTGGGGTAAGAGCTGGGGCCCAAAATCTGCTCAGTGCTCCAGGCCAGGAGTGACTTCCTGTGTCCTAGTGGGTCCCAGTTACTCCCTTTTTGGAGTGGGTGTTGATGTCTGATTACCTAGGATAATGCCAGGGTTAGAGCACCTGGGAGTCCCGCTTCCTCTGGGTTCTTAGAGATTGGGGTCAGAGCTGCTGCCCGGGATCTGCTCAGTGCTCAGGCCCAGACCAGAAGGGCCATTTATCAATTCTTGATCTTAGAGCATAAGCCATTGGTGTTCTGTTCAAAAACTTTTCCCCTGTGCCTAGGTATTCGAGGTTCTTTCCCACCTTCTCTTCTATTAGTTTCAGTGTATCTGGTTTTATGTGAAGGTCCTTTATCCACTTGGACTTGACCTTTGTACAAGGAGATAAGAATGGATTAATTTGCATTCTTCTACATGCTGACCTCCAGTTGAACCAGCACTATTTGCTGAAAATGCTGTCTTTTTTCCACTGGATGGTTTTAGCTCCTTTGTCAAAGATCAAGTGACCATAGGTGTGTGGGTTCATTTCTGGATCTTCAATTCTATTCCATTGATTTTCCTGCTTATCTCTGTACCAATACCATGCAGTTTTTATCACTATTGCTCTGTAGCACAGTTTGAGGTCAGGGCTGGTGATTCCCCCAGAAGTTCTTTTATTGTTGAGAATGGTTCTAGATATCCTGTTTTTTTTTGTAATTATTCCAAATGAATTTATAAATTGCTCTTTCTATCTCTATGAAGAATTAATTTGGAATTTTGATGGGGATTGCATTGAATCTGTAGATTGCTTTTGGCAAGATGGCCATTTTTACTAAGTTAATACTGCCAATCCAGGAGCATGGGAGATCTTTTCATCTTCTGAGATCTTCTTCAATTTCTTTCTTCAGAGACTTAAAGTTTTTGTCATACAGATCTTTCACTTGCTTGATTAGATTCACTCCAAGATATTTTATATTATTTGTGACTACTGTGAAGGGTGTCATTTCCCTAATTTCTTTCTCAGACTGTTTATTCTTTGAGTAGAGGAAAGCTACTGATTTGTTTGAGTTGATTTTATATCCAGCCACTTTACTGAAGTTGTTTATCAGGTTTATGAGTTCTCTGGTGGAAGTTTTAGGGTCACTTAAGTATTCTATCATATCATCTGCAAATAGTGAAATTTTGACTTCTTCTTTTCCTATTTGTATCCCTTTGACTTCCTTTTGTTGTCTAATTGTTCTGGCTAGGAATTCCAGTACTATATTACTAGGTAGGGTGTGAGTGGGCAACCTTGTCTAGTCCCTGATCTTAGTGGGATTGTTTCAAGTTTCTCTCCATTTAGGTTGATGTTGGCTACTGGCTTGCTGTATATTGCTTTTACTATGTTTAGTTATGGGCCTTGAATTCCAGGTCTTTCCAAGACTTTTAACATGAAGGGATGTTGAATTTTGTCAAATGATTTCTCAGCATCTAGTGAGATGATCATGTGTTTTTTTCTTTGTTTATTAATGTAGTGTATTCCATTGATGGATTTCTGAATATTGAACCATCCCTGCATTCCTAGGATAAAGCCTCCTTTATCATGATGGATGATTGTTTTGATGTGTTCTTGGATTTGGTTTGTGAGAATTTTATTGAGTATTTTTGCATCAATATTCATAAGTGAGATTGGTCTGTAGTTCTCTTTCTTTGTTGGGTCTTTGTGAAGTTTAGGTATGAGAATTTTATTGAGTATTTTTGCATCAATATTCATAAGTGAGATTGGTCTGTAGTTCTCTTTCTTTGTTGGGTCTTTGTGAAGTTTAGGTATGAGAATTTTATTGAGTATTTTTGCATCAATATTCATAAGTGAGATTGGTCTGTAGTTCTCTTTCTTTGTTGGGTCTTTGTGAAGTTTAGGTATGAGCGTGATTGTAGCTTCATAGAATGAATTGGGTAGTATTCCTTCTGTTTCTGTTCTGTGGAATAGTTTGAAGAGAATTGGTTTAGGTCTTCCTGGAAGGTCTGATAGAATTCTGCACTAAAACTGTCTGGTCCTGGACTTTTTTTTGGTGGAGAGACTTTTAAGGACTGCTTCTATTCCTTTAGGGGTTATAGGACTGTTTAAATTGTTTATCCGATTCTGATTTAACTTTGGTACCTGGTATCTGTCTAGAAAATTGTCCATTTCATCCAGATTATCCAATTTTGTTGAGTATAGGCCTTTGTGGTAGGATCTGATGATTTTTAAATTTTTCTCAGTTTCTGTTATGTCTCTCTTTTCAGTTCTGATTTTATTAATTTGGATACTGTTTTTGTGCCCTTTGGTTAGTCTGGCTAAGGGTTTATCTAACTTGTTGATTTTCTCAAAGAACCAGCTCTTTTTTTTTTTTTTTTTTTTGATATTTTGTATAGTTCTTTCTGTTTCTACTTGGTCGACTTCAGCTCTGAGTTTGATTATTTCCTGCCGTATACTCCTCTTGGGTATATTTGCTTCTTTTTGTTCTAAGGCTTTCAGGTGTGCTGTCAAGTCATTAGTGTATGATCTCTCTAGTACCTGATATATATCTATATATATATGTGTATATATATATATATACATATATATGTGTGTATATATATACATATATATATGTCAGATATCTATCTATCTATCTGATATATATAGATATATCAGATATATAGATATATATCTATCTGATATATATATAGATATATATCAGATATCTATCTATCTATCTGATATATATCTATATATATATCTATATCTATATATATATCAGTTAAATCCATTTGGTTCATAACTTCTGTTAGTTTCATTGTGTCTCTGTTTAGTTTCTGTTTCCATGCTTTATCCATTGCTGAGAGTGGGGTGTTGAAACCCACCACTATTATTGTGTGAGGTGCAATTTATGCTTTGAGCTTTAGAAAAGTTTCTTTTATGTATGTGGGTGCCCTTGCATTTGGGGCATAGATGTTCAGAATTGAGAGTTTATCTTGGTACATTTTTCCTTTGATGATTATGAAGTGTCCTTTTTTATCTTTTTGATTACTTTTGGTTGAAAATCAATTTTATTTGATATTAGAATTGCTACTCCAGCTTGTTTCTTGGGACCATTTGCTTGGAAGATTGTTTTCCATCCTTTTACTCTGAGGTAGTGTCTGTCTTTGTCACAGAGGTACATTTCCTGTATGCAGCAAGATTCTGCTTCCTGTTTATGTATCCAGTCTGATAGTATATGTCTTTTTATTGGAGAATTGAATCCATTGATATTAAGAGATATAAAGGAAAAATGATTGTTGCTTCCTGTTATTTTTGTTATTAGAGGTGGAATTATGTTTGTGTAACTATCTTCTTTTGGGGTTGTTGGAAGACTGCTTTCTTGCTTTTTCTAGGATGTAGTTTCCCTTCTTGTGTTGGAGTTTTACATCCATTATCCTTTGAAGTGCTGGATTTGTGGGAAGATATTGTGTAAATTTGGTTTTGTCATGGAATATCTTGGTTTCTCCATCAATAGTGATTGAGAGTTTTGCTGGATATAGTAGTCTGGGCTGGCATTTGTGATCTCTTAGGGTCTGTATGATATTAGTCCAGGATATTCTGGCTTTTATAGTCTCTTGTGAGAAGTCTGGTGTAATTCTTATAGGTCTGCCTTTATATGTTACTTTACCTTTTTCCCTTACTTCTTTTAGTATTTTTTCTTTGTTCTGTATATTTGATGTTTTGATTATTATGTGACATGTGAAAGGAGGTATTTCTTTTTTTGTCCATTTTGGGTTTTGTAGGCTTCTTGTATATTTAAGGACATCTCTTTCTGTAGGTTAGGAAAGTTACTAACTCAAACAAATAAATAGCCTTCCTTTATACAAATGATAAACAGTTTGAGAAAGAAATTAGGGAAATAACACCATTCATAGTAGCCACAAATATTATAAAACACCTTGGAGTATCTCTTACTAAGCAAGTGAAAGATATGTAAGACTAGAATTCCAAACCCCTAAAAAAGAAATCTAAGAAGACCTCAGAAACAGGATAGCAAAAAAATATTATAACAATAAAAGAACTTCTGGGGGTCTCACCATCATGACCTCAAGCTCTGCTACAGAGCAATAGTGATAAAATCTGTGTGGTATTGGTACAGAGACATACAGGTTGATCAATGGCATAGAATTGAAGACAGAAATAAGCCCACACACTTATGGACACTTGATCATTGACAACAAAGCCAATCAGAATGGCTAAGATAAAAAACTCCATTGCTGGTGGGTTTGCAACCTGGTACAACCACTCTGGAAATCAATCTGGTAGTTCCTCAGAAAATTGGAAATAGCTCTACCTGAAGACCAAGCTGCACAACTCCTAGGCATATACCCAAAAGATATCTCACCATAGCACAGGGACATGTGCTCCATGTTTATATCGGCCTTATTTGTAATAACCAGAAGCTAGAAACAAGCCAGATATCCCTCAACTGAAGAATGGATACAGAAAATGTGGTACATTTACACAGTGGAATACTACTTAGCTTTTTAAAACAAGGACATTATAAGTTTTTCAGTCAAATGTATGGAACCAGAAAATATCATCGTGAGAGAAGTAACCCAGACCCAAAAAGACATGCATAGTATGTACTCACTAATAAGTGAATATTAAACAAAATGTACAGACTACCTAGGATAAAACCCACAGAATTTAAGAAGGTTAACAAGAAGGAAGATCAAGTGAGGATGCTTCAATTCCACTTAGTGGGGGAAGAGAACCATGGGAGGCAAAGGGAGGGAGGGACTTGGGTAGAAGTGTGGTGGGGGAGGGGAAAAGAGGAACTGGATCCAGTATGAAAAGAAGCCCAGAGGGCCATCAGAATAAATGGAAATATGCAGTCTCTAGGTGGGGAGACCCTCTAGAAAGTATCAGAGATCTGGGAGGTGAGGGACTTTCAGGACTCAATGGGAGTGACCATAGATGAAATGACCAACAGTAGGGAGAGGAAATTCACAGAGTCCACCTCCAATAGATAAAGCCTCAAAAGTAGAAATGATGTTTGAAAACCAAAGAAAATTTTTGACCCAGAAGTGTTCCTGTCTAAGAGAACTGCAGGAACAAAAATGGAGAAGAGACTAAGGGAAACGAGGTCCAATGTCTGGGCTAACTGGAGATCCACCTTATGGGGAGACATAGCTAAGCATGGCTGTCCTCTGATAGATCCCAGGAGAAGCTGACTGAGACAGATGCAGATACTTACACCCAACCATTGGACTTAAGTCAGGGACCTTTGTGATTGAATTAGGGGAAGGCTGCAAGAAGCAGAAGAGTGCGACCACATAGGAAGATCAACAGTCTCAACCAGGACCCCTGGGAGCCTGCAGATACTGGCCCACCAACCAGGCAGCATACATGACCTGGCCCAAGGCTCCCAACACATATAGCAAAGGAGTGCCTGGTCTGGCCTTAGTGGTAGAAGTGCCTAAACCTCAAAAGACTTGAGGCCCCAGTGATGGGGAAATCCTGGTAATGTGGGAGCATCATCTCAGGGACATATAGGAGGAGAAATGTGATGTAGAACTGTGGGAGGAGGATGGGGAGGGGGGTATGGCTGGATTTTCAATAATGATGAAGATATAATAATGATATAATAATGTAATGTTAAAAATTGAAATAGAACAAACATAAAATACAACTAAATGGTAAAGAATAAATAAAGTCAGTAATTTAAAAAGCTAAAATAGTAAATAGTAAGATAATTGGGCATAGAAGGCATGCTTATATTATCAGCTACTCTGGGGGGTAGTCATAACATTAATGACTCTGCAGATAAATTAAAATGAACCTGTCTCAAAATGAAAATGTTTAAAATGTCTAGGGAATATAGAACAATAAAAAATTATCCAGCAATGTTGAATTTTATTAGATTTGTCTAAATATACTTCCCCAAAATGTCTGTGGAAGGAGGGTAAGGTTGTTATGTTGACAGTTATGAATGACTTTATGTCAATAAAGTGTTATTTGTGTCAGTCCCTGTATTGTAACATTTTAGCCACTAAAATTATGTAAGACAAAAGTTTTACTAAACATCTTTTCAAATCTCAGTCTATCACTTCTCTTCCCTGAAATTGCTTATGTAATTAATATAACTATGTACTTACAAATCATCATTGGCCATCCATACCTTTATCCTTTTCTTCCTACATTGTCTTTCTATCTACATATCTACTTTCTAACTATATCTATGTCTCTCTCTACAAATATATACACACACATGCATGAAATACAAACACATACACACACACACTAACATGTACACACAGTCTAGTTCCTGTAGTCATATATATGACAGTGGGAGAAAACACACAGTAGTGTCTTTGGGATATAGCAAGACCACTGCAATCATGAATTCATAGCAGTTGTGGTTGCCTATACAAGACTGGCAGGAGTTCAGTCCAATTAGCATTCTAGCATGCACAAAAGAGGGGACTCTGAAACCCAATCTGCAGCTGAAAGGTATTGGCAGTTGATGGTTATAGGAGAAAGGAGATTCCCTTTTCTTCTCTGGTAGTTTGACCCTACTCTGGAGGATAGCCTTAAATTCATGAACATATTGGCAGAACTGATCTCACAGGGGTATAAACAAAAAAAAATAAGAGGTTGGGAAGTTGAGATGGAACTACAGGCCTGTGTAAGGAAAGTTAGAAAGTATAGGGATGGATATGTTTAAAATATATTGTATACATATTAAAGTCTCAAAGAATAGATACAATTAAAACATTTAAAGAAGCTTTGTAGAGGGCACCAAAGTGTAGCTACCCATCATGAAACTTTTTCCACCCAAACCCAGACCCACATGAACCTCTACTTTATGAAGTGTTCAAAATTTAGTATTTCACAACAGTACCACCAATGAGAGACTCCAAACATAGAAAATTGTAGTGAGTTGTGGGTATAGTCATTCTCATAGTGATGACTACATAGGTGTATGCATATGCAAAAGGCATCAATACGTATACATTTAAAGTAGTGGCCATTTATTGTTTAATTTTGTATGTGTGTGTATATACATGTGTTATTGTTATGTGTTATTGTATGAAGAATGACAGTATGAATACACCTCTGTGTGTGTGTCAGAGGACAATTTTCTAGATTCTTACATGCTGTCCTACTTCAAAATCACACAAATAAAAGAACAACAAAAACAACAAACCAAGGTCTCTCACAGGCCTGGGACTTACCAAGTAGGGTTGGCTAACTGGACAACAAGTGCTTAGGGTCCTTCTCCACATCCTTAGTGCAGTAAATAAAAGTTTTGTCAACGCTACACACAGATTTTTTTTCTTTTTTTAATTAGATATTTTATTTACACTTCAGATGGCATCCCCTTTCCCCATTTCTCCTCCCTAGAAAACCCCTATCCTATGCCCCCTTTTCCTTTTTGCATCTATACACTTTTTTAAAATAATGTTAATCATAAGCGGCATAAATTTGGAATTGTTCAATCAGAGGTGTAACCCACTGACCAACCTAGATATAACAACTATCTTTGACAGGTGGAGATACATGAATATCTGCCTCCCTGTCTCCCCCCTCTTTCTCTCTTTCATCACCTAGCTTCTCCTCTTCTTCTTCTCTTCTTACTCCTTTTCTTCCTCTCAGTACTCCTCCTACCTTAGCTCCTCCTACACATCACCCTTCCTGTTAAAATGAAACTTTTCTCTCAAAATACAATTAGAGTATAATTATACCAATTTGTACCAGTGAGGTACAGGATAGTCCTAATATCCAGTCCATCCTTTTGTTGACTAACCAGCACCTCTGTCATCTATCCTAACTAACTGAACCTGGCTTTAGGATGAATGTCAACTGATGACCATCCACTCAAATCTTTTCTCTTATGGTAAATAGCTATAAGTTTTCAACCCCGTCAGAAATCCAGAATGACTGAGTTGACTATAATTGTGGGAAGCACAAAGCATAGCTTCTAAAACTTAGCCAATTTATAGAGACCTCTGAACACCTGAAAAGCCCCTATACTACTGAACATTGGAGCATCAAATCTTCAGCCTTCTGGCCCAGAATCATCTGACAGACCTTGGTGATGCAGGATTATTAAGGGCTGATTACTCTGTCTAGGCAGATATAATCAGTCGACTATTCTGCATGTATGTCCTTTTCTGAACAGTAATTTGTCTGTAGATGGAGAGAGGCAATTCTTGCCTAGTGGCTGCTACCACACAACTGGAGTAACTCCAAGGATGCTCAATTTCTTCTTCTTAGAATCCACGACAGGAAGCTGTCAGGAGCAGACAGGTCTCTAATCAATATGAACATTAATATATAAATATTTGTAGCATCAGTTCTATGGACTTCTGATGTTTTGAAAACCAACTATCCATGTAAGGTAACCTGGACTGTTTTCTGTTAACTCCTCTCAGCTATTTCTAAGTAAAATATGGAAAGCACCCTAACAATAAACTCAAAAATATGAATTTGCTATAGTCCCTTAACTCATAGGTTAACCGTCCCAAAGAAGTTAAAAAAGTTAAAAAAGGGCTGGGTCTAGGCCCTGTATTCCTAAAGGTGTTATACAGGCACAATGCCCATGAGCGTATCAATATTCATCTCACTTTTATATTAATAAGGAGCTCGTACCAATGAAAACCTTAAATTTGAGATCAAAGTAAATTTTGCACCATTTAAGAATTTATAACTTCATCTTGATAATAATTATACAGATTTCTACCAGTAGGTTATGGCTATGCAGTAAGTCCTAGCTAATCCCCCCTGTTCCAACAAAACCACTACTTGTCCCTAGAAAGACAGACCATTATTAACCACATTAGTCCCCAAGCTCAGGGAATAGGGGCGCTGACTCTTCTTTAACTTCTTCAAGCTGATTAAGGGCGTTGAGATTTTAGAAGAGGGGTTGGGGGGGAGAGTAAGTTGATAAGCCTCTGATGCTGTGTCTTCACTGAATCCAGATGGAATTCCAGGACATCAGAGGTTTGGGCAGGTTTGCTCAGTATGCTTGATGAGTAGATACACCAAGGCTGTGTATTCTGCAATATACAATTCTCAGAACAAGTTTTAGTATCAAGAAAAAAAATTTCCCACCCCCAGGGGGCTGACATTTTTTTTAAAGCTGTTGGTTCTGAAGACTTTTTTCACGCTTGTTAAAATTGGTTGTAGTATTTACATTTCAGATTTTATCCCTTAGCCTACTACCTCCCACCACCCAAAAACCTATCCCATTCCCCTCCTCATGCTTCTGAGGCAGTGACCACACCTACTCCCCTCACTATCCCCACCCCGTGTGTTCATTTTTTTTTATGGGACCAAGAAACTCCTCTCCCACCTATGTCCGACAAGGCCATCCTCCCCTACATATACCTCTGGAGTCTTGGGTCCCTCCCTATGTGTTCCCAGGCTGGTGGTTTAGACCCTGGGGGTCTCTGGTTGTTTGGTATTGCTTTCCACCTGGGGTCAATAACCCTTTCTGCTCCTTCAGTCCTCTCACTAAGTTCTCCATTGGGAAACCCCTGATCATATCAGTGGTTAATTGTGAACATTGTCCTCTGAGTGTGCTAGTCTATGGCTGACCTCTAAGGAGACAGCTATATCATGTTCCTCACATTATGCACTTCCAGCCATCCACAAGTGTTTAGATTAGGTGGCTGTACATGGGGTGAATACCCAGGTGGAATGGTCTCCTGATGGCCCCTCCTTCAGTTTCTGTTCCATGTTTTGTTTCCCTATTTTGCTCCCTTGAGCATTTTTGTTTCTCGTTCTAAGTAGAACTGAGGCATCCCCTCTTGGTCTTCCTTCTTCATGAGCTTCATGTGGTCTGTGGGTTGAGTCTTCGCTAATCCAAGCTTTTGGGCTAACATCCGTGGAGATATGTTTGTGTAACTATCTTCTTTTGGGGTTTTTGGAAGATTACTTTCTTGCTTTTTCTAGGTTGTAGTTTCCCTCCTTGTGTTGGAGTTTTCAACCAATTATTCTTTGAAGTGCTGGATTTGTGTTGAGATACTGTGTAAATTTGGATTTGTCATGGAATATTTTGGTTTCTCCATCAATAATGATTGACAGTTTTGCTGGGTATAGTAGTCTGGGCTGGCATTTGTGTTCTCTTAGAGTCTGTATGATATCGGTCCAGGATCTTCTGGCTTTTATGGTCTCTGGTGAGAAGTATGGTGTAATTCTTATAGGTCTGCCTTTATATGTTACTTTACCGTTTTCCCTTACTGCTTTTAGTATTTTTTCTTTGTTTTGTACATTTGATGTTTTGACTATTATATGGCGGGAAGTATTTCTTTTCTGGTCTAAACTATTTGGAGTTCTGTAAGCTTCTTGTATATTTATGGACATCTCTTTAGGTTAGAAAAGTTTTCCTCTATAATTTTGTTGAGGATATTTACTGGTCCTTTTAGTTGGGAGTCTTCCCCCTCATCTATACCTATTATCCTTAGGTTTGGCCTTCTCATTGTGTCCTGGATTTCTTGTATATTTTGAGTTAGTAGCTTTTTGTATTTTCCATTTTCTTTGACAGTTGTGTCAATGTTTTCCATGGTATCTTCTGCACATGAGATTCTCTCTTCCATCTCTTGTATTCTGTTGGTGATACTTGTGTCTATGACTCCTGATCTTTTGTTTAGGTTTTCTATCTCCAGGGTATTGTCCCTTTGTGATTTATTTATTGTTTCTACTTCCATTTTTAGATCCTGCATGGTTCTGTTTAATTCCTTTTCCCGTTCGGTTGCATTTTCTTGAAATTCCTTACGGGATTTTTGTGTTTCCTCTTTAAGGGTTTCTATCAAGTGCTCTCCTTAAGTTCTTTGAGAGTGTTATTTATGTCTTTATTAAAGCCCTCTATCATCATCATGAGAAGTCATTTTAATTCTGATTCCTGCTTTTCTGGTGTGATGGGGTGTTCAGGGCTTGCTCTGATGGGGGAGCTGGGTTCTGATGATGCCATGTAACTTTGGTTTCTGTTGCTTACATTCTGGCTCTTGCCTTTTGCCATCTGGTTAACTCTAGTGCTGCCTGTACTTGCTGTCTCTGACTTAAGCCTGTCTTTCTAGTTATTTAGCTTGTGTCTGATCTCCTAGGGGTCCAGATGTCTCTGTGATCTTTTCCAGCTGCACTGATTACAGTGGTACCTCTAGGATGCCTCAGGATATGGTACCTCCAAGGTAGTAGTCCAGCTAGGTGTCTGCTGTTCTGGGTGCAGTGTCTCCTCTAGAATATATCAGGATATGTTGTCTGAAGCTCTGAGTTCATTTGTTCCTCTGTGGATCTGGATTGAGTGAACCTTCCGGTATGTCTCAGGTGGAATCCGGGGTCCACACAACAGCAGACCTGGCAGAGGTCTGATCTAGACCTCAGATCTGAGAAATAGTTTCTAAGACACTGTCCAAGTTCGAGCGCCTGGGATCCCTGCTTCCTCTGGGTCCTTGGATGTTGGGGGCAGAGCTGCCATCCAAGGTCTACTCAGTGCTCTGTCCCAGACAGGAAGGAACCAGTGTTCCAGGCCAGGAATGACTTCCTGGGTTCTTTTGGTTCCCAGTTACTCCCTGTTTAGGGCGGGCCCTGCTGTCTGCTTACCTAGGATACAGCCTAAGTTCAAGTTCCTGGGATCCCTGCTTCCTGTGGGTTCTTGGATTTTGGGGGCAGAGCTGCCACCCAAGGTCTCCTCAGTGCTATGGCCAAGACAGGAAGGAACCAGTGTTCCATGCTGGGAGTGACTTCCTGGGTTCTTTTGGTTCCCAGTTACTTCCTGTTTAGGGTGGGCCCTGCTGTCTGCTTACCTAAGATACTGCCTGAGTTCTAGCACCTGGGATCCCTGCTTCCTCTGGGTCCTTGGATGTTGGGGGCAGAGCTGCCACCCAAGGTCTGCTCAGTGCTCTGGCCCAGACAGGAAGGAACCAGTGTTCCGGGCTGGGAGTGACTTCCTAGGTTCTTTTGGTTCCCAGTTACTCCCTGTTTAGGGCGGGTCCTGCTGTCTGCTTACCTAGGATACTGCCTGAGTTCCAGTGCCTGGGATCCCTGCTTCCTCTGGGTTCTTGGATGTTGGGGGCAGAGCTGCCACCCAAGGTCTGCTCAGTGCTCTGGCCCAGACAGGAAGGAACCAGTGTTCCATGCTGGGAGTGACTTCCTGGGTTCTTTTGGTTCCCAGTTACTTCCTGTTTAGGGTGGGCCCTGCTGTCTGCTTACCTAAGATACTGCCTGAGTTCTAGCACCTGGGATCCCTGCTTCCTCTGGGTCCTTGGATGTTGGGGGCAGAGCTGCCACCCAAGGTCTGCTCAGTGCTCTGGCCCAGACAGGAATGAACCAGTGTTCTGGGCTGGGAGTGACTTCCTGGGTTCTTTTGGTTCCCAGTTACTCCCTGTTTAGGGCGGGCCCTGCTGTCTGCTTACCTAGGATACTGCCTGAGTTCCAGTGCCTGGGATCACTGCTTCCTCTGGGTTCTTGGAAGTTGGGGGCAGAGCTGCCACCCAAGGTCTCCTCAGTGCTATGGCCAAGACAGGAAGGAACCAGTGTTCCATGCTGGGAGTGACTTCCTGGGTTCTTTTGGTTCCCAGTTACTTCCTGTTTAGGGTGGGCCCTGCTGTCTGCTTACCTAAGATACTGCCTGAGTTCTAGCACCTGGGATCCCTGCTTCCTCTGGGTCCTTGGATGTTGGGGGCAGAGCTGCCACCCAAGGTCTGCTCAGTGCTCTGGCCCAGACAGGAATGAACCAGTGTTCTGGGCTGGGAGTGACTTCCTGGGTTCTTTTGGTTCCCAGTTACTCCCTGTTTAGGGCGGGCCCTGCTGTCTGCTTACCTAGGATACTGCCTGAGTTCCAGTGCCTGGGATCACTGCTTCCTCTGGGTTCTTGGAAGTTGGGGGCAGAGCTGCCACCCAAGGTCTCCTCAGTGCTATGGCCAAGACAGGAAGGAACCAGTGTTCCATGCTGGGAGTGACTTCCTGGGTTCTTTTGGTTCCCAGTTACTTCCTGTTTAGGGTGGGCCCTGCTGTCTGCTTACCTAAGATACTGCCTGAGTTCTAGCACCTGGGATCCCTGCTTCCTGTGGGTTCTTGGATTTTGGGGGCAGAGCTGCCACCCAAGGTCTCCTCAGTGCTATGGCCAAGACAGGAAGGAACCAGTGTTCCATGCTGGGAGTGACTTCCTGGGTTCTTTTGGTTCCCAGTTACTTCCTGTTTAGGGTGGGCCCTGCTGTCTGCTTACCTAAGATACTGCCTGAGTTCTAGCACCTGGGATCCCTGCTTCCTCTGGTCCTTGGATGTTGGGGGCAGAGCTGCCACCCAAGGTCTGCTCAGTGCTCTGGCCCAGACAGGAAGGAACCAGTGTTCCGGGCTGGGAGTGACTTCCTAGGTTCTTTTGGTTCCCAGTTACTCCCTGTTTAGGGTGGGCCCTGCTGTCTGCTTACCTAGGATACTGCCTGAGTTCAAGTTCCTGGGATCCCTGCTTCCTCTGGGTTCTTGGATGTTGGGGGCAGAGCTGCCACCCAAGGTCTGCTCAGTGCTCTGGCCCAGACAGGAAGGAACCAGTGTTCCATGCTGGGAGTGACTTCCTGGATTCTTTTGGTTCCCAGTTACTTCCTGTTTAGGGTGGGCCCTGCTGTCTGCTTACCTAAGATACTGCCTGAGTTCTAGCACCTGGGATCCCTGCTTCCTCTGGGTCCTTGGATGTTGGGGGCAGAGCTGCCACCCAAGGTCTGCTCAGTGCTCTGGCCCAGACAGGAAGGAACCAGTGTTCCATGCTGGGAGTGACTTCCTGGGTTCTTTTGGTTCCCAGTTACTTCCTGTTTAGGGTGGGCCCTGCTGTCTGCTTACCTAAGATTCTGCCTGAGTTCTAGCACCTGGGATCCCTGCTTCCTCTGGGTCCTTGGATGTTGGGGGCAGAGCTGCCACCCAAGGTCTGCTCAGTGCTCTGGCCCAGACAGGAAGGAACCAGTGTTCCATGCTGGGAGTGACTTCCTGGGTTCTTTTGGTTCCCAGTTACTCCCTGTTTAGGGCGGGCCCTGCTGTCTGCTTACCTAAGATACTGCCTGAGTTCTAGCACCTGGGATCCCTGCTTCCTCTGGGTCCTTGGATGTTGGGGGCAGAGCTGCCACCCAAGGTCTGCTCAGTGCTCTGGCCCAGACAGGAAGGAACCAGTGTTCCGGGCTGGGAGTGACTTCCTGGGTTCTTTTGGTTCCCAGTTACTTCCTGTTTAGGGTGGGCCCTGCTGTCTGCTTACCTAAGATACTGCCTGAGTTCTAGCACCTGGGATCCCTGCTTCCTCTGGGTCCTTGGATGTTGGGGGCAGAGCTGCCACCCAAGGTCTGGTCAGTGCTCTGGCCCAGACAGGAAGGAACCAGTGTTCCGGGCTGGGAGTGACTTCCCGGGTTCTTTTGGTTCCCAGTTACTCCCTGTTTAGGGTGGGCCCTGCTGTCTGCTTACCTAGGATACTGCCTGAGTTCCAGTGCCTGGGATCCCTGCTTCCTCTGGGTTCTTGGATGTTGGGGGCAGAGCTGCCACCCAAGGTCTCCTCAGTGCTATGGCCAAGACAGGAAGGAACCAGTGTTCCATGCTGGGAGTGACTTCCTGGGTTCTTTTGGTTCCCAGTTACTCCCTGTTTAGGGCGGGCCCTGCTGTCTGCTTACCTAAGATACTGCCTGAGTTCTAGCACCTGGGATCCCTGCTTCCTCTGGGTCCTTGGATGTTGGGGGCAGAGCTGCCACCCAAGGTCTGCTCAGTGCTCTGGCCCAGACAGGAAGGAACCAGTGTTCCATGCTGGGAGTGACTTCCTGGGTTCTTTTGGTTCCCAGTTACTTCCTGTTTAGGGTGGGCCCTGCTGTCTGCTTACCTAAGATACTGCCTGAGTTCTAGCACCTGGGATCCCTGCTTCCTGTGGGTTCTTGGATTTTGGGGGCAGAGCTGCCACCCAAGGTCTCCTCAGTGCTATGGCCAAGACAGGAAGGAACCAGTGTTCCATGCTGGGAGTGACTTCCTGGGTTCTTTTGGTTCCCAGTTACTTCCTGTTTAGGGTGGGCCCTGCTGTCTGCTTACCTAAGATACTGCCTGAGTTCTAGCACCTGGGATCCCTGCTTCCTCTGGGTCCTTGGATGTTGGGGGCAGAGCTGCCACCCAAGGTCTGCTCAGTGCTCTGGCCCAGACAGGAAGGAACCAGTGTTCCATGCTGGGAGTGACTTCCTGGATTCTTTTGGTTCCCAGTTACTTCCTGTTTAGGGTGGGCCCTGCTGTCTGCTTACCTAAGATACTGCCTGAGTTCTAGCACCTGGGATCCCTGCTTCCTCTGGGTCCTTGGATGTTGGGGGCAGAGCTGCCACCCAAGGTCTGCTCAGTGCTCTGGCCCAGACAGGAAGGAACCAGTGTTCCATGCTGGGAGTGACTTCCTGGGTTCTTTTGGTTCCCAGTTACTTCCTGTTTAGGGTGGGCCCTGCTGTCTGCTTACCTAAGATTCTGCCTGAGTTCTAGCACCTGGGATCCCTGCTTCCTCTGGGTCCTTGGATGTTGGGGGCAGAGCTGCCACCCAAGGTCTGCTCAGTGCTCTGGCCCAGACAGGAAGGAACCAGTGTTCCATGCTGGGAGTGACTTCCTGGGTTCTTTTGGTTCCCAGTTACTCCCTGTTTAGGGTGGGCCCTGCTGTCTGCTTACCTAAGATACTGCCTGAGTTCTAGCACCTGGGATCCCTGCTTCCTCTGGGTCCTTGGATGTTGGGGGCAGAGCTGCCACCCAAGGTCTGCTCAGTGCTCTGGCCCAGACAGGAAGGAACCAGTGTTCCGGGCTGGGAGTGACTTCCTGGGTTCTTTTGGTTCCCAGTTACTTCCTGTTTAGGGTGGGCCCTGCTGTCTGCTTACCTAAGATACTGCCTGAGTTCTAGCACCTGGGATCCCTGCTTCCTCTGGGTCCTTGGATGTTGGGGGCAGAGCTGCCACCCAAGGTCTGGTCAGTGCTCTGGCCCAGACAGGAAGGAACCAGTGTTCCGGGCTGGGAGTGACTTCCCGGGTTCTTTTGGTTCCCAGTTACTCCCTGTTTAGGGCGGGCCCTGCTGTCTGCTTACCTAGGATACTGCCTGAGTTCCAGTGCCTGGGATCCCTGCTTCCTCTGGGTTCTTGGATGTTGGGGGCAGAGCTGCCACCCAAGGTCTGCTCAGTGCTCTGGCCCAGACAGGAAGGAACCAGTGTTCCATGCTGGGAGTGACTTCCTGGGTTCTTTTGGTTCCCAGTTACTTCCTGTTTAGGGTGGGCCCTGCTGTCTGCTTACCTAAGATACTGCCTGAGTTCTAGCACCTGGGATCCCTGCTTCCTCTGGGTCCTTGGATGTTGGGGGCAGAGCTGCCACCCAAGGTCTGCTCAGTGCTCTGGCCCAGACAGGAAGGAACCAGTGTTCTGGGCTGGGAGTGACTTCCTGGGTTCTTTTGGTTCCCAGTTACTTCCTGTTTAGGGTGGGCCCTGGTGTCTGCTTACCTAAGATTCTGCCTGAGTTCTAGCACCTGGGATCCCTGCTTCCTCTGGGTCCTTGGATGTTGGGGGCAGTGCTTCCACCCAAGGTCTGCTCAGTGCTCTGGCCCAGACAGGAAGGAACCAGTGTTCCGGGCTGGGAGTGACTTCCTGGGTTCTTTTGGTTCCCAGTTACTCCCTGTTTAGGGCGGGCCCTGCTGTCTGCTTACCTAGGATACAGCCTAAGTTTGAGTTCCTGGGATCCCTGCTTCCTCTGCGTTCTTGGATTGTGGGGGCAGAGCTGCCACCCAAGGTCTCCTCAGTGCTCTGGCCCAGACAGGAAGGAACCAGTGTTCCATGCTGGGAGTGACTTCCTGGGTTCTTTTGGTTCCCAGTTACTTCCTGTTTAGGGTGGGCCCTGCTGTCTGCTTACCTAAGATTCTGCCTGAGTTCTAGCACCTGGGATCCCTGCTTCCTCTGGGTCCTTGGATGTTGGGGGCAGAGCTGCCACCCAAGGTCTGCTCAGTGCTCTGGCCCAGACAGGAAGGAACCAGTGTTCCAGGCCAGGAATGACTTCCTGGGTTCTTTTGGTTCCCAGTTACTCCCTGTTTAGGGCGGGCCCTGCTGTCTGCTTACCTAGGATACAGCCTAAGTTCAAGTTCCTGGGATCCCTGCATCCTGTGGGTTCTTGGATTTTGGGGGCAGAGCTGCCACCCAAGGTCTCCTCAGTGCTATGGCCAAGACAGGAAGGAACCAGTGTTCCATGCTGGGAGTGACTTCCTGGGTTCTTTTGGTTCCCAGTTACTTCCTGTTTAGGGTGGGCCCTGCTGTCTGCTTACCTAAGATACTGCCTGAGTTCTAGCACCTGGGATCCCTGCTTCCTCTGGGTCCTTGGATGTTGGGGGCAGAGCTGCCACCCAAGGTCTGCTCAGTGCTCTGGCCCAGACAGGAAGGAACCAGTGTTCCGGGCTGGGATTGACTTCCTGGGTTCTTTTGGTTCCCAGTTACTCCCTGTTTAGGGCGGGCCCTGCTGTCTGCTTACCTAGGATACAGCCTGAGTTCTAGCACCTGGGATCCCTGCTTCCTCTGGGTCCTTGGATGTTGGGGGCAGAGCTGCCACCCAAGGTCTGCTCAGTGCTCTGGCCCAGACAGCAAGGAACCAGTGTTCCATGCTGGGAGTGACTTCCTGGGTTCTTTTGGTTCCCAGTTACTTCCTGTTTAGGGTGGGCCCTGCTGTCTTCTTACCTAAGATACTGCCTGAGTTCTAGCACCTGGGATCCCTGCTTCTTCTGGGTCCTTGGATGTTTGTGGCAGTGCTGCCACCCAAGGTCTGCTCAGTGCTCTGGCCCAGACAGGAAGGAACCAGTGTTCTGGGCTGGGAGTGACTTCCTGGGTTCTTTTGGTTCCCAGTTACTTCCTGTTTAGGGTGGGCCCTGCTGTCTGCTTACCTAAGATACTGCCTGAGTTCTAGCACCTGGGATCCCTGCTTCCTCTGGGTCCTTGGATGTTGGGGGCAGAGCTGCCACCCAAGGTCTCCTCAGTGCTCTGGCCCAGACAGGAAGGAACCAGTGTTCCATGCTGGGAGTGACTTCCTGGGTTCTTTTGGTTCCTAGTTACTTCCTGTTTAGGGTGGGCCCTGCTGTCTGCTTACCTAAGATACTGCCTGAGTTCTAGCACCTGGGATCCCTGCTTCTTCTGGGTCCTTGGATGTTGGGGGCAGTGCTGCCACCCAAGGTCTGCTCAGTGCTCTGGCCCAGACAGGAAGGAACCAGTGTTCTGGGCTGGGAGTGACTTCCTGGGTTCTTTTGGTTCCCAGTTACTTCCTGTTTAGGGTGGGCCCTGCTGTCTGCTTACCTAAGATACTGCCTGAGTTCTAGCACCTGGGATCCCTGCTTCCTCTGGGTCCTTGGATGTTGGGGGCAGAGCTGCCACCCAAGGTCTGCTCAGTGCTCTGGCCCAGACAGCAAGGAACCAGTGTTCCGGGCGGGGAGTGACTTCCTGGGTTCTTTTGGTTCCCAGTTACTTCCTGTTTAGGGTGGGCCCTGCTGTCTGCTTACCTAAGATTCTGCCTGAGTTCTAGCACCTGGGATCCCTGCTTCCTCTGGGTCCTTGGATGTTGGGGGCAGTGCTGCCACCCAAGGTTTGCTCAGTGCTCTGGCCCAGACAGGAAGGAACCAGTGTTCCATGCTGGGAGTGACTTCCTGGGTTCTTTTGGTTCCCAGTTACTTTCTGTTTAGGGTGGGCCCTGCTGTCTGCTTACCTAAGATACTGCCTGAGTTCTAGCACCTGGGATCCCTGCTTCCTCTGGGTCCTTGGATGTTGGGGGCAGAGCTGCCACCCAAGGTCTGCTCAGTGCTCTGGCCCAGACAGGAAGGAACCAGTGTTCCATGCTGGGAGTGACTTCCTGGGTTCTTTTGGTTCCCAGTTACTTCCTGTTTAGGGTGGGCCCTGCTGTCTGCTTACCTAAGATTCTGCCTGAGTTCTAGCACCTGGGATCCCTGCTTCCTCTGGGTCCTTGGATGTTGGGGGCAGAGCTGCCACCCAAGGTCTGCTCAGTGCTCTGGCCCAGACAGGAAGGAACCAGTGTTCCGGGCTGGAGTGACTTCCTGGGTTCTTTTGGTTCCCAGTTACTCCCTGTTTAGGGCGGGCCCTGCTGTCTGCTTACCTAGGATACAGCCTAAGTTCCAGTTCCTGGGATCCCTGCTTCCTCTGGGTTCTTGGATTTTGGGGGCAGAGCTGCCACCCAAGGTCTCCTCAGTGCTCTGGCCCAGACAGGAAGGAACCAGTGTTCCATGCTGGGAGTGACTTCCTGGGTTCTTTTGGTTCCCAGTTACTTCCTGTTTAGGGTGGGCCCTGCTGTCTGCTTACCTAAGATTCTGCCTGAGTTCTAGCACCTGGGATCCCTGCTTCCTCTGGGTCCTTGGATGTTGGGGGCAGAGCTGCCACCCAAGGTCTGCTCAGTGCTCTGGCCCAGACAGGAAGGAACCAGTGTTCCAGGCCAGGAATGACTTCCTGGGTTCTTTTGGTTCCCAGTTACTCCCTGTTTAGGGCGGGCCCTGCTGTCTGCTTACCTAGGATACAGCCTAAGTTCAAGTTCCTGGGATCCCTGCTTCCTGTGGGTTCTTGGATTTTGGGGGCAGAGCTGCCACCCAAGGTCTCCTCAGTGCTATGGCCAAGACAGGAAGGAACCAGTGTTCCATGCTGGGAGTGACTTCCTGGGTTCTTTTGGTTCCCAGTTACTTCCTGTTTAGGGTGGGCCCTGCTGTCTGCTTACCTAAGATACTGCCTGAGTTCTAGCACCTGGGATCCCTGCTTCCTCTGGGTCCTTGGATGTTGGGGGCAGAGCTGCCACCCAAGGTCTGCTCAGTGCTCTGGCCCAGACAGGAAGGAACCAGTGTTCCGGGCTGGGATTGACTTCCTGGGTTCTTTTGGTTCCCAGTTACTTCCTGTTTAGGGCGGGCCCTGCTGTCTGCTTACCTAAGATACTGCCTGAGTTCTAGCACCTGGGATCCCTGCTTCTTCTGGGTCCTTGGATGTTGGTGGCAGTGCTGCCACCCAAGGTCTGCTCAGTGCTCTGGCCCAGACAGGAAGGAACCAGTGTTCTGGGCTGGGAGTGACTTCCTGGGTTCTTTTGGTTCCCAGTTACTTCCTGTTTAGGGTGGGCCCTGCTGTCTGCTTACCTAAGATACTGCCTGAGTTCTAGCACCTGGGATCCCTGCTTCCTCTGGGTCCTTGGATGTTGGGGGCAGAGCTGCCACCCAAGGTCTCCTCAGTGCTCTGGCCCAGACAGGAAGGAACCAGTGTTCCATGCTGGGAGTGACTTCCTGGGTTCTTTTGGTTCCTAGTTACTTCCTGTTTAGGGTGGGCCCTGCTGTCTGCTTACCTAAGATACTGCCTGAGTTCTAGCACCTGGGATCCCTGCTTCTTCTGGGTCCTTGGATGTTGGGGGCAGTGCTGCCACCCAAGGTCTGCTCAGTGCTCTGGCCCAGACAGGAAGGAACCAGTGTTCTGGGCTGGGAGTGACTTCCTGGGTTCTTTTGGTTCCCAGTTACTTCCTGTTTAGGGTGGGCCCTGCTGTCTGCTTACCTAAGATACTGCCTGAGTTCTAGCACCTGGGATCCCTGCTTCCTCTGGGTCCTTGGATGTTGGGGGCAGAGCTGCCACCCAAGGTCTGCTCAGTGCTCTGGCCCAGACAGCAAGGAACCAGTGTTCCGGGCTGGGAGTGACTTCCTGGGTTCTTTTGGTTCCCAGTTACTTCCTGTTTAGGGTGGGCCCTGCTGTCTGCTTACCTAAGATACTGCCTGAGTTCTAGCACCTGGGATCCCTGCTTCCTCTGGGTCCTTGGATGTTGGGGGCAGAGCTGCCACCCAAGGTCTGCTCAGTGCTCTGGCCCAGAGAGGAAGGAACCAGTGTTCGGGGCTGGGAGTGACTTCCTGGGTTCTTTTGGTTCCCAGTTACTTCCTGTTTAGGGCGGGCCCTGCTGTCTGCTTACCTAGGATACTGCCTGAGTTCCAGTGCCTGGGATCCCTGCTTCCTCTGGGTCCTTGGATGTTGGGGGCAGAGCTGCCACCCAAGGTCTGCTCAGTGCTCTGGCCCAGACAGGAAGGAACCAGTGTTCCATGCTGGGAGTGACTTCCTGGGTTCTTTTGGTTCCCAGTTACTTCCTGTTTAGGGTGGGCCCTGCTGTCTGCTTACCTAAGATACTGCCTGAGTTCTAGCACCTGGGATCCCTGCTTCCTCTGGGTTCTTGGATGTTGGGGGCAGAGCTGCCACCCAAGGTCTGCTCAGTGCTCTGTCCCAGAGAGGAAGGAACCAGTGTTCGGGGCTGGGAGTGACTTCCTGGGTTCTTTTGGTTCCCAGTTACTTCCTGTTTAGGGCAGGCCCTGCTGTCTGCTTACCTAAGATACTGCCTGAGTTCTAGCACCTGGGATCCCTGCTTCCTCTGGGTTCTTGGATGTTGGGGGCAGAGCTGCCACCCAAGGTCTGCTCAGTGCTCTGTCCCAGAGAGGAAGGAACCAGTGTTCCATGCTGGGAGTGACTTCCTGGGTTCTTTTGGTTCCCAGTTACTTCCTGTTTAGGGTGGGCCCTGCTGTCTGCTTACCTAAGATACTGCCTGAGTTCTAGCACCTGGGATCCCTGCTTCTTCTGGGTCCTTGGATGTTGGGGGCAGTGCTTCCACCCAAGGTCTGCTCAGTGCTCTGGCCCAGACAGGAAGGAACCAGTGTTCTGGGCTGGGAGTGACTTCCTGGGTTCTTTTGGTTCCCAGTTACTCCCTGTTTAGGGCGGGCCCTGCTGTCTGCTTACCTAAGATACTGCCTGAGTTCTAGCACCTGGGATCCCTGCTTCCTCTGGGTCCTTGGATGTTGGGGGCAGAGCTGCCACCCAAGGTCTGCTCAGTGCTCTGGCCCAGACAGGAAGGAACCAGTGTTCCATGCTGGGAGTGACTTCCTGGGTTCTTTTGGTTCCCAGTTACTTCCTGTTTAGGGTGGGCCCTGCTGTCTGATTACCTAAGATTCTGCCTGAGTTCTAGCACCTGGGATCCCTGCTTCCTCTGGGTCCTTGGATGTTGGGGGCAGAGCTGCCACCCAAGGTCTGCTCAGTGCTCTGGCCCAGACAGGAAGGAACCAGTGTTCCATGCTGGGAGTGACTTCCTGGGTTCTTTTGGTTCCCAGTTACTTCCTGTTTAGGGTGGGCCCTGCTGTCTGCTTACCTAGGATACTGCCTGAGTTCCAGTGCCTGGGATCCCTGCTTCCTCTGGGTCCTTGGATGTTGGGGGCAGAGCTGCCACCCAAGGTCTGCTCAGTGCTCTGGCCCAGACAGGAAGGAACCAGTGTTCCGTGCTGGGAGTGACTTCCTGGGTTCTTTTGGTTCAGGAGGATACCTAGTGAAGGGATTTAAAAAGTGTTAGAAAATACAGAGTAAAGCTATGTGGAAAGACAGTGTTGTTTTAAAATGCCTTGTAGATATAACTACCTTCAGCTTTGTGAGGAGTACTGGTTGGCAGACCACTCCTTACCATCTTACTCTTCCCCCTGATTTCTGAAGAGGTAGGCTAAATCAGTGCTGCAGTTGCGGGTTCCAGGCAAGATTACTGTCTTTGTTATACACTGGTACTTTTGATGGGATGAAGTCTTTTGCCCTTCTGAGGGTCAGTACATGAGATCATAATGAGGAGTGTAATAAACACAAGTAGTTAGGAGTCCTATAGTTGATGTGCTGCCTACCTTGGGACTTGAACTGCTTGCTACCCACAGTTCATACTGATTGTAAAACCTGAAACCATACTATATCCTAACCCCTGACATTTAAGAATACCCCAGCGTTCCCATGCTATTCTGTACAATAAATCTTCAGGGGGACATACAAGCTAGTTCAGTTATGGCCCTCCAGTATCCATCCATCAGTGGGGTGTTCATCTTTCTCCCAACCTTTTAGAAACCAACGTTCTGTTCTGATCATCTACCCTGTCTTCCCTTCCTCCCCTCACCCTCCAGCACCAACATTACAGACTGAGAATGACACATATTTTCACATCGGATTGATTTTATTTTCACCACCATACAGAGAAAGAGTGGTGAAATTTACCCACGACATCATCACCATGGGTCAGTTCCCAGACTTATTCACTGATTTTTTTTTTTTACTTTATTGGTCATGGTCGATGAGCTTGCTAGGTCTTCAACTTGGGCACGATTCCGGCGTCGTGTAAAGTCCTTTGGAGTTAGCAAGTCTGGGTTCTCTTTCATTTGCTGTTCAATGAGCAGTGCTATTATGGATTTGCAAATATCTTCATTAATTTCAATCCTGAAGGACATATTGTCCCTAGTCCCAGTTGGCCTTCGCAGAGATCTCTTCCTGTTCCGTGTTGTTTGAAAACCCGACGTTCTAATGTTATCCGGGCACTGGTTTGGGACAAAGATAGATAGAATATGAATGAGGATTCATGAGAAAAGGCAGAGGTAGATGTGAAGTTTATAGCAGGCCTGAGAAAGTCTTAGGGGGAAGGGATAGCTGAATAAGGGAAGGATGAGCTTAGCTTGGCACCTCTTACCTTATTACAACTTCTGCGACAAGACGACCTCAACCTCTGACCAGTCTTCTTGGGACTTTTACACTTCATCAGGCAGCGAGCTGTCTCCTTCTTTTTCGGCTTAGATTTTCGGGCTGTTCCTGTTGAAGCCCAAGCACTAGACTTGCGGGCTTTCTTGGCCTCCCTTGCCATGTTGGAAATCTCTCAGGGACTGGTCCCAGAGCTCTGAGCACCCTGCTTAAGTCCATGTCAGAACAATGGTGAGCCACACCCCTCAGTCTTGATTGGTCAACCAAGTCCTCCCTAGCCAACGGTTGCTAAGGAGAGGTTAAGACCTCACAAAGCCCCACCTTTAATCCCTTTGAAGATAGCTAAGCTATGGCAGGTATGGCCTGAAGGCTTGCAAGTACATAAGTCATGTAATGTGTGCCTGCTGCTGTGGTCCCTGAATTAGATCCTCTAAGTCTTTCAAAACATAATCTCCCAATTAAATCCTTTCCTTTATAAGTTGCCCTGGTCCTGGTATTTGTTCACAGCAAACAGAAAGACTAATGAACAAAGGGAAGATGATATGATGAAAATATGTCTTATATGTGAGTGCATAAAATTATCACAGTGAAATTTTAAGGGAAAAAGAACATTGCTGAATGGTATTGTGCAGAATGAAAATTATGCAGAAAGGATCAGTGAAATTTGAGGACACATCAACACATTTGTTTATCCTACTTAAACTAAGATATGATATTCTCTATTTTATCTTATGTGAGTAGAGGTCTTGTCTGCATGCATGTCTATACATGTACTCATGCAGAGCTCCAGGAGGGCAGAATTCCACTAAACAACATTAAACCTCCTCCTGTTTTTCTCTGTAAGCCCAGTTGCTAACCCTGTGCTACAGCTAACCCTGTGCCACAGCTCTCCATACCCTCATCCTGCCCGGAATGAGCTGGTCTCCCAGGAGTGCTGACACACCTGAGATCACAGACCTACAGGCTACAAAGAGGGAAAAGTTCTAGTCAGAGACATCAAGACCAGCTAACATCAGAGTTAACCACATGGCGAGAGCCAAGCGTAAGAACTTGAGCAACAGAAACCAATGCTATGTGACATTATCACAACCCAGTTCTCCTACCACAGCAAGGCCTGGAAATACCAACACACTGGAAAAGCAAGATTCTGATTTAAAATCACATCTCATCATGATTATAGAGGACTTTAAGAAGAACATAAATAGCTCCCTTAAAGAAATGGAGAACACTAGTAAACAGGGAGAAGCCCTTAAAGAGGAAACACATACATCCTGTAAAGAAATACAGGAAAACACAAACAAAGAGGTGGAGGAATGGAACAAAACCATCCAGGATCTAAAAATTATAGTAAAAACAATAAAGAAAGCATCAAGGGAGACAACCATGGAGATTGAAAACCCAGGAAAGAGATCAGAGGTCATATATGCAAGCATCACCAACAGAATACAAGAGATAGAAGACAGAATCTCAGGTGAAGAAGATACCATAGGAAATATTGACACAACAGTAAAAAAAATGCAAAAAGCTCCTAACCTAAAACATCCAGGAAATCCATGAAACAATGAGAAGACCAAACCTAAGGATAATAGGTTTATAGGAGAGCAAAGATTCCTAACTCAAAGGGCCAGTAAGTAGCTTCAACAAAATTTTAGAAGAAAACTTCCCTAACCTAAAGAAAAAATGACCATGAACATACAAGAAGCCTATAGAACTCCAAGAAGATTGGACTAGATGAGAAATTCTTTTCGTCACACAATATTCAAAACACCAAATACACAAAACAAGAGATATTAAAAACAGTAAGAGAAACAGGTCAAATAACATATAAAGGCAGACTCATCAGAATTATACCAGACTTCTCAACAGGGACTCGAAAAGACAGAAGATCCTGGGCAGATGTCATACAGACACTAAGTACACACAAATGCCAGGCCAGACCACTATACTCAGCAAAACTCTCAAATAACCTTAGATGGAGAAACCAGGATATCCCATGAAAAAAAAAAAAACAAATTTACACAGTATCTTTCCACAAATTCAGCCCTACAAAGTATAATACATGGAAAACTCCAAATACAAGGTGGAAAACTATAACCTAGATAAAGTGAGAAATTAATATTTCACCAATTCCAAAGAAGATAGCCACACAAACATAATTCCACCTGTAACAACAAAAATAACAAGAAGCAACAATCACTAATCCTTAATATCTCCAAAAGTTATCAAAAAAAGATAAGGAAGGACACTTCATACTCATCAAAGGAAATATCTAATAAGATGAACTCTCAATTCTGAACATCTATGCTCCAAATGTGAGGGTACCCACATTCATAGAAACTTTACTAAAGCTCAAAGCACACACTGCAAATCACACAATAACAGTGAGAGACTTCAGCACCCCACTCTCATCAATGGACAGATCATAGAGACAGAAAATAAATAGAGACTAACACAGTGAAACTAACAGAAGTTATGAACCAAATGGCTTTAGGAGATATCTATAGAACATGTCATCCTAAAACAAAAGGACGTAACTTCTTCTCAACACTTCATGACACTTTCTACAAAACTGACCATATAATTATTCACTAAATAGGCCTTAACAGACACAAGAAGATTGAAATCATCCCATGCATCCTGTCAGATCAACAATGACTCAGACTGGTCTTCAATAACAACAAAAACAACAGAAAGCACACATACATATGGAAACTGAAGAACTCTCTCCACAATGATAACTTTGTCATGGAAGAAATAAAGAAAGAAATTAATAACTTCTTAGAATTCAATGGAAATGAAGGCATAACATACGCAAATTTATGGGATACAATGGAAGCAGTACTAAGAGTAAAACTCAAAGCTCTGAGTGCCTCCAAAAAGAAATGAGAGAGTGCATGCATTAGCAGCTTAATAGGACATCTGAAAGCTCTAGAACAAAAAGAGGCAAATACACACAAGAGGACTAAAAGGCAGGAAATAAACTCAGGGCTGAAATCACCCAAGTAGAAACAAAGAGAACTATACAAAGAATCAGCAAAACCAGGAGCTGGTGCTTTGAGAATATACACAAGATAGACAAACTGTTAGCTAGACTAACCAGTGGGCACAGAGGCAGAATCCAAATTAACAAAGTCAGAAATGAAAAGAGAAACATAACAACACAAACCCAAGAAATTTTAAAAAATCACCAGATCTTACTACAAAAGCCTATACTCAATCAAACTGGAAAATCTGCATGAAATGGACAATTTTCTAGACAGACAACAGGTACCAAAGTTAAATCAGGATCAGATAAACCATTTAAACAGTCCTGTAACCCCTAAAGGAATAGAAGCAATCATTAAAAGTCTCCCAAATTAAAAAAAGCCCAGGACCAGATAGATTTAGTACAGAATTCTATCAGATCTTCAAAGAAGCCCTAATTCCTTTTTTAATTGGGTATTATATTTACATTTCAGATTTTATCCCCTTACCCCACTTCCCCCACCACCCAAAAACCTCCTATCCCATCCCCCATCCTCATGCTTCTATGAGGCTGTTCCCCCACCTACCCCCTCCTTCCTTCCCCCCCTCACATTCCCCCCACTCTGTGTTCGTCCTTCATGGGACCAAGAATCTCCTCTGCCATCTATGCCCGAAAAGGCCATCCTCTCCTACATATACAGCTGGAGTCATGGGTCCCTCCCTATGTGCTCCCAGGCTGGTGGTTTAGACCCTGGGGAGCTCTGGTTGGTTGGTATTGTTGTTCTCCTCATGGGGTCACAAACCCATTCTGCTCCTTCAGTCTTCTCTCTAACTTCTCCATTGGGAAATCCTTGATCAGATTAGTGGTTAGCTGTGACCTCTGAATGTGTCAGTTTCTGGCAGACCTCTAAGGAGACAGCTATATCATGTTCTTGTTAGCATGCACTTCCAGCCATCCACATCAGTGTCTAGCTTAGGTGACTGTACATAGGATGGACACCCAGGTGGAATGGTCTCCAGATGGCCCCTCCTTCAGTTTCTGTCTCACATTTTGTTTCCATGTTTAAGGAGCCCTAATTCCAATACACTTTGAACTATTCCACAAAATAGAAACACAAGGAACATTACCCAATTTGTTCTATTAAGCTACAATTGTGTTTATACCTAAAACACACAAAGACCCTACAAAGAAATAGAACTTCAGACCAATTCCCCTAATGGGTATCAATGCAAAAAATACTCAACAAAATTCTTGCAAACCAAACCCAAGAATCCAGGAACACATCAAAATGATTATTCACCATGAACAGTTAGGCTTCAGACCAGGGATGCAGGGATGGTTCAACATAAGGACATTCATCAACATAAACCTATACAAATAAACTCAAAGGAAAAAAAAACATATGACTATCTCATTAGATGCTCAGAAAGCATTTGACAAAATTCAACATTCCTTCACGGGAAAAGTCAAAAGATCAGGAATCAAGTTTCATACTTAAGCATCGTAAAAGCAATATACAGGAAACCAGTAGCCAACATCAAACTAAATGGAGAGAAACTAGAAGCAATGCCTATAAAATGAGGGAGTAGACAAGGCTGCCCTTGTCTAGACAAGGGGGATCCTATCTATCCAATAAAGTACTTGAAGTCCTAGCCAGAGCAATTAGACAACAAAAGGAGGTCAAATGATACAAATAGGAAAGGAAGAAGTCAAACTGTTACTATTTGCAGATGATATGGTAGTATACTTAAGTGACCACAGAAATTCCACCAGAGAACTCCTAAACCTGATAAACAACTTTAGCAAAGTGTCTGGATATAAAATTAACTCAAACAAATCAGTAGTCTTCCTCTAGTAAAAGGATGAACAGGCCAAGAAAGAAATTAGGGAAATGACAGCCTTCAAAATAGCCATAAATAATATAAAATATCTTGTTGTGACTTTAATCAAGCAAGTGAAAGATCTGTATGACAAGAACTTCAAGTCTGCGAAGAAAGAAATCAAATAACATCTCAGATGATATGAAGATCTCTAATGGCAACAGTGCCAGCCAACCAGAGCTCCCCAGGGTCTATTTAAATCACCAGCCTGGGAGCACCAAGAGAGGCACCCATGACTTCAGCTGTATACTTAGGGGAGGATGGCCTTGTCAGGCATGTGTGGGAGAGGAGATCCCTGGTCCCATGAAGGCTGAACACCAAGCGGGGAGGAATTCAACGGTGGGGAGAGGGGAGTGGGGGCTAGGTGGGGGCACACCCTTGTGGAGACAGGAGAGGGGGATGGAATAGGGGGTTCCTGGGTGGTGGGGAGAATGGGGCAAGGGGATAAAATCTGAAATGTAAATGTAATGTCCAATAAAAAATATGAAAAAATAAAGATCTCCATTGTTCTTGGATTGACAAGAATAATGTAGTAAAAATGGCCACCTTTCCAAAAGTAATATGCAGATTCAATGAAATCCCCATCAAATTCGAACTCCATTCTTCACAGAGCCAGAAAGAGCAATTTGTAAATTCATTTGGAATAACCAAAAACTCAAGATAGCAAAAACTATTCTCAACAGTAAAGGTACTTCTGAGTGAATCACCATCTATGACCTCAAGCTGTGTTACAGAGCAATTGTGATTTAAAAAAAAACAAAACAAAAAACTGCATGGTATTCATACAGAAACCAGCAGGTAAACCACTGGAATAGAATTGAAGACCCAGAAATGAACACACAAACCTATGGTCACTTGATAATTGACAAAGGATCTAAAACCATCCAGTTTCAAAATAGACAATATTTTCAACAAATGGTGCTGGTTCAACTGTCAGTTGGCATGTAGAAGATTTTAAAGAGATTGTAGGAGATTCTTATCTCCTTGTAGAAAGCTCAAGTCCAAGTGGATCAAGGACCTCCACATAAAATCAGATACACTCATTCTAATAGAAGAGAAAGTAGGGAAGAACCTTGAACACATGGGCACAGGGGGAAATTTCCTTAACAGAACACTGATGGCATATACTCTAAGATTGAAAATTGACAAAATTGATAAAATTGCAAAGCTTCTGTAAAGCAAATGACACTCTCAATAAGACAAAATGGCAACAAACAAACAGATTGGGAAAATCTCTTTACTAATCCTCCATTCAATAGAGAGCTAATATCCAAATTATACAAAGAACATGAGAAGTTAGACTCCAGAGAACCAAATAACACTTAAAAAGGGGGGCGGGGAGGGATTACAGAGCTAAACCAAGAATTCTCAACTGAGAAATATGAAATGGCCATGAAGCATATAAAGACATATTCAACATTTTTAATTGTTAGGGAAATGCAAATCAACATGACACCAAGATTTCACTTCATATAAGTCAGTCAGAATGGGTAAGTTCAAAAACACAGGTGACATTAGATACTGTCAAGGATGTGGAGAAAGAGGAACATTGCTTCATTGCTAGGGAGATTTCAAGTTGGGACAACCACTCTGTAAATCAGTCTGACAGTTCCTCAGAAAACTGAGCACAGTACTACCTGAGGACTCAGCTATACCACTCCTGGGCATATTCCCAAAAGATGCTCCAACACATAACAAGGGCACATGCTCCACTATGTTCATAGCAGCCTTATTTATAATACCCAGAAGCTGGAAAGAATCCAGATATCCCTCAGCAGACGAAAAAATACAGAAAATGTGATTCATTTACACAGTGGAGTATTATTCGGCTATTAAAAACAATGAGTTATGAAACTTTTAGGCAAATGGATGGAACTATCATCCTGAGTGTGGAATCCCATTCACAAAAAGAACACACATGGTATGTACTCTGTGTACTCTCTGATATGTAGATATTAGCCCAAATGCTCTGAATTCCTATGATACAATTTACAGACCATATGAAGCTCAAGAAGAAGGAGAGCAAAAGTGTGGATGCTTTGCTCCTTCTTAGAATGGTAAACAAACTACTCATAGGAGGTAGAGGGTGGGAAGGATGGGGCCACCCAACTCATCTCCAGATTTTTAACCCAGAACTGCTCCTGTCTAAGGAAATACGGGGACAAAGTGTGGACCAGAGCCTGAAGGAAAGGCCAACCAGAGACTGCCCCACCTGGGGATCCATTCCTTATACAGACACCAAACCCAGACACTATTGCTGATGCCAACAAGTGCTTGTTGACAGGAGCCTGATATAGCTGACTCCTGAGAGGCTCTGACGGAGTCTCACAAATACAAATGTGGATGCTCACAGCCAACCATCGGACTTGAGTACAGGGACCCCAATGGACTAGTTTGGGAACAGACTGAGAACGCTGAAGGGATTTGCATAGGAAGAACAACAATATTAACTAAAGCGACATCCCCACCAGAGCACCCAGTAATGAATCTACCAACTAAGGAGTACACATGGAGGGACCCATGGCTCTAGCTGCATATGTAGGGAAGAATGGCCTTATCTTGGTCCTATGAAGGGTAGTTGCCCCTGTGTAGGGCGATGCTAGGATTGTGTGGTGGGAGTGGGTGGGTGGGTGGGTGTGGGAATCGGGGAGGGGGTTGGAATGGGAGTTTGCAGAGGGGAATTCAGGAAAGGGAATTACATTAGAAATGTAAATAAATGAAATACTCAATAACAAAAAGCAAGAAAACCCCATATATATCAGACTTCAGAGAAAGACAAAGTCTAAATTGGATGATATTTATAGAAAATTAATTATATAGAATTTATGTTTGCAAATACAGAGGAAAGACTTGTAAGAGACAAAGATCAGGGAATTTGCTGTAAGATTGCATCTCCTCATAGTGTCAAAAGCTTAACCCACAAACTTTCACAAATATCACTTCCCAAACATGACAGAAAAAATATGCTTTCCAAGGCAGACAAAGAAATGTCCTTTGGGCCTCTAGTCTATACAAACCACAATAGGCAAATAAGGAATGCTTAGAGGAGAATTGGTCTTCCACAGTGAAGAACACAACATTTGACTGTCCATTGACAAAGTGTCAGCCCTGAAAATATACCTTCAGGTATCATTGTATCAGCCAATCAGGTTATGTTGAGAAACACTTGTGTAATAATAAAAAGAACAGGCCATGAAGTTGAAAGAGAGCAAGAAGGGTTCTCTCAGTGTTTTGGGTGGGAGGAAAGGGACAGAAGAAATGCTTTAGTTATATTATTATCTCAAAACATTCAGTGATAAAACAGCAAAAATTATATTAGCATATGACACAATATTTCATCCTTAGTCATTTGTCCCAGAGAAATGACAGCTGATATCCTGAAACAAAACTTAACACGGGTCTTAGACATATTATTCATGTCTACAACCCTTCTATAGTGAAGGGCAATCGCATTATAAATGACTATGTGAATGATTAATATAATATGACTATGTCTCAACATGCAAATATTTTCAATGTCTAGGAATATAGATCAGTACTGTAGTTCTTACTTTATGATTCCAAGATATAGTACCAAACAATGAGAAAAAAGTGCTTACCCAGCAATGTTGAGTTTTACAAGATTGGACTAGATGAACCACCATAAAAGCCAACTGTGGAAGCAGATTCATGTTGTCATTTTTACTCTTCTGAAGGCCTAGATGCCAGTCAAGTGTTTTGTGTCTGTCTCTGTATTGGAAGATTTCAGCCACTAAAATTATATCAGACAACATTTCTACTCAACATCCTTTCCAATGTCACTGTGTCGCATACCTCCTATGGAATTTTCTATGTTGTCAGCATCTATCTACTGATGTGTCATCTCTGCCATCTATCTGTCTTTCTTTTCTTCTTTCAAAATTATCTGTCTACCAATTTATCTGTCTGTCTATCTATCTATCTATCTATCTATCTATCTATCTATCTATCTATGTGTGTATTGTTGTGTGTGTATTGTATATGTATATGTCATATATATGTCCTGATTTTATTTTATGTGTATATCTATCTGTCTGTCTGTACGTCCATTTTGGGGAACCCTACTTTTGTATCTTTCAACAGATGATGTGAGTGTAATGGCATATGTTTCTAATCCTTTCTCAAGGGTGTAGGAGGAAGGTTGTGATTCTTGATTGGTGTAGAATATTTAATGATACCTTTATCAAAAGATAAAAGAGACAGGTATATCCTCTGCCCTAGTTGCAAGGCTCAGGGAACATTGAGAAAGTGGCAGAGGGATGAATGTAAAAGGTTGGGGAGATGTACATCCAAAGGGTGTCTTCCTAACATGGTATAGACCACACAGTGCTGAAAACACTGCTGCTATAGCTAGTAGCACAGGTCTTCAGAAAATTGAACATTAAATATTTTATCATGGATGAGAGAGAAGCCAATGAAGCCCCACCCCCACTTCCCTGGGGGCCTATTGGCAGTTAACTGTTACACTGAGGAGTGTTCAGTGAGTTTCCACCCCTCCCTGAGGAAATATTGGCAGTTAACTGTTACACTGAGGAGTGTTCAGTGAGTTTCCACCCCTCCCTGAGGAAATATTGGCAGTTAACTGTTACACTGAGGAGTGTTCAGTGAGTTTCCACCCCTCCCTGAGGAAATATTGGCAGTTAACTGTTACACTGAGGAGTGTTCAGTGAGTTTCCACCCCTCCCTGAGGAAATATTGGCAGTTAACTGTTACACTGAGGAGTGTTCAGTGAGTTTCCACCCCTCCCTGAGGAAATATTGGCAGTTAACTGTTTGAGGGAAAGAGGATGTTTTTCTTCAGTGTGGCTGTTTAAGAATGGTCCTCGCTTCCCACCACCAACCATAAGTTGCCAAGAAGTTCTTATTAAACTCAGTGGCTCACACAAAAATAGAAAGCCCCCCAAAAAGCAGGAAAGAAATTTGTTAGGAAGTGTATTTCAGCATGAAAAGGGTGGATCATGGGAGACACTGATTGGCTAAAGGCTACATAATGGATGAAAATGTTAATCAATAGAAAAAGTAGAGCAATAAATATGTGAATGATGAAATGAATTTACAACAGTGGAGTGGAGAAGTATGCCTTCAGTAAAATGAAATGCTGAAAAAACAGCAACATATGACTTGAATAACTGTCAGCCGAGTTTTCTGAGGCAAAGCATGTGGGGTCCTTTGGGCATATGCTAAGGATTGGCATCTCTATGCCATTTTCCTTCCTTTTAAAAAGTTTGTAATCTTGTCCTAGGTCATTGGAACACTTTTATTTTTGATTCTATTTTTTCAGTGTCAGACACAAATTCCTTTCTAGGAGCAGGCCTAAAGTCCAATTAGACTGCTGTTGGATACTTTTTAAGACAAGTGCTGCTATTACACCCTTGAGTGTATCTTGCCATGCTCATCATGGCTGTGGTTCATTCCTTTTACAGGTGAGTATGATTATTGATCGCGTTTCTCCCATGACAGCTTACAAAGCATTTTCTAGAAATATGAAGGATAGAAAATCCTCTTAGATGAGGTTTCCAGTAGAATCCCAGATCATCAAGGACCTCCACATAAAACCAGATACACTGAATCTAATAGAAAAGAAAGTGGGGAAGTGCCTCTAGTACATGGGCACAGGACACTGTCAATAGGACAAAATGACAACCAAAAGAATGGGAAAAGATCTTTACCAATCTACACTCAATAGAGGGGCTAATATCCAATATATGCAAGGAACTCAAGAAGTGAGACTCTGGAGAACAAAATAACTCTATTAACAATGGGCTACAGAGGTAAACAAAGATTTCAAAACTGAGAATTCATACCAGATGTCTGAGAAGCATCTAAGGAAATGCACAACATCCTTAGTCATTGGGGAAATGCAAATCAAAACAACCCTGAGATTTCACCTCACACCAGTCAGAATGGCTGAGATCCAAAACACAGGTGATAGTAGATGCTGATGAGGATGTGGAGAAAGAGGAACATTCTTCCAGTTTTGGTGGGATTGCTAGCTGGTACAACTACTCTGGGAATAAGTCTGGTAGTTCCTCAGAAAATTGGACATAGCATTACCTGAGGCCCTAGCTATACCACTCCTGGGCATATATCCAGAAGATGCTCCAACATATAACAAGGACACATGCTCCACTATGTTCATAGCAGCCTTATCTATAATAGCCAGAAGCTGAAAGAACCCAAAGTTCTTCAACAGAGAAATGGATACAGAAAATGTGGTACATTTGTACAATGGAGTATTACTCAGCTATAAAAAATAATAAATTCGAGAAATTCTTAGGTAAATGGACGGAACTAGAAAATATCATCCTGAGCGAGGTAACCCAATCACAAAATCAGACACATGGTATGCACTCACTGATAAGTTGATATTAGCCCCAAAGCTCGGAATACCAGCAATACAATTCACAGACCACCTGAAGGTCAAGAAGAAGGAAGACCAAAGTGTAAATACATTAGTCCTTCTTAGAAAAGGGAACAAAATGCCAGCCAGAGGAGATACAGAGACAAAGTGTGGAGCAGAGACTGAAGGAAGGCCAGGCAGAGACTGCCTCATCAGGGCATCTATCCCATATACAGTTACCAAACTTAGACACTATTGTAGATACCAACAAGTGCTTGCTGACAGGAGTCTGATACAGCTGCCTCCTGTGGGGCTTTGCCAGAGCCAACAAATACAAACATGGATGCTCTCAGCCAACCATTCAACTGAGCATGGGGTACCCAATTGAGGAATTAGAGAAAGGACTGAAGGAGCTGACAGGTTTCATATCCCCATAGGATGAACCACAATATGAACCAACCAGACCCCCCAGAGCTCCCAGGGACTAAACCACCAACCAAAGAGTACACATGGAGCAACCATTTCTCCAGCCACATATGTAGCAGAGTATGGCCTTGTTGGACATCAGTGGGAGGAAAGGCCCTTGGTTGGTGAAAGCAAGGTACCCCCAGTGTAGGCAAATACCAGGACAAGAATGCAGGAGTGGACAGATGCATGGAAGGAACACCCTCATAGAAGCAGGGAGACGGGGAAATGGGAAAGGAGGTTTCAAAGGGGAAACCGGAAAGCGAATAACATTTGAAATGTAAATAAAGAAAATATCTAATAATTTTTTCAAAAAAAAAGTTTTCAGATCAATCTTCAAGTCCTAAGTCTAACTTGTGTATTGTCATCAGGAATAGGGGATTACCTCTAGGTTTGAGAGGCCAGCAAGAGCAATGGGAATAGCCTGTCTTGGTTTTGGACTGTCTTGGATCAATAACAAATAGGTAGGGTTCCTGTGCCAGGTACTAGGGTTTTTGTTTGGTAATCTATGACTCTTGTGGAAGGACATTTCTATATGTCAAGATAATTTAAAGATGAATATTAATAAAATCAGCTTCGTACTGCCACATAAATACACATGGTAGATCAAGGACCTCAATATGCAAATATAAGTGCATGTGACTGTAGCCATTTGATTTATTGAGCAACACCCATTGAAAAAAAGACAGAAAGTTAGAAAGTATAGGGATGGATATGTTTAAAATATATTGTATACATATTAAAGTCTCAAAGAATAGATAAAATTAAAACATTTTAAGAAGCTTTGTAGAGGGCATCAAAGTGTAGCTACTCGTCATGAAACTTTTTCTACCCAAACTCAGATCCACATGAACCTCTCTACTTTATGAAGTGTTCAAAATTTAGTATTTCACAACAGTGCCACAATTAGGGATCATTTCTACATTTCTTTACTAAGAACTACATTCTTAGAGAAAAATGAACCTCAAATAACGTGTTTTAAGAAGGAAACTAAAATGTACAAAAACCAAACAACTTAGCATATATTTAATTTATTAATATATTATTAATATATTAATTATATTATTAATAAATATATTATTAATATATTTAACATAAAATATTAAATATATTTAGCATATATTTAATAATATAGTAAAACATGCAGTTGATTTAATATGGTCATGTGATTCTAAACAAAGAAATCATAAAGGAAATACATTTGGCATAAAGATATAATTTCATTTCAGCACAGAAATTTGGTGAAAAATCTATGTGACTAGAGAGACAGCTCAGTGTTGAAGATCACCTGCTACTCTCCCAGAGGACCCACATGGTAGCTCACAAACATCTCTAACTCCAGTACCAAGGGATCTGACACTTTCTCCTAGAGTCTGTGGGCATAACACACACACACACACACACACACACACACACACATACACACACATTGGATAGATATTCATGCAGAGAGCAAACACAAATACATTAAAAATTTCAAAAGTTCAAATAAAGTGTAGATATTTTTCATATTCTCCCCTTATCATTCACACTTTGCTTCGGTGCTTTGATAAATTAGCTGGCCTATGAGGTGACAAAATGAAAGCATTCAGGAAAGTAAAATAGTTTGTCAGTGCCCTTAACCACTGAGCCATCTCTCCAGCCTCAAAATAGTTTGTCAAGTTTTACTTTCATTCACCATGTTATCACTAGATATTAAGAACCTGTTATTTGAATATTGGCATTTGCATATGATAGAGTAATACTATCTAAGAAACAATCCTCGGAAACTATTATTTTGTTTATTTTTGAAATGGGGTCTCACTGTACAGTTTGGGATGTTCTAGAACTCCCTATGAAGACTAGATTAGCTTTGAATTTATAGAGACTCAACTATATCTGCCTGGTTTCAATGTGAAAATCATTCATTTTAAATGCAAACATGGAAATGTATTAGATTACAATGAAAGAACTAACTTTTATATTATTGGTACCTTTGATTGAAACCTGTATTCTACTAAAATCCATAAACCTAAGACCTAAGAGAAAGAGTAAAGTCTAAATTGGATGATATATAGTATTTATATTTGCAAATGCAGACAAAAAGTATGTAATATCCAGGGATTATGGAATTTGCTATAAGATTGCATCTCCTTGTCATATCAAATGCTAAACCCATAAACTTTCACCAATGTCACTTCCCAAACATGAGCTAAACAAGGATGGAAAAACTGGCATCCCAAGATAGACAAAGAAATGTCCATGGGGCTACAAACCTACACAAACAACTGTAGGAAATTAAGTAATGCTGAGAGGAGAACTAGTCTTCCCTAGTGAAGAGCACAACAATTGGCTCCCCATTGACAAAATGTTAGACCTGAAAAAAATGCAGGTATTATTAATGAACCAATCAGGTTATATTTAGAAACATATATGCAATAATAATTAAAAAATTAGTCCATTCATTTGAATAAGAGGGATTCTATTTGTGGTTTGGGGATGGCAAGTAAAGAAGAAATGCTATAATTATATTGTAATCTCAAAATATTCCATAATAAAACTGCTAAAATACTATTACTATATGACCCAACAACTGTGTCCTTAATCCTTTGTCCCAGAGAGATGACAATTCATATTCACAACAAAACCTTAACACAGGTGTTAGACATATGAGACACATCTATAGTTTACTCTAGATTGGAGGATAATCACAAGATCCAAGGCTATGTGGATGAATAAAATAAAATGACTACGTCTCAACATAAAATTGTTTTCAATGTCGAGGGATATAACTCAGTAGTATATTTCTTATTTTCTGATTCCAAGGTATAGTACCAAACAACTAGATAAAAGAACTTACCAAGCAATGTTCAATTTAAATGGATTGACTAAATGAACCATGGAATAGCCAACTGTTGAAGCAGATTCATGTTGTCATGTTGATTCCTCTGAATGCCTATGTCCCATTAAAGTCTTTTGTGTCTGTCTCTGTATTGGAAGATTTCAGTCACTAAAATTATATCAGACATTTCTAATCAACATCCCTTCCAATGTTGTTTTATCATATCCCTTCCCTGCAATTGCCAATGTAAGAATTTGTGCATCTGTCCACTTATTTCTGCTTTAGGAAAACACTCATCAAGCTCACCATTCAGCATCATTCTTTGTCCCAACATCAGCATACTTCACAAAGCACTCTGGCAGCCACCATGCTCCTTCAGCATCCTGCAGAAAAAACACAAACATGCCCTCTTCCCCATATTAGATACCTGATAGGGATCATGCCATATGCGAGTAAGTGGATCCTTTTTTTTCACCTAGGCATAAGTATGTTGGGTGCCATAAACACTCAGCAGAAAGTTGCTTGGCATCCAATTTTATTTTAAAAATTTCAAATAAAAAGAGCATGATTTAAATAAATTTGTGGTTTACAGGGATATACCTCCCCCTTTTTTATTTTATGAAGTTATTGTTTTAAAGTTCCATGGTTCTCTTCCACAATACCTTGTCCTTTGAAGATTATAAGGAATCTCAGTAATATGGGTAATATTAAATTTTTGACAAAATGTCTTAAATGCTCGACAGAAATAGCCAGTTCTATTATTATTATTGTATTTTATTTATTTACATTTCAGACACTATCCCCTTTCCCCATCCCCCTCCTCCTGCTTCTAAGAGGGTTTTTCCCCCCCACATCCAACCACTCCAGCATACCTGCCCTTGAATTCCCCCACACTGGGGCATCCAGCCTTCCTGGGACCAAGGCCCTCCTCTTTCACTGATGCCCAACAAGAACATCCTCAACTATATACATCTGGAGCCATGGGTCCCTCCATGTGTGTTCCCAGGCTGGCTATTTTCACCCTAGGAGCTCTGGTTGTTTGGTATTTATTGCTGTCCCCATGGGGCTGCCAGCCCCTTCAGCTCCTTCAGTCTTCTCTCTAATTCCTCCATTGGGGACCCCATGATCAGTTTGATGGTTAGCTGCAAGCATCCACATCTGCATATGTCAGGCTCTGGCAGTGCCTCTCAGGAGACAGGTATATCAGGCTCCTGTCGGCATACACTTCCTGGCATCCACAACAATGTCTGCATTTGGTGACTGCACATGGGATGGATCCCCAGGTGAGGCAGTCTCCAGATGGTTTAAAATTTAAAATGACAATCATTATAATTAGGAAAAGGTTTAAAGACACTTGCAGGGTATTTGGCATAATTCTAACACTTTTCTGGATGTTTTAACATTGCATAGTGAGATTATGAATTTAAAGAATGCTGCTCTGCTGGGCTTTGATGCTGTGGATACTGCTGATAAAATTATCCTTGGCTTGAGGTCAGTATTTCCATTTTGGTCAATTGTCAAGAATGGCATATATAGCCTTTTGTCTTGGGAATACTTTTATTCCTGTTCATCGTGTGAAAATTTTTCTTTAACAGCATCAACATGTTGGCAGCCAAAATACATGAGTTGAAACTCAAAATGGACCCCCAGAATGAGTTACTAATTAAACAGGCTGCCAAGCCAAGGACATGTAAGGTTCTGTAGAGAGCTTTAACAACCTAAGACAGAAGTGTATTGCTTTTGATAAAGCATATTTCATGAAGTGTAAAGAAGGCATTCTTGGCAGAAGGACCTAAGACAGGCTCAGTCTTGTTTATGACATAAAAAGGGGGGATGCGGAGAGCTTTGGGGGCCACTTGGCAGAAATCTGACATTGGCCAAGGACAAGAAAGTGGGCTACTTAGCAGGAATCTGACATTAGGCTAGAACAAAAAAGTAATTTCAGGCAAGAGTCTAAATCTTAGGCTAGAATGAAGAACTAATTTCAGGCAGGAATATAAATCTTAGGCTAGGTTAAAGAAGTATGCTTCAGACATAAATTAACTTTGGGCTAGGACAGAAAAGTAGGTTCAGATATTTTAGTCATCCTGATAAGCCCTTAGAAATAGTGATCATAGGAGTGATCATGGGACTTTGTTTAATGCCTTGCTTATTCCTTGACTATTTGCATCTACTGTATTGCTAGTTCCTCAACTTAGAACTGACCTTAATAACTGACCTTAATACTTGCATGTAATTAAAATAAATTAAATAAATTAAATAAAATAAATAAATTAAATTAAAATGTAAATAAAATATCCAATAGAAATAAAAAAGGAAGGAAAAAGGAAAAAAAAAAGAATGGCACAGGCAAGCTAGAACATGTTGGAGTCTTCAGATTGACATGGCATGTAAGTATTACAATGTTGTTTAAGCCTGGAGGTTGACTATGGCATGGTTACACTAGGATCAAATGGACTCATCAAACTGGTATGTAGTCTGAGTGTAAAACATAGGCTAGATGTGAAGATTGAGTATAACAAAACTCTGACTCACAAATTGTAGTGAACAGCACAGGAAACAAACACATGGTCTACAATAGCCAGCTCAGAAAGTCAACGTAATATCAGAAAGTGCATGTTGACAGGAGCCTGATATACCTGTCTCCTTAGAGGTCTGCCAGAGCCTGACACATTCAGAGGTGGATGCTCACAGCTAACCATTAAACTGACCATGGGGTTCCCAGTGGAGGAGTTAGAGAGAAGACTGAAGGAGCTGAAGGGGTTTATAGCCCCATGGGGAGACCCTAGAGCTCCCAGGGTCTAAACCACCAGCCTGGGAGGGCAATAGGGAGGGACCCATGACTCCAGCTGTATAGGTAGGAGAGGATGGACTTGTTGGCATAGGTGGCAGAAGAAGTCTGTGGTCCCAGGAAGGCAGGGAGGTGGGAGTGGATGGGTGGGTGGGTGGGGCACATCCTCATAGAAGCAGGAGGAGGGGTGTGGAATAGGAGGTTTCTAGGTGGGGTGGAAAATGGGGAAAGGGGATAACATCTGAAATGTAAATAAAATAATAAAAAAAGAAAGAAAAATATCTCCATTAGACTTGTAGAAGGTTTGGATGCTGTCTGAAATAACCCAGAAAGCTGGACAATAGTTGTTCTAACAACAACAACAACAACAACAAAACAAATCCCAAGAGTTAACTAATAACTAAAAACATCCATAATTTGGTTTCCCTTTCCAGCTAGATCCATTGACAGAAATAAAAATGCATTTTTCTAACAATTAACATGGATATATCATTCTAATTACTCTGCCCATGGTTTGTCCGTACTAATGGCTTCTAAGAGCCCCCTTTCTTTCACCATATATGCTTCTCACTCTTTTGTCTACCTTATACTTTCTAATAAATTGCAAATGGTAGCATCTCACTCCATTGCTTTATCAAGCTTGGAGTAAATACACACTACGTCTTTTCTTTGGGGTGTTGTGATGGTTAACATTGTCAGCTAAACAGAATCTAGAATTACTTGGAAGATGGGTGTCTAGATATGCCTAGGAATATTGTCTTGAAAACATTGAAGTGGGAAGAACTACACATTGTTGATGGCATTTCCTAGGCAGAGATCTTGTCCTATGTGAGAGTATAATGCATTTATTCTTCTTTTCTCCCTGTGGATGTAGCCAGTTTTCTCAGGCTCCTACTGCTGTGATTTCTCTACAGTGATGGGCTAAATACATGGAAACATAAGATAAGTAAACCCTTTTTCTCTTAAGTTGCCTTTGCCAGAGTATTTCATTCCAGCACCAGGAAAGAAAACAAACACAGTGAGGACTGCTGAGGATTAAAGCCACAACCTTTTCCATGCTGAGCATATACTCTATCACCAAGCAACACCGAGCAATATTTTTGAGAACTATCAGCTCTGTGACTCCCTTATGGATTGGAAGTGAGCCAAGAGAGCTAGGCATGATGCTTTTCAATTATTTCTATAACTTTTCCATATTTGTTTTATAGTGGAGTTCAATATAAGTGTGTGATTGTGTGTTCATGTGTGTGTTCACATGCATGCATGTGTGTGCACAAATGTGTGTGTGCATGTTTTATTGCTTGCATTATTCTAGTTTTAGGTATTGGATGCTATGTTATGGAAGTCTTGCTCCTACTTATCTATGACTAGTTTTTATCTTTTAGTTCTTTGTATATTTTCTGTTCCTGTCCTAAAATTGGGTGTTTATTCAAGAAGTTCTAGTGCTTATTATTAAGAAATGGAATACAGAAATGAAAATCTTAAGTGCTGGGGTGTGCATGTATCTATATGCCCTCTCCACAGAAAGAGCAAGCTATAAATAAACAAATACACAATGATATACACACACATCTATAATTTCTCTGTATCTCTTTGTTTATATATATATAAAGAGGAACATGAATTAATACTTACTTTCTTCAGTGTTTATTGCAATGTTTCTTTTTAGCTGAGGGCTCCTCCAGCCCATATGCCCCCCACCCCTGTTGCAGTTCTTCTGTATATATATATTCTGTTTAGAATATATATTCTGTTTAGAATTGCTTTGGCTATCTCTTGTCACCAAACAAGGCTCCCCGTACTGGGACTGGGTTGAATTCAATTGAGTTGTTGGCCAAGGGGGTCTTATGGAAATCCCCAAACAACATAGGCCGATGTTAAGACAAAGAGGACAACACCCACACAACTCATTGAATATTAAGAAGTCAAGCTGGTGCCTATATAATGCCCTCACTTTTATGCTCTAATCTCTTTGATACAGGAAGGCAATCTGCAGGCTACCAAAAGAAAAACATAAACACCAGCCCAGCCACAAAAATGTTTGGCCTACTATTTTGCCTGAAAGATATGTTAGGGCAATGGTGGTACAAAGCTTGTGAGAGTAACCAACCAATAACTGATTTGACTTAACTTCCACTCCACAAGACAGAACATATACCTGGCACTTCTCAGTTGACTAAGAAGCACAGACTTGATAGCCCAGAGATCTATGGTAAATCCAAACATTACTGGTCTAAAAATCATCAATAACATGACTCCCAATAATATTTTGCTATAATTACACCTTAGCATCTTATTCCACCCATCATCAGAAAAAGCTTCCTCCTGCAGCAGATGGGAATGAATGTAGAGACCCACAGCCAGATATTACAGAGAGAGAGAGACAAGGGAGAGAAAGGGAGGAGGGAGGGAGAGAGAGAGAGAGAGAGAGAGAGAGAGAGAGAGAGAGAGAGAGAGAATGAGAATATGAATATCTTTGGATCACACAACTCTAAATGACAAATTCTCCATCAAATTCTTCCCCTCAGAGTTCAGTGAACCCTTCCCCCAGAAAAGGAAGCAGAAAGAATGAAAGAATTCAAGAGCCCCCAGGGAATGTCACACACACACACACACACACACACACACACACACACACACACACCATATGTTGGGTCCCATTTTGGCCCTGGTTTGGGCCTTGTGGACAAACTTGAGTCTGGCTCGAGTTTCTGCAGCCTTGTGGGAAAGCTTAAGCCTGGCTTGAGTTTTGAGACCTGTCTCAATCACTTCCATACTGGGGTGACTCAGCAACCCGTTTGGCCCTGCCTCTGCCCCGCCATTGCTGATGTAAAGCTTTGTCATTGGCCCTGTCATTCACCCCCATATCCTCCATCACCCTTCCCCACCTCCTATGTCATCTCACCCCACCAAAAATCCCCCTCAGTATGCTCCAAGTTTATATAAGCAAGAGACTGATGCAATAAAATTGAGTTCCTGCTTCCACAAGAATCCCCACTCACTGTGTTTCTTTTGGGCCATCAACACTCACCATCCTGCTGAGCCCCAGAGAGACCCAGCAGGACCAGAACTGCTCTCTCCTTGCCTGGACCTGCCCTGAAGGAGCCCCCCCCCCCACTGTTCTCTACATTAACATGAACAAAGCTCATATGAACTTACACAGACTAAATTAGTGAGCACATGGCCTACATAAGTCTGAACTAGGTCTTCCATGTATATAGTAGCTCTCAGCTTAGTATTTTTATGGGATTCCTGAGTATGTGGATGAGTGGATCTCTAATTCTTGTGCCAGATCTTCGGGGTGGGGGGGTCTTTTCATTTTGTTGGGTTGCCTTGTCCAGCCTTGTTATGATAATTTTTGTTTTATCTTATTATATATTTTTCATGTTTGGTTATTTTTTCATTGAAGCCTGCTCTTTCCTAATGAGAGGCATAAATGGAATATATCCACCAGAGGGCAGGATATATATATGTATATGTATATGTATATGTATATAATTTTCTTTGAAATGAAGACAAAATCAAACCATTCCATCCTGCTTTAAAATAAGAAAACAACAGAATTACTTTGGCTACATTGGTTCTTTTGTGTTTTCATATGTACTTTAGGATTAATTTTCAAGTTTTGTTCTGTATTGATTCCTTTCCATCTTCCACATTTTTTTCAAATTCTGTGGAGTTTGAAACATTTATGATAGAGGTCTTTCACCTTTTTGTCTAGATACATTCATTGTATTTTTAAAAATGCTATTGTGAATAAGATATTTTTCCTAAATGATGGGTTCCTTCTTAGCTGTGATACATTCATGTATTCCTCTCACAACATTTATTCCATTACTCTCATGATTGAATCTGTCTGTCCTCCTCTGATGTGTGTAGTACTCCATTGAGTACCATTTGCAGTGCTCTCAGGTACCTTCTACAGTGCTGACTTAATGTTCTTCAACTGCCTTTATTTATGCATGGCTTGAAATGTCCTTATTTCTCTGCTAACTTATGGTCAACTGATCTTTGACTAAGAAACCAAAACCATCCAGTGGGACAAAAAGACAGGGTATTTAACAAATGGTGTTGGCTCAAGTAGTGGTCTGCCTGCAGAAGAATGCAAATTGATCCATTCTTATCTCCTTGTACAAAGCTCAAGTCTAAGTGGATCAAGAACCTCCACATAAAACAAAATAGACTGAATCTAATAGAGGAGAAAGTGGGAAAGAGCCCCCAACTCATCTTCACAGGGGAAAATTTTCTGAACAGAACACCAATGGCTTAGGCTGTAAGATCAACTATAAGCAAATGGGATCTCATGAAATTGACGAGCTTCTGTAAGGCAAAGGACACTATCAACAGGACAAAACAGCAACCTACAGATTGGGAAAAGATCTTTACCAACTTTTCGTCTGATAGTAGGCTAATAGCCAATACGTACAAAGAACTCGAGGAGTTAGACTCCAGAGAACCAACTAACCCTATTAAAAATGGGGTACAGAGCTAAACAAAAAATTCTCAACTAAAAAACCTCACATGGTTGAGAAGCACTTAAAGAAATGTTCAACATCCCTAGTCACCAGGGAAATTGTAAATCAAATGAACCCTAAGGTTCCACCTCACACCAGTCAGAATGGCTAAGATAAAAAAAGCTCAGGTGACAGCAGAGGATGTGGAGGATGTGAAGAAAGAACACTTTTCCATTGTTGGTGGGGTTGCAAGCTGGTACAACCACTCTAGAAATCAGTCTGGCAGTTCATCAGAAAATTAGACACAGTACTATCTGACCTACCCAGCTATACCACTCCTGGCTCTGGGCATATACCCCAAAAATGTTCCAACATATAACAAGGACACATGCTCCACTATGTTCATAGCAGCCTTATTTATAATAGCCAGAAGCTGGAAAGAACCCAGATGTCCATCAGCATAGGAATGGATACAGAAAATGTATATTTACACAATGGAGCTCAGCTATTAAAAACAATGAGTTTGTAAAATTTACAGGCAAATGGATGGAACTAGAAAATATCATCCTGAGATAACCCAGGCACAAAAGAACACACATGTTATGTACTCACTGATAAGGGGATATCAGGTAAAAGGCTCAGACTACCCATGATACAACTCCCAGACCAAATGAAGCTCAAGAAAAAGGAAAACCAAGTTGTGGATGCCTCAGTCCTACTTAGGAGTAGGAACAGAACAATCACAGGAGGTAGATAGAGGGAAGGAACTGGGAGAGAGAGGGATGGGGAGGAAAAAGGGGGACAGGATAAGTTGTGAAATGGGTTGGGGGAGAAGTACAGAGGGTTAAGAAACTGAATGGATGTGTGGATCAGTGTGGGATGGGGAACTGGGGGTAGCCATTAGAAAGTCCCAGATGCCAGGAAAGCAAGACGCTCCCAAGACACAATGGGGCTGACATTAGCTGAAATGCTCAACAAAGTGGAGAGAGAATCTGTAGAGACCATATCCAGAGTTTAGACACAGCCCCCAATTGAGGGATGGGGCTACCCACCCATCTCAAAAATATTAACACAGAATTGTTCCTGTCTGAAGAAAATTCAGGGACAAAGATTAGAAGAGAGACTGAAGGAAAGGCCATCCTGAGACTGTTCACCTAGGGATCCATCCCATCTGCAGACACCAAACCCAAACACTATTGCTGATGCCAAGAAGCACTTTCTGACAGGAGCTTGGTATTGTTATGCCCTGAGAGGCTCTGCCAGAACCTAACCAATACAGATGATGATGCTTGAAGCCAACCATCAGACTAAGCATGAGACCCAAATGGAAGAGTTAGGGGTAGAACTGAAGGAGCTGAAGGGGTTTTCAAACCCATAGGAAGAACAACAATATCAACCAACCAGACCCCCCAGAGCTCCCAGGGACTAAACCACTAACCAAAGAGAACACAGGGAGGGACCCATGGCTTCAGCCATATATGTAGCAGAGGATGGCCTTGTCTGGTATCAATGGGAGGAGAGGCCCTTGCTCCTGTGAGGGATCAATGCCCAGGTATAAGGAAATGCCAGGGTCATTTGGTGGGAGTGGGTTAGTGAGTGGGTGGGTGGGTGGGTGGGGAAAAAACCCTCATAGAAGCAGGGGGAAGGGAGATGGGATGGGCTAGATGTTGGCTGATATTGTTCTTTCTGTGTAGCTACAAACCCCATTAGCTCCTTCAGTCCTTTCTCTAACTTGCCCATTGAGGTTTACTTGCTCAGTTCAATGGTTGGCTGTGATCATTCGCCTCCATATTTGTCAGGCTCTGCCAGAACCTATCTATCTGTCACTATCTATGTATGTATGTCACAATAGTTATGGAAGATGTGAATTTGAGGAGTAGCATAATATAGGAGAAGTTGGAGAGGAGGAAAAAAGAGGAGAAAATTATTCAAATTCAGCACTCATTTACAGAAATATTAAAAACCACTATGCCTCTTCTGAACATGGATAGATGTTATTATTTTTATTTACTCCAAAAACCTTATAGTATTCCAACTGTTTATATGCCATTTACATTGTGGCAAATATTCTAAGTATTTGTAAAGTTTATGAGAGGATACACACAAATTCTACAACAACATTATGCCACTTAATATCAAGTGTTTGATTATTTTGGATTTTGGCATGAGAGAGGGCCCTGGAAACAATTCACACAGGTAACAGATGACTACATCTAGTACACACACACACACACACACACACACACACACACACATATATATATATATATATGTATATACACACACATACATATATACATGCTTACGATATAGCTTAATTCATACATCATCTGCAGTAAGCAAAAGAATCCAAACAAATATCAATATCAATTTTTAGGCTAAAGTTCACTGCTGGAAACTTCAATAAGTGAAACCATGAAAAATTGGGACTGCTGTTTTGATTCTGTTTATGCTCAAATAAATGCACTGGTCTGGAAAGATTATTTCACATATTTTGTACAAACCTATAAACAGAAAAACATTTTTCTTTCTTTCCAGTTTCACTTATCACAAAGCTACCATCCCAAGTTCCCCAAAGCTCCTTCTAGCATAAATGCTCTCTATTCTTAAAATTGTATAGGAAACTGTGGTTCCAAAAATACTTTTTTCTTGGTGTCTATTTATTATGAAGGAAGATAATATTAGAGTTCTTTGTATTTTCATCAAACCCACTATTCATTCCAGGTACCAAGTCCTAACTCCTGTTTCTCTGTAGTCAGTTTTCTACCCTTTAAATCAGTGGCTTTCAACCTGTGACCCTTTTGTGAGCCATATATCAGTTATCCAGCATATCTGATAGGTATATTGGGATTAATAAGAGTAGCAAAATTATAGTTATGCAGTAGTAACAAAAATACTTTTATGCTTGGTATTCATACAACATGAGGAACTAACTGTATTACAGGGTCATAGAATTAGGAAAGTTGAAAAACACTGTTTTAAAGTATATATATCAGCTTGCTTTTCAAAACCAATGTGTATTTTCAGGGACTATTCCTTATTTCCTTTGATTTGTCATTGTATATATAATGTATCACATAATCAATTGCCTGAGGGGCCCAATCTGAAAGTAAAGTTTGTATATTCTGTGTCTGGCTATCGGTAGCAATTACCCTGTTTTATGCAAGAATCTTTTTTCATTGGTTTTTGATGGTCCACATACATTGTTAAAATGAGGATTTGTTCTCAATCTGTAAAAATGAGTTAGGAGGGGTTTTCAGAGTTATATTCCACTGCGTTTTACATAGACAGTATGACAGAAATATTTGGGTTACTAGTATAGAATCAGCCAAGGTGCTCAACATTTGCAAAGAATGCCTCAAGCAGATTTCTAACCATATGGTTAGATGCTGAATCGAGTTGCTTTCGGCAATAGCCATCGATTTGCTTTCTAGAAAGTTTGACCTTCACCTTGAAAAAATTTTAAAGTCAAGATAGTTGATAGGGAGTGTTAAAAATGTTAACTACCTTCTAAATAAGCTCCATTTTTTCACTTGAAAGTTACTTGAATAGATATGGTATGTATGAACTCATGTAGGAACACATACATACATGGAGTAAGCAAGTAAGTTCATCTTTCAGAAAGAAAGAAAAGTTAGAATTGGTGGAGGGGGTGGTGAGAAAATGGCTTAGTTGGTAAAGTATATGCCTTGTAAGCATCAGAGAAGACCTGAGTTCCTATCCTCCAACCCAACATAGGAAGTTGGGTGCAGTGGCTCATGCTGGTAATCTGAGTATTCATGAGATAGAAGGTAGAGACAGGCAGATTTCTGGAAGCTCATATGCCAGCTAGTATGGCATACATGAAGTTACAGGCTGATAAGAGACCCTGCACTGGTTGGTTCTGTGTGTCAACTTGACACAAGTTAGAGTCATCACAGAGAAAGGAGCCAGTTGAGGAAATACTTCTGTGAGATCCAGCTGTAGGGCACTTTCTCAATCAGGGATCAATGTGGTGGTGGTCAGCAGCACCTTCCCATGACCTCTGCATCAGCTTCTGCCTCCAGGTTTCTGCACTGTGTGACTTCCTGTCCTGACTTCCTCTAAAGATGGACTATGATCTGGAAGTGTAGGCCAAATAAATTCTTTCCTCCCCAACTTGCTTTTTTGGTAGTAGTATTTCCTCGAAGCAATAAAACCTGACTAAGACAGATCCCTTTTCAAACAAAAGTGGAAGGCAATTCAGTACTGACACATGAAGATGTCCTCTGACTTCTACATAGTCACTGAGCACATACACACCTACCCACATACTAGTACATATAAACACTACATACATTTTCAAAAGAACCACATATGAGACTAAATAGAGGGAATAAGAGGAGTATAAAGATATGTAATGGTGGAATATGGAAAATGTGGGGCTTGGAGGAGGGTCAAGTATAAGTATGGAAAAAAAGTATAGGAACTTATTAATTTACAAACTGTGGGGGGCCGACAGAAGGCAGCTATCATCCTTGCAGCCATCTTGAGCCATCTACCCTGACAAGAGACTTGTTTACAACAGTCTACAACAGCTGAACACGCTCTGATAACATCTTGTTTTAGATACCCAGGATTTTCTCTTGGGTTTTTGAGACTTAAAGGCATGAGACTTAAAGGTGTGACTTAGAAGTGAGACATATAAAAGTCAAGAGGCAGACAGAAGAGAGTACTTGAACTTGGAAGGTAACTTGGAACTGGGAAAGAGACTAGCAACTTCGAACTAGGACTTGGATTAGAACTTGAGACTTGGTACTAGGAACTAGGGACTTGGAACTGGAACTAGGGACTTGGAGAGAAGAAGAGAGACTGAAGAATAAATGGGATTGAATCACACTCTGTCTGGTCTCCATTCTTCAAGACTGTTCACACACTCTCTCTCTTGCTGAACCCCGACCTGTGGACTAGAGCAGCTTTGGGCAGTGTGGGCTCTAACAATTTAGCCCCCAAGGCTTTTGGCAGTGTGGGTTCCAACATTGATAGAGCAATCCCCAACATTTTGGCCCCCAAGCGTGGGGCAGAGTGGTCTGTGACAACAAACTATATGTCTTAGTTACTTTTCTACTGCTGTGATAAGGCACCATGACCAAGGAAACTTATCAAAGAAAAAGTTTAATTTGGGACTTATAGTTTCAGAGGGTTAGAATTCAAGGGCATTCTGAAAGGGAACTTGGTAGCAGGCAGGCATTCATGGCATGGCAGACTATGTCACTTATACTTTAGACGCAGTCATCAGGTAGTGAAAGCCAACTATGAATGGTGTGGACTTTTGAAACCTCAAAGCCCATCCCAAGTGACCATACCTGCTCCAACAAATCCACTAATTCTTCCTAAACAGTTTTTACCAATGAGGTACCAAATAGTATGAGCCTTTGGGGGGTCATTCTCATTAGAACCACCATACCTACGTAAAGATATCATTTTAAAAAGTTTGAATGAAATACTCTGTAGATAATGTTGGTCTCAGAAGCCATGGGATTTTATTAAAAGCCCCAGTACCAAACGTGGGATACGTCCCTGTGAAGTGTTAGCCAGTAAATCCCCAGAGGCTCTCAAGACAATAAGATATTGTCATTGCTGTGAATTGCCTACGAAAACTAGATGATAAAATCTGATTGGTGAAGACATTTTGAAAACGGAAGACAGAGATAAACTAGACCTCAGATGAAAGCAACTCCCTCTGGCTAGTATTCATAGTTTTGGAAGGTGTTATGCAGGCTATTAGGAGAGGAAGAGAAGCATCAATAGTCTTTCCTAGCAGTGGACTCTGCATGGTATAATACCAACCTGCCAGGGAAGATGTGTTGACTCGTTCAATAGTCTCAGCTGTTATGGTAATAATTACTTGGTTTCTGATTGAATTTGAGGTTCTTTCTAAAGGAAGGCATACATACCTACTCTTATAAATCAAAAGTCCATGACTGGGGGGCTTACGCTAATAATAGGCTTACAATAGTTCCCCTGGGAGGAACCTACTATTGATGCTTTGCTAAATGAACACATAGTTTAACCTCTTATAAATATTTATGGTTATACATATAGACTAGTGTTTTTGTCAGTCTTGGTCAGAGTAACTTTTTATTTGCAATGGTTTATGGTTAAAAAGTGATTTATTTGCTGAGAATAAGTCACTGTTGAGTGCTCAGCCTGAAGTGAGACAGTTATATCATTTCCTCCAAGGCCAAGAGAATATTATGGATGAAGGTGTGAAAAGATCTTAAGTGTCACAGGATAGAAAGCAGTGTTATGAAATACTGTGTTCTGGGTATAATCCAGCCACTGTAATCATAACTACACAGTATCTGTGGCCACTTGCACAATGCCTGTACAACAAAAGCAAGTAAGTGGGATTATTTGGAAACTTGAAAGAATGAGATCAGCAAGACCAGGAGGAGCCTAAGAGAGAATAGTAAAGTATGAGTATGATCATAATACAATCTATATATGTCAAAATATATGAAATAAATAACTAAAAATAGGGCTAATTTGAGAATAGAAACTATGTTTTTAAGTCATTTATTTATTGTGGACCTTCTATAAAGACTGAGAAAGTGTTTGCTCTATTTGATACCCAGTATCATTGGAAGCATGAAAGACAGTTATAGGAACATGCCTTAGAAACTTAAGTACTATAGAAATGCACATTTTTTATTATATAATGGAATTTCTAGACTACAATAAATTCTGAGGCAGAATGAAAAAAAATATCAAGCAAGCAGATGCCACAACTTAGGCATATCCACAACAGTCACTGAACTTGACAGCAAACAGAATATAAAAGTAGGGACTGCCATGAAAATATCGAGTCAAATCAATTATTAATCGTCAGGTATGTGTGAAATGATTGATTTTGAATTACTAATGGGTAGATCACATGGATGTCAAGGCAGAAGGCCATCTCACTCTACTAAAATGGGAAGGTGGTTGGATGAAAAAGAAAGAGTCATGCCCAGGGCAGAGAACTCAGTAAGACACAAAGGAAAGCAGGTAGAGGTATGAAGTGATATTTTCATGTATATTTAACTATCCAAAAGTCACGGTGAAGGTTGAGATTACAAATACAAATGAGATAAAATATTTTCCTGTGAATGTATATCTAACATGTGGCAGCATCAAAGAAACACTAAACTATGTAGATTTTGTATATAACACCATATCTTTAAAACTATGTCCTACAAAATAGCTATTTCACAGGAAAAATAGATGTGAGGCATATTATTAAAAACTAATGTTAAGGTTTAATCAGAATACTAACAAAGCATGTGTGTAGGACTGGAAAATGACAGGTGTGGAGAAATATATACTGATATTTGTACAACATGTCACAGTCAGTCTCTTGCCCCATGAAACCCAGAGGTTCCATGATAAGTCCCTGAGAGTTGTTTCAACAAAATTAGAAATTTCATCCAGGATAGAGCCATTTTGACATTTTGTTAACAATAATATATGGCTTTGTAGTTTCTTTCTTTATATGTCTTTGCAACTATCACAATCATGATTTTAGAACCTTCCTGAAGTCACAAAATTATTTCTACTAATTTTTTTTTTTTTTACTTCTACAAGACTTTTTGAATTTTTTTTTTTTTTAAAAAACCTTATTGACATATGCTTGATACAGGAGAACTGTATGTATTTAATGTATACAGCTTAAGGCATTTGGGCATGCACTTACTCATTTGTGGTAGTTTGAACCAGGTGTTACCCAGATATTCTTGAGCATTTGAATATGTAATCTCTAGGTGGCAGAATTGTTTGATAGGACTATGTGTCTCCTTGCTTTAGGAAGTATGTCAGTGGTACTGGGTTTGAGATTTTGGAAGACTTGTGCCATTCCTAACTTGCCCTCTGCTTCTGCTTGTGGTTCAAGTTGTGATCTCTCAGCTGCTGCTTTGACTGCCTAATGTCAGTCAGATACCTCCACCTTGCCATCATGGAAACTAACTGTTAAAACTATAAGCACAAAATAAACTCATTAATTTGCATTCACCATGGTATCTTATCAGAACAGCAGAGAATTAGCAACCATCAAGACAATTACATATCCATCATTTCTCAAAAGTTCTTTGCTCCCACTCTCTCTTACACACACACACACACACACACACACACACACAGAGAGAGAGAGAGAGAGAGAGAGAGAGAGAGAGACAGAGAGACAGAGAGACAGAGAGACAGAGAGACAGAGAGACAGAGAGACAGAGAGACAGAGAGACAGAGAGACCGAGACAGAGACAGACAAACATCCTTCTTTGGTTATTCCATTTTTTGAAAAACAATATCAGATCTCTCTTCTTAGTAAATGCTAAATGTTTAATAGGCACTGTGCTATATGATAGCCTTTCTAAATATTTCCAATGTGCATAACTAAAGCTTTGTAGCCTTGGGTCATCACTTTCCTCTTGCCCCTCCTGTAATATCTTGGCAATTAACATTCCATTTTCTATTTTTATGAATTTATATTTTTAGAATCCATATACAAGAGACAAGATTTGCTATTTATCTGAGTCTGGCTTTCTGTGTTAAACATAGTTATTTCTAGTTCTGTCAATTTTCATGCATATACCATTATTTCATCTTTCTTTGTGACTGAATAAATTTCCCTTTTTTATATGTACTTCATTTTCTTTATCCTTTGATCTCTTGATGGAAAACTGGACTGATTTCATTTTTCAGATGTATTAGTAAGGGTTTTCTAAAGTAGCAAAACTTATGAAATGAATCTCTATGTATATAGAAAAGGGATTTGTTAGAATGACCTATAGGCTATGGTGTATCTTCTTTTGAAAACTGTCTATTTGATTCATTAATTCATTTACTAATTGAATGATTTGAGTTTTGGCATTTAATTTTCAATCATGTTTTATTCTTGAGAATTTAATATGTATATACAACAAAATATTACTATACTCACTTCTTTATTTTCCTCTTCAACCCCATTTATATCCCATTCCAAAACATCTTCCTCCTAACTTCATGCATCTTTTTCTTTTTGATAAACCACTAAATCAAACTAGTACTGCCCATATATGTGCATAAATGTAGGACCACCAACTGGAATATGGGCAACATACCAGTGGGAACACCTTCAAAAAAGAAAGATTCTCTATCCTCTAGAAACAATCAGCTACCCTCAGCAAGGGATGAGGCCTAGAAAGCACATGCCTCATCTATTTAAGCATTTGTCTGACTTTATCTTTTGCTTATCACTGGTGATATTAATCTTAGTATTCTGATTCAGATCGTGTTCGTCAGATTTCTTCAGTGTCAAAATACACTATTATCTCCTTTGAATAACCCAGAATTATTCATGTCTAAAAGAAATGAAGGGACAAAAAAAATGGAGCAGAGACTTAAGGAAAGGCCGTTCAGAAATGGCTCCACCTTGGGATCTATCTCATGTGCAGACACCAAACCCTGACACTATTGCTGATATCAAGATGTGCTTGCTGAGAGAAGCCTGGCATGGCTGTCCTCTGAGAGGCTCTACCAACACTTGCCTAAGACAGATGTAGATACTTATAGCCAACCATTGGGCTGAGCTCTAGGACCCCTATGAAAGAGTTAGAGGGAGGACTGAAGAAGTTGAAGAGGATTGAAACCCCTTAGGAAAAACAGCATTATAAACGATTTGGACACTTCAGAACTCCCTTGGAGTAAGCCATCAACTAAAGAGAATACATGGATGGGTACATGGCCTTGGCTACGTATGCGGCAAAGAATTGCCTTGACAAGCTTCAGTGGGAGGGAATAGGCTTGGTCCTGCGGAGGCTTGATGCCCCAGAGAATGGGGATGCTAGAGGAGTGAAGTGAGAGTGGGTGGGGCAGAGCTCTGATAGAGGATAAGAAAAGGTAGCAGGGATGAGGGGCTTGTAGAGGAGGGTCTGGATTTGGAGACAATGTTTGAAGTGTAAATAAATAAAATAATTAAGAAAAAAGGGAAAATATGGAGGAAGAAAGTCATTATGCACTGCCCATACCTAGAGATAGAAAAGGTACAGATACATGAGGAAAGACAGTGTGTCTGTCCACATCATGCAGCAGTCTTCTGTGCTATGAAAGTGGGCCAGCAGGGAGGAAAGAAGGTTCCTTGTTAATTTGAGATTGATTTCTTTATGTTCTATACCCAAAGTATGTGCTGTCTTTAGCAATAAGGTTTTGCCATGCAGTGATGGTAGGTAACAAAAGGCAATGACACTATTAAGAGACCTTTGGATCCTACCTGACTAGTAACGTTTAGGAAAGATGTAAAATGTAGATAAATTAAGGAAAAGAAATATATGACAGTCGGGGTAAGGATATACTCAGTGGAGATACCTTGATTAGCGTACATGAGGTCCTAGGTTCTATCCCCCAAACCACCCCTCTCACACATACACAATAGATGAGTATTGAAGAAGCTGTCAAGCAATCCAGAAATACCCACTGGTATATAAGAAAACAACCTCAAGTAAAGTATTTTCTAATTTCTGTGTAAATAAATAGAAAGTGAACAGCTTGCCAAGATAGAATTATTTTTTAGGTAATAACTACCCCACTACAGAAAAAAATATAATTTTTCTTCCAGCAATGCCAGACAGATTTGTAAATTTTATATTTGTACCCAGGTATAAGGAAGTGCTATATTAGTCACCTTTTTGTTATCATACAAATATGTAAGTTATAGAAAATATACAAATTAGTTTAGATGAGCAACTTCTTTTTGTTTTTCCTTAAGACAACACATTTATTTTCTTCCTTTTAAATTAATTAATTAATTAATTAATTAATTAATATTCCAAATGATGCCTCTTCCTATTCTCAACCCCACAGAGTCCCTTCCCCAATCCTCCTCCCCTTTTCCTCTGAGAGACTGGGGGCCCCTGAGTATCCCTCTCACCCTAATGCATCAAGTCTCTAAAAGTTAGGTACATCCTCGCCCACTGAGGCCAGACAAGGCAGCCCTGTTGGGGCACTGATAGTCAGGCAACAGATTTAGGGACAGCCCCCCTCCTCCTGAGCAACTTCTTATAAATAAGAAATATTTGCCTTGACTTGCAGGTTTGCAAGCTTCAGATCATGATTGATTGAACCCATTGTCTTGGACCTGCTGCAAAGCAACACTACATGGCAGAAGACTGTATTAGAACAAAGCATTTACCTTCTGATTGGGAAAAAATGATAAGATAAGAAGGTAACCTAAAGATATCTCACTAGTTCTCACCTTTGAAAACTTCTACCCTCTGCCTAATATATCACTGTGGAGGCCAAGTTTTCACAATGTGGACCTCTTTAGAATGTCCAATATCTAATCTATAGCAATGAGCAACCAAATTTATATTAGTTTAATACTATATATTTGTATATACTAATGCTATATTAGTATAATGCCAAGTATTGTTCAACTCTTCCAATAAACAAATTGAAATTCTCTAAGGGAGATAGAAAGGTGCCAGAAACCCACCAGTGTGGAAAGGTAAATAAAACAGATTCATGGGTCAGAAGACTCAATATATTACACATGTTAGAGCTCCTCAAATTGATCTCTATTTTTCTATGTATTTCTTATCAAGCTGTATCACCTTTTCTACAGTCACTTATCTTATTCTTAGATTTATATGGAAGAGGCACAGAATTTAAGTTTGTTAAAATAATTTTGAAAGTTCAAAGTAAACTAGGAGAAATGCTTTGTGTGATGTTTAAGCATAAACTTCAGACCTTGGAAAATGTAGCTCAAAATTTATCAGAGTTAAATGGGAAATGAAGGCCAATAGAACATGTACAAGATAGCAGAAGGAAATCATGAGACAAAGAACTTGGTGAAGACTTATTACCCTTAGTATCAAATGCATGGTCCATAAAAGAGAAAGTCAATAACAGACATCTCCATCAATTTGAAAAATTTTGAAAATAGAGGCAAAAGAATCATGAATTTGAGGCCAACTAGAGCTGTATAATGAGAGTGTCTCAAACAAACAAACAAACAAACAACAAACAAACAAACAAAAACTTTAACTGAAACCAAAGACATATCAATCTGACCAACCTGCCAAACAAATTAAATATTAGAATCTTTTGCACAGAACTGCTAATTACAGCATTTGGGAAGCTACTTCAGGAAGAACAGAAATTTGATTTCCAAGCTAAGGTGGGCTTCCTAAGGAGACCTTATCTCACAAACGAGCATCTTACTCTCTGATTACCACCAAGATGATAACAAAGCAAACTACAGAGGTATATATTTGGAAACCATATTATGTAAGAAGATATACACATATAATAATTTATAAAACTTTCCAAATGTAACCATAAACAACAGGAATATGTAAAAGACACAGAGATAGAATTCAGTGGAAACACTATACAAATGGTATACATTCACATGAAAATATGCTCAATATTATTAACCATTATGAAAACGCAAGTTAACGTCTTGATGATAAATAGCTACATGGCTATTAAAACAGTGCTGGGAAGAGGGCCTCCCAAGAGCTCTAAAATTGGCAGTATCTTAGGTAAAGATACAACAACACATGCCCCAAACAGGAAGTAACTGGGACCCACTAGGACCCAGAAAGTCATTCCTGTCCCACAGCACTGGTTCCTTCCTGTCTGTGCCTGAGCAGATCTTGGGCCCCAGATCTAACCCCAGTAGTAACACCCACCACATACAGTTCTGATACAAGATAATAGGAAAGACAGGCTCCAGTTAGAGACAGGGCAGGTAGAACTAAGGAAATCCAGACGGCGAAAGGCAAGCGTAAGCATCAGCAACCTAGGGTACTTGGCATCAATAGAACCTAGTTCTCCCACAAAAAAGGCCTGAATTCCCCTTATCATTAGGAAAGCAAGATTCAGATTTAAAATCACTTCTAATGATGATGTTAGAAGACTTTAAGAAGGACATAAATAATACTCTCAAAGAATTTGAGGAGAACACAGGTAAACCCTTAAAGAGGAAATACAAAAATCCCTTAAAGAATTACAAAAGAAAACAACCAAACAGATGAAGGAATTGAACAAAACCATCTAGGACATAAAGATGGAAGTAAAAACAATAAAGAAATTACAAAGGGAGACTACCCTGGAGATAGAAAACCTAGGAGAGAAATCAGGAGTCATAGATACAAACATCACCCAAAAAAAAAAAAAAAAAAAAAAAACAAAACGAGAGATAGAAAAGAGAATCTCAGGTGCAGAAGATACCATAAAAAATATTGACACAACTGTCAAAGAAAATGCAAAATACAAAAAGTTCTTAGCACAAAACATCCAGGAAATTCAGGACACGGTGAGAAGACCAAACCTAAGGATAATAGGTATAGATGAGAGTGAAGATTCTCAATTTAAAGGACCAATAAATATCTTCAACAAAATTATAGAAGAAAAGTAACCTAAAGAACAAGATGCCCATAAACATACAAGAAGTCTAAAGAATGCCAAATATACTAGACCAGAAAAGAAATACCTCCTGTCACATAATATTCAAAACACCAAGTGCACAAAACAAAAAAAGAATATTAAATGCAGTAAGGGAGAAAGGCCAAGTAACATATAAAGGCAGACCTATCAGAATTACACCAGACTTCTCACCAAATACTATAAAAGCTAGATGATGCTGGACAGATGTCACACAGTCTCTAAGAGAACACAAATGCCAGCCCAGGCTACTATACCCAGCAAAACTCTCAGTTACCGTAGATGGAAAAACCAAGATATTCCATGACAAAACCAAATTTATACAATATCATTTCACAAACCAAGCATTACAAAAGATAATAGCGGGAAAGCTCCAATACAAGGAGGGGAATTATACCCTAGAAAGAGCAAGAAAGTAATCCTCTTCCAACAAATCCAAAAGAAGATAGACATACAAAGATAATTCCACCTCTAATAACAAAAATAACAGGAAGCAACAATCACTGTTCCTTAATATTTCTTAACATCAATGGATTCAATTCTCCAATTAAAAGACATAGGCTAAGGGATAGGATATATAAACAGGACCCAGCATTTTGCTGCATACAGCAAACCCACCTCAGTGACAAAGACAGACTCTACCTTAGAGTAAAAGGCTGGAAAACAATTTTTCAGCAAATGGCCCAAAGAAACAAGCTGGAGTAGCCATTCTAAAATCTCCAGCTGGAGAACACATAGGGAGGGACTCATGGCTCCACCTGTATAGGTAGTTGAGGGTGGCCTTGCTAGGCATCAGTGGAAGTGGATGGCTTTAGTGCCTGAAAGTTTGGATTACCTAGTGTTGAGCAGGGAGGCAGGAATGGGAGGATGGTGGGAGCACACCCTCATGAAAACTCCCAGAATTATATGGATTAGACATGACAGAGGCAAGCCGCCAGAAGACTAGATTCCAGAATTCAAACAAAAAAATTATCTTGATATTAAAATTTGTTTTGAGAATTGTATATTACAGAATACACAGCCTTGGTGTATCTACTTATCAAGCAAGCTGAGCAGACCTGCTTGAACCTCTGATGTCCTGGAATTCCAGCTGGATGCAGTGAAGACACAGTATCAGAGGCTTATCAATTTACTCTTCTTCCTTCCCCTCTTCTGATATCTCAATGCCCATAATCAGCTTGAAGAAGTTAATGAAGAGTTGATGCCCCTATTCCCTGGGATTAGGGACTGAGCTGGTTAATATTGGGCTATCTTTCTAGGGAAAAGTACTGGTTTTGTTGGAACTGGGAGGAATAGCTAAGATTTACTGCATAGCCATAACCTATTGGTAGAAATGTGTATAATTGTTATTAAGATGAAGTTGTAATTTCTTAAATAGTAAAAACTTTATTTTGATTTCAAATTTAAGGTTTTCAGTGACACGAGCTTCTTATTGAAATAAAAGTGAGATTAATATTGCTACTGTCACAGGCATTGTGCCTATATAACACATTTAAGGATACAAGGCTTAGACCCAGTCCTTCTTTAACTTTTTTAACTGATTTGAGATGGTTAGCCTGTGAGTTAAGGGCCTAGTGCAAATTCATGGCTCTGAGTTTATTGTTAGGGTGTTTTCTATATTTTATTTAGAAATAGCTGAGAGGAGTTAACAGACAACAGTCCAGATTGCCTTCCGTGGATAGTTGGTTTTCAAAACATCTGAAGTCCACAGAAATGACATTACAAACATTTCTGTATCAATGTCCATTTTGATTAGAGACCTGTCTGCTCCTGACAGCTTCCTGTCTTAGATTCTAAGAAGAAATTGAGCATCTTCGGAGTTACTCCAGTTGTGGTGAGACAGCCACTAGGCAAGAATTGCCTCTTTTCATCTACAGACAAATCACTGTCCAGAAAAGGACACACTTGCGGAGTAGTTGACTGATTATATCTGCCTAGACAGAGTAATCAGCCCTTAATAATTCTGCACTAAGGTCTGTCAGATGATCTTGGGCCAGAAGGCTAAAGATCAGATGCTCCAATGTTTTGCAGTATAGGAACTGTCCAGGTGTTCAGCGGTCTCTATAATTTGACTAAGTTTTAGAAGATATGCTTTGTGCTTCCCATAATTTCAGTTAACTCAGTCATTCTGGATTTCTCAAGGTTTGAAGACTTATAGTCTCATAGCCAATCCTGGCTATTTACTTTGAGAGAAAAGATTTGAGAGGATGGTTTTCAGCTAACATTTATTCTAAAGCCAAGAAAAAAGCCAGGTTTAAAACTAAGTCTTTTATTTAGGAGAGATGACAGAGGCTCTGGTTAGTCAACAAAATGATGGACTGGGTATTAGGTCTATCTTGTACCTTACTGACACAAATTGGTATAGTTATGTTCTAATTGTATTTTGAGAGAAATTTTTTTTTAATACGAAGTGTGATATGTAGGATGAGCTAAGGTGGGAGGAGTACAGAGAAGAAGAGGAGGTATAAGGAGAGGAGGAGGAGAAAGAGAGGAGGAGCTAGGGGATGAGAGAGAGCAAGGGGGTGGGGGGACCTGGTTTTGGATGTTTGCTTGTCTCTGCCAGTCAAAGATAGTTGGTATATCTAGGTTAGGTATTGGGTTACACTACTGATTGTATGGGCATCTTGTTATTGAGCATTACCAAACTTATAAAGCCTTTGATCAACATTAAAAAAATAGTATAAAAGCAAGAAGGAGGAGGGGGATGGGATAGGGGTTTTCTAGGGAGGGGAAATGAGGAAAGGGGATGGCATCTGAAATGTAAATAAAATATTCAATAAATAAATAAATAAATAAATAAATAAAATATACTGCCAAAGGGGGGAAAAAAAAAACAGTGCTGGAACTTCAGGTGTCAGTCTCTATGCTTGGCTCTCACCTTGCTTTCAATTCCTTTTTCCAACTATTTTTCACAACAATAAAATTGACTGACACAAGATATAATATCAGAGCAACACTGGTTGTCACTGGGACATCAGAGTTTTATGAACTTATATTTCCAGAAGCTGGAAGTTTGAAGTAATTGCTTTTGCAGTGTTTATCAGTAGAGCATAACTTATCCCAATCTAGATATTGAATGGCTCCATCACAAACAGCATTCTGCTTGCACAATAGCATTATGGTTACATTCTTTTCTCTTCTGGCTTTCCCATAACATTCTTACTACTTTTGTTTCTTTTCTTTTTTGCTTGTAACATGTTTTTCTTTTAATATGACACTGGAAAATAGGCCCTACCATAATGGACATGCATTTACCAAATTACTTCTTTAAAGACCCTACCTCCATGTTGTACTGGAGTTTAAAGTCTCAATATGTAGGCTGTTTGGTCATTCAACATAATTCAAATCATTTGAACTGACAAAAATGCACAAAATCTAGATGCCCTATACATTGCTGATGAAAACTGAAACAAGTATAATTCCTCTGAAAAACTAGTTGGAAAGTTTCTTTATAAAAATAAAAGCTCACTTAATACACAACCTAACAATTGCATCTTGTAACAGTGATCCCAGGTAAATTAATATTTATGTTTTTGCAAAATACCATACCATAAGTGTTCATATTTTTATTTGGTGTTGTTCCAAACTAAAGGCAACTGAAATATATTAGTTAGTTTAGTAAATGACTAATGAAATACACTTTATATAATTAAATATTAAATATAAGTGATTAAGTATATGTAGTGGATCATACCAAAGAATAGTAAGTACTCAGCTATATTTTCAAAAAGTAGGAGTGAATTGCCCCATACAGTGGTGCATGTTTCTAAAATCCTAGCAACCGGGAGACTAAGGTAGGAGGTACAGGAACGTTCAATGCCACCCTGAACTACATAAAAAGTCCTTGCCTAGAACAAAACAGAAATAAATGAACTGTTAATACAAGTGATAAATTAGATGCTTCCAAGGACAGCTTACTCAGAGAGAATGTCATCCCCAAAAATTCATGTATTATATAATTGAATTAAGAAAATATTCTCAGAATGACAAAATTACAGAGATGAAGATCAAACTGGTGGTTCATGGGGGTTAGGGGAACTGCAGGAAAGGATATGACACTATGACCATATTGTACAGGCATGATGTTCTTAGTGAAGGAAGAGTTCTTGATTGGGATTAGATAGTCTAAGGATTTTTGACAGTATTTCTACATATAATAAATTTGAGGATTGGAACACAATTTTACACACAAAATTAATTTGTATTTCATGTATGACTATAGAGATGGCTAAAAGTTAACTTATTTTGGAAACAGTCTTACAGTGTGCCCCAAGCTGGCTTTGAGCTCATAACTTTATGAGTGCTGTGATTATAGGACTATATAACTCACAATTTTGTATGAGACATCACTCTGTAATGAAATAGTACATGAGTACTTGTGTACTTACATTTTTATCCCTTTGTTTTAGTACCTATGATAAGATGGGGATGGTGGGCAGTATGAACACTGAGAACCATTTCTCTACAGTAACTATTGGCAATAAGTTAATTCGTGAGCCACTTCAGTATTGCCTATTCCCTGCAAACTAAATATATCTTCCCTTTGACTTCCCCATATCTAGGCACGCAAATGCCTGTAGTCTCAGCCCAGGCAGAGAAAGCCCAGCCTGTCCTCAGTAAAAAAGTCATTTACATTGTAAATGGGAAAGACTCAACCCTTTGTTCAATCCTCCCTTTCTAGAAAAGAAGAGCCCCTGTCCATCATGCAACTTTCTCATCTTGTACTTGCTCTTCTGTGAACTGCATCTTTATAAAGCTGGGCTGTAAGATCTGGAGAGATGGCTCAGTGGTTAGTAGCACTTGCTGCTCTTACAAAGGACCTGGGGTCATTTCCCAGAACTCACATGGTGGCTTACACCCAAATGTAACTCGAGTTCCAGAGGATCTGATTTCCTCTTCTGATCTCAGCACTATACATACGTGGTTCATAGACATGCACACAGGTAGAACGCTCATGCACATAAAATAAGAACAAATAAATTTGAGATTCAGTTACATAATGTCATAGATTTTAAGCATTAGTGTGTAGCAAGAATAGCTGGGCCACCTCTATGTAAACGCTAGAGTCCCTGTAGCTGCAAAACCATCTCCTGCAGGAGGACCTAATTGAGGTCTGCCTGAGAGACCAGGGATTGCTGGTACACACAATGCCGGACAATGTGGAACTGCTATTTAGAAGCGATGCTTTCTTGGGCCCAATGGGGCATGGATGGAGGGTATTAAAGGAGCTTGCAGTGAAAGACCCCTGAAGGGAGACCCTCACTCAAGTTTGGATTAGCATGCACCCAAGGACACATGAGAGACCATCTTGTCTTGATGTAACAGCAAGAGGCAGTTTAATAGCAAGGGCCCTCGGGTCTAGACATATCTCACACAGGAGATAGGGGAATCGACTGATGAGCTCAGGAAGCTTGGGATTTTTATAGGTAGAGGCTGGGGAGAGCGGGAAAATTTGGTGCGGTTACATATGATTGGATATTTTAAACATCAGCAATTTGCGTAAGTGATCATTTGAGCTGGCAGAATGACTAGTTAGCTATTTTTGACCATGAAACCTAGGACCTCCCAGAAAGGGAGGAAGAGGAAAGAAAAACACCAGATGGCCCATTACTCACTTGGGCTTGTTTGGACCTGTCTGGGCATGTCCTTGCATGCCTTTTCATTTTTGGTCACCCTGCCCCTGGAAGGACTTGATATTTTTTTATTATGGCTATATTTAACATGTGGTTAGTGGTCTTGCTGACCATGAATTTTTGTTATTTGTTCTAAGCTGTTTTAAAATTTTGTTCTCATAGCAGCAGTGTTCAGATGAGCTTGCTGCAGTTTTTTACCTACTCCTGGAGTCTGTGTTATTGAGTCTGTGCCACCTCCCCTCCAACCCCCAAGTGCAGGTTGGGTTGGGTGGCAAGTAGTCTAGGCCATAGGCAACATCAGTCCTCATCAGAATGAGCGAGGGTGCTTGTTTGAAAGGAATCATCTGGGCCATCCCAGGGATACTAATGGAGAAGGTCCATGGATTTCATTTTAAGAAACATGGAGTTAGGCCAAGTAAGAGCTATTTTGGTTTGTGAACCCAGAATTGGAGGGTACACCTATGAGGGATTCAGGCTTAATTCTAATCTAGATCTTTGAGGTAGAAACACACACTTTTAATTCATATTTTGAGATTGGAAATAACACTTGTGGACCCCTAATTTTTACAGCCTATGTTAATAAGGGTTCACCCCCACCCCAGCCCATCACCTACCAGAGGTAGTGGAAAAGAAAGGGTTTGGTGATGTGGGGAGTAGACTTGTTTGGAAATACATCTTTGGGGGCAATTCTAATTCTCATTGTTCTCAGTCCAATCCATTAGCAAACACCAAACAGGAATCAGTAGCTGCAGTCCAGTCTACTTGGCAGAAACTACACAGAAATCAGCAATGGTAGTTCAACCAAGATGAATCTGCAAGATTCACCAATAGTCCTGAGTCCACTTTGGAAGTGACAAGGATCAACAGGAATCTCACAAGAAGTACTTTGGTGAGTTTCTCTCTGTGAAATCACCACAAGTGAAATCTCAGTAGTGCAATGTAAGGTGAACCAATACATGCATGTTATCAGCTAAGACTAGTGATCCAGAGAAAAGTAAACCAATGTTCGGCCTCCTACTGTCTGTGAGGTCATATTTATGTTCTTTGTAAACATCATGTGTCCTTTCACATGTTTGCTAAGCAAAAGATTCTTTTACCTGTGTCTGCTTTACCAAATCATTCTTTTACCTGTCTGCTCCACCAAAACATCATTATAAACTCAGTCTCCAAAGAAACAAAAATTTCCACTTTATACACCTTTTTATTTGTTTTTTTATTTACTTACATTTAAAATATTCTCCCCTTTTCCCAATATCCCCTTCACAAACCACCCATCCCATCCCATCCCATCCCCACCTCCTGCCTCTATGAGGATGCTCCTCCATCCACCCATCCAGTGTCCTAGCATCCCCCTATATTGGGGCACTGAGCTTCCACAGAATAAGGAGCCTCCCCTCCCATTAATGCCAGATAAGGCAATCCTCTGCTATATATGCAGCTGGAGCTATGGGTCTTTCCATGTGTATTCTTTTGGTTGGTGGTCCCTGGGAGCTCTGGGGGTTCCAGTTAATTAATATTGTTGTTCTTTCTATAAGAATGCAATCTCCTTCTGCTCCTTTAGTCCTTCCCCTAACTCTTCCATTAGGGTCCCCACTCTCAGTCCTATGGTAGGCTGTGATCAGCAACATCTGTATTCGTCAGGCTCTGGCAGAGCCTCTAATGTGACAGCTATACCAGGGTCCTGTCAGCAAGTGCTTTTTGGCATTAACAATAGTGTCTGTGTTTAGTATCTGCATATGGGATGGATCCTTAGGTGGGGAAGTCTCTGAATAGCCTTTCCTTCAGTCTCTGCTCCACTCTTTGTCCCTGCATTTTCTTTAGACAGGAACAATTCTGGGTTAAAATTTTTGAGATGCATTGGGTAGTCCTATCCACTGGATATGGTCTCTACTGGTTCTAATCTCTCCTTTGTTGTATATTTCAGATAATGCCATCCCTGTTGGGTCCTGGGAACTTCTTGCTTCCCTGACATCTGGGACTTTCTAGTGGATACCCCAGGTTCCACATCCCCAACTGCTACACACCTCTGTTCAATTTCCAAAGCCTTTGTACTTCTCCCAGTCTCCTGCCGCACCTGATCCTTCCCCCTTTTCCTTCTCCCTCCTCTTTCCCTCCCAGGTTCCTCCCTTCCTCTACCTCCCATGATTATTTTCTTCCCCCTTCTAAGTAAGACTGAAGCATCCACACTTCAGAAAATTAAAATAGTTCTACCTGATATACCCAGCTATATCACTCCTGGATCTGGGCATATACCCAAAAGATTCTTCAACATATAACAAGGACACATGCTCCACTATGTTCATAGCAGTCTTATTTATAATAGCCAGAAGCTGGAAACAGCCCAGATGTCTCTCAGCAGAAGAATGGATGAAGAAAATGGGGTACATTTACAGAATAAAATAATACTCAGCTATTAAAAACAATGACTTTATGAAATTTACAGGGAAATGGGTGGAACTAGAAAATACTATCCTGAGTGAGGTAACCCAGTCACAAAAGAACATTTACTTTACAGTTCATAAGAGTAGCAAAATTATAGTTGTGAAGTAGTGGTAAAATAATTTTATAGTTGTTGGTCACCACATGAGGCCCATATATATGTGTGTGTATACACACACACGCACACACACACATATATATGTATATATGTATATGCATACATACACACACACACATATATATATATATATATATATATATATATATATATATATATATATAATGCTGTAAGTTCTACTATTCTAGAGAACCCTGGATAATATAATATAACACTCATATTCTTTGAGCAGGTTAGATAGTGGGTACCACTTGAGTTTTCTTCTAGTCATTGCTGCCTGACTAGATTGCTGGAAAGAACAAACTAATTAGAAGTGACCCTAACTTATCTTGTTACAATAAATGATCTATAATGCACAGAGTTTATATACTAGCCTGGTCACTTGATGCTCTCAGTTGCTATTTCTGTAGTCACTTCTCACTGAATGCTTCATAGCTCTGAGACAAGATAGCAATTTTACCTCTGGGGATGCAAATGTACAGCATTCAGCCACAGATAACAGAGTACCAGCCTTTCCGCATCCATTCTTATGTATGGATACATATGCCAATTAGACACAAATGTAAGCAGCATGTACTTTTGAGTGCACAAGCTTTCTGTTTTAAAACACACAACACAGAAATTGATAGCTTCACACTCTGCTTGAAATAGAAGAAATGATAATTTTGACTCATTTCGCCTAAGTGCCTATGTAGCTCATAGGTTTTTTGTGGTTTAGTGATGCAATATAAGAATTCATGGAAGATTTCCCCATACAGAAGAATTCTGTTCTAACTGCACAAAGCAATCAATAAAGAAACCAGTGTCTGAGCTCAGAAAAAAAACTCTGCTACATACTAATGCTTCAGGTAACTATTTGTGCCCTGATTTTTTCCCCACATACAGATAGATGTCTTGCTTCACACAATTCTGATCTTGAAATTTTTATGTAGTAGTGGAACCTCAATATTTAAGAATTTGCATGACAAAAGGAAGGTGTGGTCATTGCTTATGAATTCTCTGTGTCCTCTGAAGGTCTCATTCTCATATTCTAGCTTCTATCCAGCATCTTGAGGCTAGATGATTTTGAATGCCCCTTGCTTTCCAGCCCCATACTAAGGCACATTGTCTAACTTAGTCTTTATACCAATTCTGTAAGGCAGAATGTTTTGATTATTTGAGCCCTCTGGAAATCAGAGCCTTAGGCAAGAAGTAGAAAGCTAATGCTTTGTTTGGAAAAAGAATCCCCAGGGCAGTAATAAAGAGAGAAAATGTCAACAGGCTGAAAGGCTAGAAAATGAAGAGACTCACTGCCCATTGTCTCACAGTCACCTTGAAGACACCCTAGACAGCTCAGCAAGTCTAACCCTGTCAAATGTGAGAAGGGGAAATCTTTGAAAAGCTTATGGAGACATCATGTTTGGAGATATTCTACTTCAGAAAGGGAGAGAGAAAAGGCAGATGAGTTGCCTGCTGCCTATTTTTGGTGTATTGTTGGTAAGAGTTTGTTCTGGTGGTGGGTCAGAACTCCCTCAGACCTGAATGTACCAGTTATTTTGGAAGCTACCTTGTGGTATGGTATGTAGTGAAATGGCTGTAGAAACTAAACATTGCAGACGTGTGGCTTCTCTGCTTCAGATAGCAGAACAATGCATGCTGACAGAAAGGCAGCTAGCATATCAACTGGATCCTCTGAGAAACAGATGTGAAATGAAATCAAGACTGCATGAGGTTTATCGAAGAGCTAATGACTATGAAAGATGAAGAGAGAGGAAGCTGGGACCAGGCCAAAAAAAAAAAAAAAAAAAAAAAAAAAAAAAAAAAAAAAAAAGCTCAGACTGTTAATGAAGTTCTGGCACCTGTGAAAGGGAAAGGGGCAGGAGTCAGAAGAGACAGATGCAGAGCTTTCAACCTGATTAGTGTCTCACAAAGTTTTGCCCCCCCCCCCATAAAGAATGGGCCAGACTGCCATGTTCAGTTGATGACTAAGGCCTTCCAGGAAAGAACACAGTCAGTGCTTCAAAGATGGAGAGCTAACAGCTGGAGAGTGTCAGTTAATTGTGTTCTTTGTGGCTGATCAGCATATCTGTTCTCAGTGGCCTTCCAGGTCAGTGTACCCCCATGCTTGTCACAATTGGCTACAAAGGTACCTCTAAGCCAAAACTAAGATCAAGGGAATTAGATATTCTGGAATAACTGTTTGCTGCCTGTAACCTAAGTCACTAAGAGAGCTCAGCTAGGAGGATAGTGTAAGCACGTAAGTTTGAGGACAGCCTAGGCTTCATAGCAAGACACTGTCTCAAAATACATTATACAAATAATTATGCTGTGTTTTTTAGTGATGTAGATATATCCTTGAGAAGTGCATAGTCAGGCAATTTTGTTGTGATAGGCACATCACAATGGGTACTTATCCAAATTATATACATATATAAACCATCTTATGGGATGTTGTGGGAAGTCTGCGGGGACTGAAAGATTCTCTTTTGAATTTGCATGTGGCTTTAACGAGCTCTACTAATTGGCTTCATGGGGTAAGTTGTACATAGTGAGTAAGTTGTCCAGGCCTTAGAAGTAAATGTGGAAAGAAGTGACCCCTTCACTTTAGTAACCATCCATTTCTGAATTTTCTGTTCCTTGGTTTATTGATGTGCTGGACTCTGAGCTATATTTTGCATTGCATTCAAAAGACTGTACATACTCCTTACCCCAGGCAGTTATTCTGTAAGAGAAGTTTAAAACCAAGATATATGTTTAGTGCCATAAATCTTAAGATAAAATTAAGATCAGGAAACTGTGGGTTCACAATGAAGGAACAACCAACACAAACTGAGAAATCAGAAATGACTATGAGGAAGAGAAAAGGTAGCCAGATATAAGATAATCAACTATTTCCCCAGTAGAATGAATGAAGGGACACTTAGAGAGTGGTGAATATGATGTCCAGCAACAAAGGAATATATTGGGGTTTCTTATTTCAAAATATCAACTTGGCATTCAAAAGCTGATATGTCAAAAGATGATCAATGAAATTGATGAAGAGTCAAATTATACAATTGTATACCTATTGTTTCTTGTTGGATGTGAGAGTTATTTGTGAATTTTTGTGATTTAGTATAACAGCTAAAGATTTTAATTTCTGTTTTACTTTTATTGAAATATATTATTTTCTCACACAATATATCCTGATTACAGATTACAGTTTCCTCTTCCTTTACTCTTCCCAGTTCCTCTGACCTGTCCTTCCATTGGAATCCTCTCTCCTGTCTCTCATTGGAAAAAAAGCAGGCTTATATAAGGAAAATATAGCAAAATAAAATGTAATAAAATAAAACTAAAACCTATTACATTAATGTTGGACAAGACAAATTGACAGAAGGAAAAGAACCAAAGAGAATGCAGAAGAATCAAAGAATCACTTGTTTATACACTCAGGAATCTCATAAAAACACTAAACTGGAAGCTGTACTATACATACAGAAGACTTGGTGCAGAACTGTGCATGCTGCTTTAGTTTCTGTGAATTTGTATGATATCTGCTCATGTTGTTTTAGAGGGTCTTGGTTCTTGGTGTCCTCCATTCTGTCTAGCTGTTACACTCTTTCTGCCTCCTCTCCAGGAGGTTCTATGAACTCTGAGAGGGGGAATTTGATGGAACCATGCTATGTAGTGCTGAGTTCCAAGGTCCCTCACTCTATATGTGATGTCTGATGGTGGGTCCCTGTTTTTGTTTCCATCTACTGCAGAAGAAAGCTTCTCTGATGATGACTGAGAAGGCACTGATCTTTGAGTATAGCAGAATGCCATTAAGAATCATTTTACCACTGTATTTTTTAGACCAGTGTTATTAGATTTTACTCTATGTCTCTGGGCTATCTAGTCTCAGTTTCTTGGACATACAGTATTGGATATGTGTTCCATCTCCTAGAATAGGCCTTAAGTTAAATTAGTTACTGGTTGGTTACTCTCACAAGCTTTGTGCCACCATTGTCCTAGCATACCTTACAGGCAATACACTGTTAGATATCAAAGGGTTTGTATTTGGCTTGGTGTTTATATTTCCCTTTTGGTAGTATGCAAAGTATCATACTACACCAGAGTCACTAGGACATAGGGTGGAGGCTTTATGTAGGTACAAACCCAACTTGTCCATGTTCAATGAGATATATAGGTGTTGTCCTCATCAATGGGCTCTTGCTGCCAGTTTGTAGAGAGCAGCATATAGTCTTGGCAATAGCCTGGGTTGTTTGGAGATTCTTGTGAGACCCTCTTGGTCAAGATATCAATTAGATGCAGTCTAATCCTGGTACTGGAAGCTTCAGTTGGTAACATGAGGTAGAGAGTGGGGGGCTCTGTCTCCCCCATTATTTGACCATTTGAATTAGATCTCATTCATATATGTATATATTTTAGAGAGCTTCTATTCTACTAGGTTTCCATAGTACCCATAAAATGACTTTTAGTTTAAGCTTTATCTCCCTATATTCACTCCCTGATTTTTGGCTCCCCCCTCCTCAACTGATCATATCATTCCAGATCCCACCCTTACATAACAATCTATTCTATTTCCCTTTCTAAATGAGATCTATCCCATACCCAGTAGCTTACTCTGTACCTAACCTCTGTGGTTCTTGTGTTGTTTATTTTCTTGATATCTAGGGGATTTTTGGTATATATTAGATATATTCCTCTATCAGATTGAGATGTGATGTTGGGAAAAAGCTCCCCTTCTGTAGTATGCTGCTTTGTCTAGTGTTGGAACCACATCAATGAGTGAAGCTGTATGAGGAGACTACTACTTGTGAGAAGGCTCTAAAGAAACAGGACAAAAGCCTTGTGACCTCAGTCCTCTAAAACACAAAATTTTCTTTGAATGTGCTTATGTACAGCTTGCCAGTCTAGTAAATAGGAATGGGTTTGCCTCAGGTTACCCATTGTTGTTTGCTTTGTTTTTCAGAATGTTTACATTTCAGAATGTGTGTGTGTGTGTGTGTAAATTGTCCTTGTAAGATCTGTGAAGAATTATGTTGGAATTGCTCAGGATGGTATTGAATAAGTAGATTGCTGTTGGTAGGATGTCCATTTGTTAATACATAGAAGATTGGAGATCATTTGTCTCTTCTGATAATCATCTTCAATTTCTTTCTTCAATGACTTGAATTTTTTATCATACAAGTCTTTCACCTGTTGGTTAGAGCTATTCCAAGATATATTATTTTATTTGTGGCTGTTATGAGGGGTGGTTTTTCCCTGATTTCTTTCTCAGCCTATTTGTCATTTGTTGTGCAGAGAAGCTACTGATTTTTTTTAATTTAATTTTGTACATAGCTACTTAGATTAAAGTGTTTGTCAGTTGTAGACACTTCCTGGTAGACATTTTCTGATCATTTTTGTATACTATCATATCAAATAAAGATAATTTGACTTATTCCTTTCTAATTTGTACCTTCTTGATCTCCTTCAGTTGACTTTTTGTTGCTAAAACTTCAAGTCTATACTGAGTAGATATGGAGAGAACTGAGAATCATTTCTTGTTCCTGATTTTAGTGGAACTGCTTTCAATTTCCCTCCATTTAAGTTTGTGTTTGCTATAGGTTTTCTGTAAATTGCCTTTATTCTGTTCATATATGTCCTTTGTGTCCCTATTTCCTATAGCACTTTTATCATGAAGCGGTATTGGATTTTGTCAAAAACCATTTCTGTAACTAATGATACTATCATATGGTTTTTGTGTTTCAGTTTGCTTGAATATTGTGGATTACATTTCTTGATTTACATATGTCAAACCATCCCTTCATCAGAGATAAAGACTATTTGATCATGGTAGATTATCTTTTTGATGTGTTCCTGGATTTAGTTTGCAAGTATTTTATTGACTATTTTTTGCATCTATGTTCATAAGAAAAATTGTTCTGTAATCCTCTTTCTTTGATGGGTCTTCACACGTCTTGGTTCTCAGAGTGAGTGTGGCTTTGTAAAACAAACTGAGCAATCAATGTTCCTTCTGTTTCTATTTTGTGGAATAATTAGGGGTATATTGGCATTAATTCTTCTTTGAAAATCTGGTACAATTCTGTGCTAAACCCATCTGCTCCTTGGTTTATTTGCTTGGAAGATTTTAATGACTATTTCTATTTCACTACTGGTTATATATCTGTTTAAATTGCCTATCTGATCTTGATTTAACTTTGGCATGTAGTATGTATCAAGAAAATTATCCATTTCCTTTTGATGTTCCAATTTGGTGGAGTACAAAGTTTTAAAGTATGTCGAGATTCTTTGAATTTCTTCTGTGCCCATTGTTATGCCTCTCGTTTTTGTTTCCAAACGTGTTAGTTTGAAAATTCTCTCTCTGCCTTTTAATTAATTTTAATAAGGGTTTGTAAATTTTATTGATTTTCTCAGAAACACCAACTCTTGTTTATTTGTTTCTATTTTTGTTGCTGTTTTCAATCCTGAGCTTGATTTTTTTTCTTACTATGTACTTCTTTTGCCTATAATATCTTCCTTTTGTTCTAAAGCTTTCAGGTAGCTGTTAAGTTGCTAGTTGAGATATTTCCATTTTTTTGTACATAGAGAATTAGTGCTATAAAGTTGCCTTTTAGAACTGCCTTCATCATGTCTTGTGAGTTTGCTTATGATGTCTCTTCATTTTCATTCAATTCTACAGTCTTTAATTTCTATCTTGACCCATTTTTTATTCAGTGGAGAGTTGTTGAGTTTCCATGAGTTTATAAGCTTTTTGTTGTTTCTGTTGTGTATATCCAGAATTTATTGGTGGTGGTCAAAAAGAGCACAGGATTTTATTTCAATTTTCTTGTGTTTTTGAGACTTGATTTGTGCCTATAGGACCTTCTGGCTTTGTCTGGTATGGATTTAGAGTGTAAAGAGATATTCTAAGCTATAAATTTTCAGGGCAGTGACTGTAAGAGGCATGCAAAGGCAGAAAAATTGGAAAGGAGACTAAAGCAGTAAGTGTGATGAATAATGCAATAACCACGAATGAAATAGCAGGAAATTTCCCTTTGGGGAAATGAAAAACTCCTGGTTCACTAAAGAAATGGTTAAATTTCTGCTTGCATATGAAAGGAAGATATAGGAAAAACTCTTAGTAAAATAGAAGGTGTCCTTGATGAATTAGTAAGTAAAGGGCAATCCTCTCTGTATTAGCTATATTTTTTATTGTTGTGACAATATACCTTTAAAAAAGTATAAAAGGGAAGAAAAGCCAAAATTGATTCCATTGGTTATTGTGGTGGGTAGGCCTATTGGTAGCACTTGCTCCAGCTATGCTGCATACAGCTGCTTGTTTACATGGAATGGGCCAGGAGGAAGAGGTAGGACTAGAAGTAACATTAAGCCATTGCTATTAAATTATCTTTCCTAGTGTCATATTTCTGGCAGCTAGCTCCCACTGCCTAAAGGCTCCAGGTTTCAAAATAGTGCCACAAGTTAGACTTTGAACATTTAAAACACTCGTCTATGAAAAATATCCCAAATTTAAAGCAAAACAATATGCATTTGTATAATACTCCGGTTATTGAATATATTTCTAGCTACATTTTATAAAGCTAATGAATAGAGTTGGTTCTCTATATGGTTCCATTTTCTAAAATGATAGTGACAAAGACAATGAATGATAATAATTTAATTTCCAATTAAATTGCAAATTTTATTTGCATTCAATCTGTCAAGCTAGTCTGAACATGGTGGTGGTAATGCACTTTTAATATCAGCACTTGGGAGGCAGATGCAGTCAGATCTCTATGTTTTCAAGATCAGCCTGTTTTATATGACTTCCAGACTGGTCAGAGTGACATACTAAGAATTTATGTCAGAAAGCCAACAAAACCAACAACAAACAAAAAACAAAACAACCAAAAGGCAATGTCAAGCTAGGCACAGGCAAGTATTCCTATAGGTGTAGCTACTGTGGAATCTGAAGAAGGATCACTTGAATCCTGAAGCTCAAGGTCAGCCTGGCAATACAGTGGGACCCTGTTCTCCAAAGTAAAAGTAAAACAAACCCAAATCAATATTATTTGTCCATACCCACTAGAATTCTAATATTCATATATATATATGTTTGGCTAGTACTCTGTCATGGGATAATACAATTGGCAGTCTATTATTCATTGTTTAGCATTAGAGTATTTTTAAATTTGCTAAATTTTTATCTTATAAGAAGCTCTCCATTAACTCACAGGGTTAAATAAATTGAACATAGATTTGAATAATTATTTGAGACAAGATCTCCTTAAATATCCCAGGCTGGCCTAAAACTTCAGCATCTTTGTGTCTTGGCTTCTTGAGTCTTAAGCTTAGAGCTGTACCATGTTTCTCATAAATACAGTGATCTTGAAAGTTAGATTTAGCATTAAAATACAGTGTTTCAAAACCTAGCTCAAATTTAAGTTCATTGATGTTTTTGGTTTTAGTACTGATAATAATTAAAATCAGCCTTCATAAGGGCCATGATAAAAAACAAAACAAAACTAAAACCCAAAAACAACACTCTTGTCTTTTAAGCTCAAGGAAAGTTTTATTTCTATTTAAAAGAAAAATACAGTAAAGGTTAGTTAAAAACCTCAACAGGAGACAGGTCATCCCTTTAAATTAGATATGGAATGGAAATAGAAGCTTTTTTAAAATCTTTAATCTATTTTTACAGTCCAGTCATTATCGGCCCCCATGTTCTGCCCTCTGAAAATTTCTCATCCCATTCCTCTTCCGCTATCTCCAGCAGGATGTCTTCACACCCCACAGCCCCCTATACCCTTCCAGACCCTCCCATTGCCTGGGGCCTCAAGTCTCTCAAAATTTAGGTATGTCTTCTCTCACTGAGGTCACACCAGGCTTTCCTCTGCTATATGTGTCAGAGGCCTTAGAGCAGCTAGTGTATGCTGCCTGGTTGGTGGTTTAGTTTCTGAGAGATCTCAGGGTTCCAGGCTTGTTGAAACTACTGGTCTTCCTATGTGGTCACTATCCTCAACTTTTTCCAGCCTTTCCCCAATTCAGCCACAGGGGTCCCTGAGTTCAGACCATTGGTTGGGTGTAAGTATCTTTTTCTGTCTCAGTCACCCGCATATTGGGCCTCTTGGAGGGCAACCACTCTAGGCTCCTGTCTGAAAGTACATCATAGCATAAGTAAAAGTTTCAGGCCTTAGAGCATCCCCTTGAGATGGGTCCCAATTAGGGCCAGTCACTGGACCTCTTTTCCTTCAGTCTCTTCTCCATTTTTGTCTTTTCAGTTCTTGTAGAAAAGAACAATTCTGGGTTAGAATTTTTGACTGTAGGATGGCAACCCCCTCCCTCCACTTGATGCTCTGTCATTCTACTTGAGGTAGACTCTACAAATTCTCTCTTCCCAGTATTGGGAATTTCATCTAAGGTTCCCTCTCTTTGATTCTTGAGATTCTCTCACCTCCCAGGTTTATTCTAGAGGGTCCCATCACCTTCCACCTCCCAAGGTTGTATATTTCTTTTCATTCTGCTGACTTTTGGGACTTCACTCCTGGTCCCCCCCTCAATACTTGATCATGTTCCCCTTTTCCCCTTACCTTCCCTTCTCCCATTCAGTTCTCCCCCTCCTTCTACCTTCTGCTTTAAGAGTCCAAGTAAAGATGCTTCAATCCCACTCGGGACTGAGAAGAAAGCAGATTAAATACATGTGTTTAAAGAAAGGACAACACACATTCTAGAATGGAAGTGTTCTTCAGGAAAAGCTATTGTTTGTTTGTTTGTTTATTTATTTATTTATTCTTTCTTACTTTTTTACTATCTTTCTATCTTTATTTATTTATCTATCTACTTCTTTATTTATTTGTGTGTGTGTGTGCCTACATGAGTTAATGTGCACCACATATATGCATGTGCCAATGGGGGCCAGAAAAAAGCATTCAATCTCCTGGAACTGGAGTTACAGATGGTAATAATCTGTCATGTGTGGGTTTGGAAGTAAAACTGAATCCTCTGAAAGAACAGTAAATCTTCTTAAGCACTGGATCAACTTTCTAGCCCCAATCCATACTTTTAAAGAACAAATGCACAAGTATAGTTTATATACATTCATGTTTCATTTTTCACATTTGTTATTAATTTCTGGTTAGGTCTGATTCTTTTGTCATTTTTATTTTTCAAGAATATTATTCTGTATCCAAAGAAGAGTTTAAACTAAAAGTGGCAGTTTTAATCTTTTATTTATGTCTTATTTGCTTATTTTTATGTTGTTAGTGTTACTTGATGTTGGGCTCTGTCAGCTGATTGATCTATACTGTTATATCCAGAATAGATTGTTTCTAGCCCCTTAGTATTTTATGAGGCTTTGATTAGTTTAAGCCTAATGATGGGAGCCATTAGTTTTGTTAATTCTGTAGTTGCAAAGAACAAGCCATTGAAATAACTTGCATTATGCAACCTAGCAACGGAGGCACTAAATATTGAGTAAGCTATAGCCTGAGACTTAGAGGTCAAAAGGTCTCAAAAATTAAATGAGCATGCCTTATGGCAAACAGTTGTAGAACAACTTCCATCTTTCCTTTTTATTTACATATAGAAATCAGTTGAAGTTTGAGTGCTTCTTCCCTCCTTCATGTGGATTGTCCTGCATCTTCCCTGAAGTACAACTACCTCTTTAAGAAACACCATTTGGCTGGGCAGTGTAAAAAACTAGCATCTGTTAGCTGATGTGTTGCAATCCTGCAAAATTAGTGAGTTAAGGTTTATTTCTTTCTTTAGAGAAGACAGACTCCTAAGCAATAAGGGATCTTATTAAATTTAGCTTTTTTTTCTTTTTCTGAATTTTAAAAACAATATTATGAATGTATGATGTCACTGATATTATACCTTTGTCACTGCCAGATATTATTAAAATGTAACCTAAATATTTATATTGAAAAGACTCAACCTTTCTGAGCAAACATGGTATTGCAAACTTACTTATTATGGTTACTAGATATAAGCTGTATGTTCTAGACACTTTTAATTTGCTTTCTAATTTTTCTCTTGCTGTTATTCATTGATTCATTGATACATTCAACAAGACTATAGAATAATGAATTAAATACATACTAAATGAAATTTAATATTTATTGCCTAGATTGTGCTTATCCATGTTATTAGCAATTTAAATGCCTTAACTTCTCAAACTTTCAGTGTAATCCTGAAGGAGAGTTTTAGAAACTCCATTTATAATTCCTATTTGCCACACTCAATTTCAATACAATTATACATGCTAGCTTACCTGGCTTCAGCACCAAGTATGTTTATACCATAATCTGTACCCATAGAAGATCCCCTTCTTGCTCTAGAAAAGTGCACTCAGAATTGTCTGCCTTGTGTGCATATGCTAGTAAATGGGTTTGAACAGCACATTCAAATGTGATAGTTGTTGTGAAGGCACAAAGACTATCTGTCCATGGTCACTTTGCTAAAAGATGGATTCACAGTGAGTTAAAGAAAATGCTAGGTCATTGTAACAGCAAAAGTAGAAATAGAGAAAGTAGCAATAAAGAGAGATAGCACCATATTTTGTTGTAAGCCAGCCCTCCAAAATGTGCATACACAAAATGACCACTTCTCTGCAAAGAGCTAAGTATCCCACAGGTTTGATAGAGGAAAGGACATTGGGAAGCATTTCAGAGAGAAATGATTACTGTGCTTGAGCTGGGTTTTGTCTTCCACTACAAGCTACAAATGTTGTAGATATCCCATGTTAAAGTAATTATGATGAGATGGAAATAGCATTAAATTTATAGGTAAATTTATAAAAGAAAAATATGATACAACTGATAGTAATATATATTATACATGAATATATTTAGGCTAAGAGACAATATCAGCAAGAAATTCCCTAAAACGAGTGTCACCAATCTATTAACTGCAAATACAGGATGGTGACACATATTTAAGATTCAGTGAATTATAAGACATAAAATATAACTAGGGAGGTTGTTATCATTATTAGCATCTTGCTATGTATGGTTTATAAATTGACCACCATCACACCTTTTTATCTAAGGAAACTATACTTTACATGGATTTTGGTACCATATGTGATTGCAGGACACATGGAAGCAACTAAAATATATCCATCACAAATATGAAAGACTACTGTATTGCTTTTTAAAATTTAAATGTAATGAATAATAAAGATGAAAAATAGAATGATACAGAAAATATTTATTCTGAGTTTAATGAAATGAATGCCAAATTAGATATATTAATCTTAGACAAAAATCAGAAGAAAAAAAAATTAAATACAATGACAGGTATGATCACATGATAATGAGGGTCAGCTTTAAAATAAGATATAATTCATAATGTTTATGGACCTAACAATAGAATCTGTTAGGCCAATCTGAAAGATGTAAAAGGAGAAATGCAAAAGTCCACTTTTGTGGTTAAGCATTTCAACTTTCTAATTTCTAAAATTGATAATTCAGCAAACATAAAATCAGGAAGACAGATCTGTAAAGCTAGCACTCAGTAGCACTATCTATCAGAATGATGTATTTGACATTTATGGAACACTGCATTCAACAAGAGCAAAAAACATGTCCTTCTTGGCCTTACATGAAATATTTACCTAGACAGACCATAATCTTGTCCACAAAACACACTTCATCAACTTTAAAAGGGTAGAAGCCATTCAGTGTATGTCTTTGCCCATAGTGGAATTAAAATAGAAACAAGAGCAATAGATGGATGATCCTAACCTCTTGGGGGAATAAAAGCACATCTCATAGCACAGGGGCCAAATGTATCACCTTAAAAGAATTCAAAGAATACTGTCAAAACATTAAAATTAAATGAAACTTACTAAAATTATGAAATGTGATGAAAAGAATATTTAGAAAAATATGTAACCTCTTAGAATTTGAAAAAAGTCTTGCTTAAATAAAATGACAGAAAGTAGAGAAATGTATGCCTAAGTAAAGTCAAAGAAAAGAAATAAAATTTAAAGTGGAAATTAGTAAAACTGAAACAGGAAAACACAGGGAAAGTAAACAAAGCCAAAAGCTAAAAGATCTTGTCTAAATATCCACAAAATTGATAAACCTGCAGGCAAGCTCACCTAGAAAAAGAGAGAGAAACTAGACTAATATCAGTAATACAAATGTCAGAACCGTTATTGATCCTTAGCTGTTCTAGCATTTGGGGAGTTGAGACAAGAGGATGGTGAATTCTAAGCCATGTTGGGCTACATAAGAAAGCAAGGTATTCTGCACTACATGTATGTTACAGGCAAATCTGGGTTACATAATAAGATTATCTCTTAAAACAATAAAAAAAGCAAATCTATCTGAATATGTATAAAAATGTACATCTTAAGTCTGGTGTTTGGATAGAGTTCTTTTAAGCCAGAGCAGAATAAACAAAAGAGTTCTTTTGATTCAATGAATTGATTCTATTTGTTATTTTGTGAATGTAATTTATCACCCAAAATAACACGTGGTGTAAGCTTGTGTGGTAGAACCTTTAAGCAATAGAGTCTACTGGCTCATGGATAGGTCATGAGGCCTCTACACTCAAGTACTGATTAATGGTGTCTCACAGGAATAGGTCAGCTCCTGTGGAACTGGTATGTTCTTATGAGAATGAATTGCTACCTAAGAGCAAACCTGACAATCCTTACCTCTTGTTTTCTTGTTTACTCACATACTTATCCTGGTACACATGCCAGCTTCCCTTTCTGCTTCTCTGCCATCTTATAACACAGGCAGCCAACCCCTGACACCATGCTGCCTGGTCTTTCCAGCCACCAGAATTGTGAACCAAATAAAATACTTTTCTTCACTATTCTAGTGGTGGGTTTTGTATTATATATAGGAACAAAAACAGATGAAAGTACCATCCCTACATAGCACCTCAAAAATCATCCTTACTATTGGAAAATAAGTGTTAAGTGTCAGCACACAATTTTTTAAAACGTGACATTTTCTAATGGCCTCATAAAAGAAGAAATTTTCTTTGACAGTATTATCAGGAGATTCCTATACTTTAGAACACCAGTAATTTTACTCCAGCTTCAAGCTATTAGGGTATAACATACCTGTCAATTAGTCCATAACCTACTTCTTTATATAGCAGAAAATGTTAGTGATTCTAGAGTCAATGATAGTATGTGATTGAGACACTATTTCAGAGTTCTTCTTCTGTCTGTGCAGAAGTTAGAAAGTTTGTTTTCTAAAATTTATTTTCTTTTCACTGAAATTATAATGACATTGTTTACCCCTCCCTCTCCTTCCTCTAATCTACCCATAACCCACCTTTCATTTCCTCTCAAATTTATTGCCTCTTCTTTATTATTGTTACATATATATGTAAATAAATATACAAAAAACTGATAAGTCTATTTAGTGCCTCTTGTATGTATATGTCTTTAGGGGCTATAACTTGGTGTTGAATAATTGATTACACTGTTCATCCATGTGAAAAACTAACTCTTCCTTTCTCATCATGCCTTAAAATACAAGTTACCCAGGTGTGATTGTACACATGTATCATCCTAACACTTGGGAGACCGAGGTAAAAGGACTATCAGTTTTAGGCTAGCTTGGGACATATAGACAGACAGACAGATAGGAAGAAGAAAGGAAAGAAGAAATAAAGTAAGGAAGGAAAGAAGAAGAAATGAAATAAAATATGATTATATCATTTCCTTGTTGAAATCTCATAAATGTTTCTTTGTTGTCTTAAAGTAAAACTGACATCCTGCCCATATTCTTTAGAATAGTCTAGAGTTCAGCTCCATCATGCCACACTTATCTGACTGTGTTCCAATTGTAGTTGCCTCTATGCTGTTCTTCAACTGACTGAACACATTCCTATATTCAGATGTTTGCTTAAATGGATCTAATAGACAATCTCAGTTACCCTATGTAATAGAGATTGTCTGCTAGCTCTCATCTCTATCCATATACATCAGATTTGTATTGGCTTTACCACTTTTCTTCTGTAATCTGAGTATAAGGTAGAGAATTTGACTATTCTGTTCAGTACTGAATCCTAGCCATAGGTTCCTGACCTATAATAAGTGTTCCATTAGTGTCTGTTGTTTAAAACCTGATTTTGAAATGATGTCATCATAAAATTTTTCACCATGATAAATCTAATTTTAGTTAAGATATAACTAAAATAGATTAATGCTAGTAATGAAAAAAGACTCAGAATGAAGGGTATTTTCCCAAACAAGAAGGAGCATATTTTTCTCTCATATTCAATAATGAAAGTCACATAGACAATAAAGGTATGCTGTAGGACCATGAAAGGCATCCTGGTTTCTGGTCAACTACAGTCTGGAAACCCCGGGGACCCCAGGTGACGCTGAGGGACAGCAGGTATTTCACCATGCTCCCAGACTCCAGGCTCCTGAAAGGAGGCCGCAGCCCTCCATAGATTTGTGTCTTTCAGTCAAGTAAGGACAACACCCCCTAGCCCCTCCACAGGTAGAGGATGTGAGTGCAGGCCTTGTAGCCTCAAGGCAGATCTCCATATTAATGAGGTACCTAAAGGCAAGAAAGGCTTAGCCAATTAAGCTTTCCTACTCAGACACTCCTCCCTGCAAAAGGTATTTAACCTTTTGCACCTGAGCAAACAGGGTACAGTTTTCTCATCTACTTTTTCTGCCATGACAATAAAAGCCTTAAAATCATGGTCTGCCTCTTCATCAAGATCCATCATCAGGATCCACAGTGAGGAACAATGGAACAGGCTTTAGCTTAAAGAGCTGCATCTAATTTCCCATGGAAGACCTCTCTGCATTCCCAGCCATGGGACTATCAACTGCAGCAACAAGCCAAGAACTCTCTTCCCTTTGGAACCCAGCCAGAGTGCTCTCCTCCTCTCCCCTTTGGCTACAAGCCAGTCCAGCCCATGGGCCCCCAATTCCTTCTCAGCTCTTCTGAGGCTTCCAGCAGTGCCTGGGTGCCCAAGAGCCTGAGACCCAGATGGTCCTCCTGTCCCTAGGACCTCAGAATGCACTCCCCAACCCCCAGAGCAGTGTCCCTGAAGCTTCACATAGCCAAACTTTCTGCTGGAGCCAGCGTGGGGTAAGTGCAGTCAAACTTCTGGCTTCCTGTCTCCCAAGTGGTCCTAGCCCCATGGTGGGGTAGATGCCAGACCTCCACCTTAACCCAACACTATGCTATTTTCCTTTAGAATTGTTTAACTGGGCCTATTGTATACATATATACACCATAATTTGAATGACAAGACATGTTTTCCCAGATTGCTATCAAGCATTCTACCTAACATGTTGTTATGGAAAGGATTATGTGTTACATAAGTCGGCAAAGTAGTATTTCTTGCATTCTAGTTTTGGAGAATTAGAATGTTTCAACTCATAATTTGACACAAAAGCAGTGTTTGTACCAAGAAAAATATTTCTCCATTTCTCATGACCCTTACATTTCTCTTAACTTAGCCCATCCATCCATTCATGTAACCTGGTTTACTCTGTTACGCTTGCAAGTAGGAGTTTAATATGGTTGTCATCTGAGAGGCTCCACCTACCAATTGACTCAGAAAGAGGCATATACCAACAGCCAAACAGTGTATGGAGCTTGGGGGACTCTTATAGAAGAACAGGAAGAAGTATTTTGGCTGTTAAGGGTCTAGGAACTCCACAGGAAGACAGACAGATTCAACTAACCTGGACTTTTGGGGCTCTCAGAGACTAAACAACCAACCAAAGAACATACACAGACTGGACTTAGCCTTCTTTCCTGGTCTGCCTTCTGACTGTTCCTCATACCTTATCTCCCACCTCAATCTCCAAGAGGATGTCCACACCCCCACGCCCCACTCCACCAGGTCTCCCCACTCACTGGAGCCTCAAGTCTCTCGAGGATTAGGTGCGTCTTCTCTCTCTGAGGCCAGACCCGGCAGTCCTCTGCTGTATATGTGTCAGGGGCCTCATATTAGCTGGTGTATGCTGCCTTGTTGGTGGCTCAGTGTCTGAGAGATCTCAGGAGTCCAGGTAAGTTGAGACTGCTGGTCTTCCCATCCTCTTTATTATCTTGTTTATCTTGTGCTGGTATCTTGGTAACACTTGTTTCATAGAAAGAATTTGGAACTCTTTCTTTTATGGAATTATTTGGTTAGTATTGGTGTTAGTTCTTCTTTGAGGTCTAGTAGAATTCTTTAGTGAGTCCATATGGTCCTGGACATTTTTATGTTTGGGGAATTTTTGTTATTGCTTCAATCTCCTTACTAGTTATAGATTAATTTAGATTATGTATTTTATCTTAAATTAATTTGACATGCCATATGAATCCATAAGTTCATTCATTTCTTTTAGGTTTCTAACCTTGTGAAATACAGATTTTACAGATATGTCTTTATGATTACCTAATTATATTGGTATCTATTGTAATGTCTTCCTTTTCACATCTAATGTTATTAGTTTGGGTTTTCTTTCTTTTCTTTGGTCAACTTTGCTAAGGTTTTGTCAATTTTGCTTATCTTTTCAAAGAACACATTATTCATTTCATTGTTCATTTTGTTTGTATTTCATTAATATCTGTTCTGATATTTATTATTTCTTCCCATGTTCTGTTTTGGGGTATCATTTCATCTTATTTGTCCAAGGCCTTACTGCATATCATCACACTTCCTATTTAAGTTCTCTATGATATTTTTATGCAGGCAATTAGCTCTCTAAGCTGTTAAGACTGCAATAATTCTGTCTCATAGATTTTGTTGTTTTATTTTCATTTTTATTAGATTTTAGGATGTTTTTTGAAGAGTACTATACCATGGTAGGTTTGATGTGACATTTCTTCAGTTGCACTCATATTCAGGGTGTTAGGCTCTATCCCCAGTCTTCTTCTGAGTTCTGTGCCAACTCAGGCCTCTTCACTTGGCCCATAGCTTCTATCTCTGAATCGCCATCATCTCTTCTCTGAGTTCACAATTTCTGCTGAGAGCATCATTCCTTTCACCTGTGTAATTCATTTGGGTAAACTCCTCTTTTAATTTGTGACTTATGCCATTTCAAAGGAATTTTTAAATTTCTTTCTTAATTTTTTTCAGCAGCTCATGTACCACTCAGTAAGATTTTTATTTACTTTCCAAAGTTTGTCTATTCTCTGTAGTTTCTACTCTTATTTGCCTTTATTCTTTTACAGGCAGAGGGAAAGCATGATGGCATTTCCATTTTTCTGTATTTGTTGAAACTTATACCATGTTTTAATATATGATCCAGTTTGGAAAACGTTCCATTGGCTGTTAGGAAGAATGTATAATATTCTTTAGTATTTGTGTGTAATGTTCAGTTAGGTCTATGTTTCATGCTGTGATGTAGCTCTAGAGTTTCTTCATTTGGCTTTTTTTTTAATTTAATTAATCTGTTTTTTTTTTTTTTTCCATGAGAGTAGGGGGATTGAATTTCACTATGTTTGATTAAAATCTGGTTTTATACCTAGTATTTTTAAATGGGATTCCCTAATCTCCTAGGAGAAGGACCTGTTGACTACCTCCAATTTAGACTCTCTCTCCTCATAATGTCTGGCTGTGGGTCTCCACACTTGCTTCCATCTGCTGCTGCAGAAAGCCTTGATAGATTGTTCCTTTAATGAGTATTGTGCTAGTTACTTTTTATCAGCTTGATGTAAACTAGCTTTATGTGGGAATGGAGAGCCTCAGCTGAGGAAAGTCCTCCATCAGATTGTTTGTAGACATGTATGAGATTTCATTGATTATTAATTGATATAGGAGAGTTCAGCCAACTATGGACAGTGCCATTCCTGTGCAATCCTGGAAACAATAAGAAAGATAGCTAAACAATCCATGAAAAACATCATCATCATCATCATCATCATCATCATCATCATCATCATCATCATCATTATTATATCATTTTTATAGTTCAGTCATTATCTGCCTCCTGGTTCTCCCTCTGACTATTTCAAGAATTGATAAGTGGGACCTCATGAAATTAATGAAAACTTCTGTAAGGCAAAGGACATAGTCAATAGGACAAATTGGCAACCTACAGATTGGGAAAAAATCTTCACCAACCCAACATCTGATAGTGGTCTAATATAAAGAACTCAAGAAGCTAACCTCCAAAAACAAACAAACAAATGAACAAACAATACAATAAAAAATGTGGTATAGAACTAAATAGAGAATTCACAACAGAGGAATCTCAAATGGCTGAGAAGCACTTTAAGAAATGTTCAAAGTCCTTAGTTATCAGGAAAATGCAAATCAAAATGACCCTGAGATTCCACCTTGCACCAATCAGAATGGCTAAGATCAAAAACGCTGGTGACAGCATATGTTGGGAAGAATGTGGAAAAAAAAGGAACAGTCCTCCATTGCTGGTAGGATTGCAAACTGGTACAACCACTCTGAAAATCAATCTTGAGGTTCCTCAAAAAATTGTAAATATATCTACCTGAAGACTCAGCTATATCACTCTTGGGCATATACACAAAAGATGCCCCCACCATGCCACAGGGCCATGTGTTCCACTATGATCGTAGTGGCAGTATTTTTTTATTGAGTTTACTACTCTTGTGCATTCTTGAGTATGTTTATCCTTCTCTTCTATTGTCATCTGTAGAACTGGCCTAGAAGTCATGAATTCTTACATGCTTGTTTTTATTATAATCAGGGAAAACGTCCAGTTTTTCTTCAATTTGATAGGTTTTCTGGATATAATAGTCTGGATCGGAAGTTGTAATCATTGAGAATTTGAAATATACCCTTTCAGGCCTTTCTGGATTTAAAACTTCCTATAGAATAATTAGCTGTCATTCTGATGGGATTAGTATTTTTCTTAAAGCTTGCAATACTCTTTGGTTATTCTGCATTTTTAATATTTTACCTACAATATATCGTGGAATGTTTCTTTTCTTGTCTTAATTTGTGTTCAATAGGCAAGTTTTACTGGTATATACATCTCCTTCTCTAAGGTTGAGTAATTTCTTTCTACAATTTTATTGAAAATATTTTCTATACCTTCACTATCATGTTCTTCCATGCCTGTAATTCAGTAGTTCTAAAAAAATAAGGTCTCAAAGATCTTCCAGGTTAAAATTAATTAAAATTCTCATTGTTCTTTACCATATAAACCAATTCTTCTCTCTTGTCTTCAAGCTCTAATAATCTATTTTTCACATGCTCCAATTTATTGTTCAAGCTTTCCAATGAGCTTGTTGCTTGCCTTACTGAGTTTTTTTGTTTCTAGCGTACTTTCAGTTTAGTTATTCTTCATAAATTCCATCATTTTATTTAATTCTATTTTTATATCTTGAGTTGACTTCTTTATTCCATTTGTATTTCTTGGTTATTTTGGACTAAATTTATATCTTCTTTGAGTTGCTTGAACACAGCAATGATAATTATCTTTGAATCCTTTATCTGGAAGACCTTTCAAGTCATTCCCTTTGAGGGAAACTACTATGGGAAATATACTTTTTGGAGAAGATTATTATTTGTTGTATTACTTTTATTTTTATGCTGGGATTTATGTATAAAATGTTTGTCAATAGAGTTTGTCTTTTTAAATTTCATATTCAAGTCATTATTTTCTTTCAGTGGACATGCTTATAATGGCTTGGAAAAGACAAAGTCTTGATTGGTTTGAGGTGTGATTTGCCTCTGTAGGACTAGTATTCAGGATTGTAGGCTCTACACTGTCTTTTGAGTCAGCTACTCTCTTGAGACAATACAGGTCTTTTACCTAGTTCCACAGCTTCTGCCATCTAGGCAGCTTCCTCTGAGTCAAGTACTCTCCAGTCTATGTGTCCACATGTTTTATTGGGATTGGAACTCCCCATAATGCTGTAACTTACCTAGGTTAGTTCCTGTCCCCTCTCTGAGTTTATGACTTCTGCCATGCAGTGAGGCACTACCTATGCCTAGAAGCCTTGCCCTAGGTCAGTCTTCTCTTCCTACATATATCTAGTGGTCAGTATGAATTTCTTCCCTGCATCTGAAGTTTTAGATCACTCCAGTGCCTGTGCTTACCTCCTGTTTTCTTCTCTTACATAAATCTCAAGGACTCATTTGTTTCATTTTGTTCAACATGTCTTTCTGAAAAAAATTTAAATCCTTTGTAAGAAAATGTGAGTTATAAATAAATAATTGTGGTGAATGTGTGTAGATTAGTTTATTTTGTTTGTTCCCCACTGTGTTTAATCATTAACTGTACATGAGCATATACAGATTTGGAGAAAGATATCAACACACACACACACACACACACACACACACACACACACACACATATATATATATATATATATATATATATAATAGTTTTTTTTATTATATTATATATCCTGATTAGGGTTTTTCCTAAATTCTCTTCTCCAAGTTCCTCCCCATTTGCCCTCCCATCTGGATCCTATAGGCTTTTATTTTTTCATAACTTATTTCAATAAGGTTTCTTAAATGTTACAACCTCCCTTCTAGCCCATCACCCACCAGAGGTAGTGGAAAAGAAAGGTTATTAGGATACAGGAGAAGTAGACCTGTTTAGAAATAGATCTTTGAGGTGATTGAAATCTTCGTTTTTATCAGTCCAGTCTTCTAGCAAACCACCAACATGAATCAGTAGCTGCAGTCCAGTCTATTCAGCAATTACCATTCATAAATCAGCCACATCAGTTCAATCCAGAAGAAACTGTGATACTCTGCTAATAGGCCCAAATCCATGGAGGCAGCAAGGAGCCACTGGAACACCCCAAAACATTCTTTGGTGAGTTACTGTCTACAAAGTCATAGCAAGCAAAGATCAGCAACAAGATGTAAGGTGAACCAAGGCCAGAGCCTCATGAGCAAAGACTAGCAAACTAAAGCAAGGGAAACCAATGTGACAGCCTACCCCCACTGTCTGTAGGGTCATATTTATATTCTTTTAAACATCATGCACCCTCTCATGTATCTGTTTCAGCAAAACATCCTTTTACCTGTTTCTGCTTCAGTGGAACATCCTTTCACCTGTCTGCCACAGCAAAACATCATATGGCATAATTGAGTTTCCAAAGAAACCGGAAATTTGTATTTCAGATCCATACCCTTTCTGTCATTTATTAGAAAATAAACAGGCTTCTGAGGGATAATGAATATATAATAAATACTGTATAATACAATCTAAAATAATATGATAAAACAAATACCAATACATTGGAATTGAATAAAACAAACAAACAGAATTAAAGGAATACAAGTGAAGGTTCAAGAATCAGAGATCCACTTGGTCTCACACTCAGAAATCTCATAGAAACACTAAACAAGAAAACATAGTATAAGGACAGTGGAACTGGTGAAGACTGGTGCAGGACCTGTGCTTGCTGCTTTTCTGAGTTTATTTATGCTTTGCTCATGTTGATTTAAAGGCCCTTGTTTTATTGGTGTCCTCCATCTCCTCTAGATCTTATATGTTTTTAAAATTAATTTTTAAGTTCTTCTCTCATACATTACCTCCCAGCAACAGTTTCCCTTCCCTCAACTCCTTCCAGTCCCCTTTCCCCTTCTTCATTCCTCCTCTGCTTCTCTTCAGAAAAAGAGCAGGTTGTCTGGTGACATAAAATATTTTGGCCTCATTTCACAAAACGTTGGGTGTCAAAAATGTTGAGAGCCACTCTGCCAAAAGCCTTGGGGGCTAAATTGTTAGAGCCTGCACTTCCCCAGGCTGCTCCGGTCCATGGGTCGGGTTCAGCAAGAGAGAGAGTGAGGATAGACACAAAAAATGGAGATCAGACAGAGTGTGGTTCAATCTCATTTATTCTTCAGTCTCTCTTCTTCTCTCCAAATCCCTAGTTCCAAGTCCCTAGTTCCTAGCACCTAATCCTAGTTCCAGTTGCTAGTCTTTTTCCCAGTTTCAAGTTCTTTCTCCAAGTGCTAAGTGCCTAATTCAAGTGTCTAGTGTCTAATCCAAGTTGATTGTCTTGAGTCTCAAGTGCCTACAAGTGCCTAATACTTAATTTCATCTGTCTGCCTCTCGGCCTTTTATATGTCTCACTTCTAAGCCATGCCTTTACGTCATGCCCTTAGGTCTTGTCTCTAAATCTGATCTCTGTCACTCCCTTAAGTCACACACCTTTAAGTCACACACACCCAAGGGAAGATCCTGGGTATCTAAAACAAGATGTTATCAGAGTGTGCTCAGCTGTTGTAGGCTATTGTAATCAAGTCTCTTGTCAGGGTATATGGCTCAAGATGGCTGCAAGGATGATAGCCGCCTTCTGTCAGCTCCCTAAAATAAACCAAACATGGAATAACATGTTCAATAAGACTAGACACAGTTCTGTACATAAAGGCTGAAATGAGGCAACCTAGTAAAAGGAAAATGGTGCTAAATGGTTTTAGTTCATGCAAAAGCGCCAGAGAGGCACTCCAACTCATGCTCTTAGGAGTCCCACAAGAACACAAGCTACACAACCATAACATATATGCAGAAACTAGTTTTGAACTCTGAGAGTCCCTAGTTGATTTGGTGGGCTAAGTTTTAATAGTGTCCTTGACCATTTTGGCTTCTACAATCCTTCCTTCCCTTCTTCTGTATGGTTCCCCTGGCTGTGAGTCTGCCTTTGCTCCTATTAGTTGCTAGATGAAGACTCTGATGATAATTGGGCTAGACACTGAACTATGAGTAAAACAGAGTATCACTCGAAATCATTTTATTGACTTTATTTTTGACAGTCATGTTTGACTTTGTCCTGGGTATCTTTGAATCTCAACTTCTGGCTCCTGGTCATCCAGGCAAGATCAGGCATTTGTTTTCTCTCATGGCTTGGGCCTTAAGTAGGACCAGTCACTGGTTGGCCACTCCCATAAGTTCTGCCTCACCATTACCCCAGAACATCTTGCAGGCAAGACAGTTTTATAGCTGGGTTGATGTCCTAGTCTCACTGCTGGGAGCCTTGCCTTGTTTTAGAAGATAGCTGGTTTAGGTTCCATAACTCCATTACCAGGAGACTTTGCCAGAGCTGCCTCTTTTGCCAAGGGATTCCCTGAGCCCTGAGACATGAGAGTTGATGGAGACATTACATTTATATCTGTTTGTTTCAGGGTCTCTTATTCTTTGTGTAGTGTCTGGCTATGGGTCTCTGTTTTTTCTCAGGATAAGGCTTCTCTAATTACAAGGCACTGATATTTGAGTATTATAGATTAGTATGAACCATTTCATTGCTATGTTCCTTTAATCGAACAGGAGTATTTAGATTTATGCTAGGTCCCTGGGCTATCTAGATTAGATTCTTGGTTACCCAGGCAGTTTCCAGTATGGGTTCCATTTTGTGAAGTGAGCCTTAAGCCAAGTCAGTTATGGCTTGGTTAGTATCAAAAGCTTCATTGTAAAACCTTGGCATTTTATAGAATTCTTTTTAAAGTGTGTAGGTACATATCCTTGCTACCACTGATGAGATGGACCTTCAGAAAATGTCTGAGTGGTTGACATTATCATGTCATTGGCCACATAATTAAATCACTTTTTGAAGCCCTGATGATTGAATGCAGGTCTCACATATGCTGAACAATGTCTTTTCTACTAAACCACATCCTCAGCCTCTTTTTCTTTTTTTTATAGGCTAGATCCAACTAAGTTTATTATCCTCCAACCTTAGTCACTTGAGCACTGGGATTATAGATATTTGCCACCAGCTTAGTTGTTAATTCACTTTTTTGCTGTTTTAATTTCTTACAAATAAATTAAATATTAATGACAGAATATGATAAAACAATAATTCATATTCTAAGTTTTATACACAGATGCATACACACACATACACACACTCACACACACATATGTAAATGAATTATTTGCTGTGCTACTCTTGTGACTCTCTTACATTTGAATGTTTTTTTAAAGGAAAATAACTAAAAATGTAGTACAAGCAAAGAGTCCTCTGGATCTAGTCCAAATTGAAACATGTTAGGTTGAGCAGAAATAAAAGAATCATTGATGTTATATGAAACTTGAAGTACTTCTTCTATTATGCTAATAAGCTGGACATCTGTGTCTTTCTCCTTGGAGATAAGAGATGATTTGTGCTGAACAAAATCTAATGTGTCTTTGATTATTATTCTAAATTGAATACTATTATTTTGTACCATTGAGTTATGTGAGCAGTGCAGAACTTGGTTGAATTTGTTCTATTTTATGTTTACTTTGCACATGTTTTCTGGCAAGTGTTCTGGCAATGATTGACTCAGATTTCTTTTACATCCTAGTGCATTCACATGTTTGGGCATTAATATTGCTGGCCTTACTGAAGTCCCTCCTGGATCTGTCTTAATTTGATATGTTATGGCTTCTTATACTAACTAGCATTTGTCAAGATGGAAACTTGCTACTATCTGGCTCTTATTGTGAGTTGATCTACATACTATGAAATACGATGAATACTTCCCTCACCCCATTGAAAGAGCATATCATCTATCACCTGTCATACTGCAGTTGTCAACTCCAACTTGAACCCTTAAACCCAGGAGATCCACATTTGATGGTAAGTATATTTTTCTTCCTTGGTAGGAAATAATTCACCACTGTTACTTGTTACAATTTGTAAAGTGTTCAACCACATATTTGCTAAGTACATAACAATGTTCTCCAATCATGTCCTGGATAGAATGAAGAAATTAGTTGACATTTGAAAGTTAGCCAACAGGTTTTATGAACACAGATATGAGACAAGTATGTATGTAAAATAAAACACAAGATGAGTTTTTATATAGATTACAATAGCTTGTGTACAAAATCATGAACATTTGAACCAGTGTGTAAAATAGAATGAGAGGGAGATGAGGAAACCCAGCAGCTCAAATGACAGCATTTACAAGTCAATTTTTTTTTACTAAACTCAAAAAACATTCACAATATTCATTGTGATGGTGATAATTTTTGTATATATCCTCACATCTACTCCTAACTTTTATGTTTCTGAGAAATAATATAAATCACTGAGTGTCTTTTAAAAGTCAATTATGTAATTGTTCCCCATCTAGCTAAAGAAAATTGGTATTTGTATAGTTTATTTATTCATTCATAAATGGTCATACTTTGGGATCATGTTACCTTTTTGACTATTATAGCTACTGTGAAAGTTTTTGGACAAGATTTTATGTGAACTTACATTTTTGGTCCTAAAGCAACAACATCATTTCATAGTCCCAACAGTAATGCATGACAATTCCAGTTTTTCCAGATTCTCACCAATATGTTATTCTATATGTGTGTTTGAGGCAAGATCTCATTGCAGTTTTCACTGACTTACTATAAGAAACAATGATGTTAACCATCTTTATATGTATTAATTGGGCATTTGCATATTATCTTTGTAGAAATATTTACTTATATGCTTGGCATTTGTAAATTAGGTACTTATCTTTTATCTTTTTAATTATAAGAGGTTTTTCTTATTTGTCTCATCACTTTCTTCACAAAATTCTTTGAAGGACAAAGGATATTTTAATTAAATCATGTCTCCTTATTTTTGTTATTTTTTGTTAGTAGTGTTAAATATAAAAGACAATTAAAGATCATGAAGATTTATGCTTACATTTTCTTTAAGAATTTTGTACATTTAGATCATACAATTAAACCTTTGACACATTCTAAGGTCTACTTCTTTCCCTCACTCCTTTTTGTACCCCTTTCACTTGGAATTGAACCCAAAGCCTTCATCATGCTAGGAAAACACTACCATATTACAATTGAGTAATATATCCCTAGATGCTTGAATTTAATTTTCTATGTAGGTAGGAGGTAGGAGTCAAATATTACATTTTGCATATGATGGCCAGTTGTCAGCATAGGTGGAGGTGTTTGGTCATACTTCATTGAATTATTTTGTTAACTATTGTCAAAGATCAGCTGATGCAAATTGAAGATATTTATTTATGGACTTCTGATTCTATTCCATTGATCTATATGTTATTATAGATCTGGATTTATGACAGTATCATACTGTCTTGATAGGATAATTTTATAGTAGGTTTTAAAACCAGAAAGTCTTTTTTTTTTTCAGTTTGCCTATATGGATTCTTTTTGCATTTTTTATGCACATTTCTGAATGACCTTAGCAACTATTAAAATCATTGAGAATATCACAGGAATTTCAATGTTAATTAAGTTTTCTGTTGCTATTATAAAACACCATGACCAAAGCAACTTGGTAAGGAAAGAGTTTATTTCATAACCTTCCCAAATAGTTTATGGGGACATTTCTCACTTAAACTGCCATATCTTGATAAAACCCAATTTTTGCTTTTTTAACCATTACTTTAGTTTGGGGGGGGGGGAAGAGGAATGGTTAACCAGGAGCATCTGGCTTTTGTAATCCCTGGAGTATGATCTCTGGCCTAGAATACTGTTTATATGAACAATACTACCTTTTCTAATCTATAACATAAGCTTGTTTTACCATCTTTTTATGTCTGTATTAAAATTTATATAATTTCATTCAATGAAGTTTTATTATTTCTAGTATACAGCATTAAAACTTTTCTGTTAAATTTGTTATTAGATACATGTCTTCTTATTTTAGTACTATCATAGGTGAGATTTTTTGACTAATTTTCTTTTTAAGTTGTTTATGCCTGGTATATACAAACATAGTTAGTATTTAGCTGTGTATTTTGTATTCTGTAACCCTCTTTAAATTAGCAGCTTCAACATGTGTGCATGTGTGTGTGTGCATCTGTGTGCACAAGCTTGTGTGCATACACATGTGTATGCATACACTACAATGCCTGATATGAATTTTGAACAGAAATTATAAGATGGCACATATTTTTCTTATTTTTATTCTCAAGGGAAGGTGTTAATTATAGGATTGGTTTTGTACATATTACCTCCTCTATCTATCTATCTATCTATCTATCTATCTATCTAACTTATTAAGACAACTTGTTTAATTGTACATCCCAGGAACTGGTGAAATGGCTCAGTGATTAAAGGCATTTATTGCAAAGTTGGAAAACCTAAATATAATCCCTTGAACTTACACAGTGTATGGACAAAACTGATCCTTGCAAGTTGTTCTTTCACCTCTAAAAGTGTGCATGTGTTTGTATGGGTATGAGTGTGTATGTGTATGCTCATGCATACACATGTGCATACACAAACTTATAAATGAGTGTAAAAATAAATATTTTTTTATCATTATACATTTAACTTTGGGGATTTTATCCATGACTATAGGCATGTCACAGTCTCCAACTATTGTTTTTGAATTTTTTAAAAATTTTATTGGGTAGGTAATCTCGCTGCTACATGCAATGGATGAAATCCAGGGTCTTGTTCATGTTATTGAAAATACTCTGCTACTGATCTATGCATACAGTTACCCCTGAAACAGTGCTTGTATTTTAGTCATTGAGAAGTTTAGTCTTATATCTGCTGGTCTTTCATGGCTAAAAACAACGATTTATTTATGAATTCTCTTCTAATTAATTTTTTTGCTTGTGGAATAGTCCATAGGTCTATATGGCAATGATCTTTAATTTTGATTTTAGGATTAATGACAAACAGTAGACAAGTTTGTAAATTTCAATTCTGTGAACAGAAATGAAATTTTTGGAAGCCTAGTATACCAAAAGTATGGAAATTTTAGAAAAATATTTCCAAAACAGGAGTCAGGGTATGGTGATTTATGACTGTTATCACAATAAGTACTTTGGAGGTTGAGGCAAAAGGATAAACCATCAGCGCCAGGCTTGTTGGGGCTATATAGAGAGTGAGACTGTCTCCAAAAACAATACAAAAGGAAAGGCTATGTAAAAAGGAGAGTAAATCATAGAGGGAAAAATTGTCACTAAAATAGCTGAAGTCATACAGTTTTACCAGGAAAGATTTAAGTTAGTTAACTTAATCGGATTCTACAGAACTCACAGAAGAGCCAGAAACTAGGTGTAATCTCTAGGAAAGTGCTGCAAACAAGATAGGAGTACTACTTAGATTGTGAGTTAGAGAACATGAGAAGACAGTAATGTCACACTGGGAGCTTGTTCTTGGTTTTCTATGGATCTCCAGTTCTTGTGATGAACTTCAGTAGTTATGACTACTCGCAAGATACTCTTAAGATCAGGCATGCTGATATTCCTCTCATCAAAAGAAGTGGGTAAAAAATGTCATTAGACTCACATCAGAGTTTACAGCCACTCCGGCCTACATCTCCCTCCCAGTTGCCTACAATGTTCTCCTGGCTCAATGTTGTTTGAAGAGATTGAAGTATGGAAGGTTAACTAGAAGAGGGACCCAATCTATACAGGTTGTGAGTAAGTATATTGCTATGCACATTAGAATGAGACTTTGGTAATATTACTGTTTGGGGAGTCGCCCATGTAACTTCAGTAACCACTCTTCTATAGTTTTGAAAATGAGCCCAATAAATTCATTGGTTAAGCAAACTATTCTCCTAGGGAAATTGTTACCTTTACCTATCATGAATTCCATATACAAAGGAAAAAGTCTTGCAATAATGTCTTTTCAGGCAAATTTTGTGCAAAAATCACCAAATGGATTGTTATACTGATCTATATTTCAGTGATATATATATGTATATGTATATACATATATGTATGTATACATGTATATATCAATATATATGTATATATACATATATGTATGTATATATCAATATATATGTGTGTATATATCAATATATATATCAATCTCTCTCTCTATATATATATATATATTTATAAGTTTGGTAATGCTCAATAACAAGATTCCCAGAAGATTGGAAGTGTAACCCAATACCCAACCTAGATATACCAACTATCTTTGACTGGTGGACACACGTGAACATCTGCCTCAATGTTCCCCCCTTTCTCTTTCCCTCTCTCATATTCTAACTCCTCCTCTTCCTTTCCTCCTCCTCTCCTTACTACTCCTCTCCTTACTCCTCCCACATTAGCTCTTTCTACATATCACCATTCCTGTTAAAATAAAAATTTTCTTTCATAATACAATTAGAGCAAAACTATACCAATTTGTGTCAAGAAGGTACAAGATAAACCTAATACCCAGTCCATCATTTTGTTGACTAACCAGAACAGAACCTCTGTCATCTCTCCTAACTAAAAGATTAGTTCTGAACCTGGCTTTTTCCTTGGCTTTAGAATGAATGTCAGCTGAAAACCATCCTCTCAAATCTTTTCTCTCAAAGTAAATAGCCAGGATTGCCTATGAGACTATAAGTCTTCAAACCCTTCAGAAATCCAGAATGACTGAGTTAACTGAAATTATGGGAAGCACAAAGCATAGCTTCTAAAACTTAGCCAATTTATAGAGACCGCTGAACACCTGGACAGTCCTATACTACAAAACGTTGAAGCATCCGATTTTCAGCCTTCCAGCCCAGGATCATCTGACAGACCTAGTGATGCAGAATTATGAAGAGCTGATTACTCTCTCTTGGCAGATATAATCAGTCGACTATTCTGCAAGTGTGTCCTTTTCTGGACAGTACTTTTTCTGTAGATGAAAAGAGGCAATTCTTGCCTAGTGGCTGTCTCACCACAACAGGAGTAACTCCAAAGATGCTCAATTTTTTCTTAGAGTCCAAGAAAGGAAGCTGTCAGGAGCAGACAGGTCTCTAATCAAAATGAACACTAATACAGAAGTGTTTGTAATGTTAATTCTGTGGACTTCTGACATTTTGAAAACCACCTATCCATGTAAGGCAATCTGGACTGTTGTCTGTTAACTCCTCTCAGCTATTTCTAAATAAAATATAGAAAACACCCTAACAATAAACTCAGAGCCATGAATTTGCACTAGTCCCTTAACTCACAGGCTATCCATCTCAAATGAGTTAAAAAAGTTAAAGAAGGACTGGGTCTAGGCCTCGTATTCCTAAATGCATTATATAGGCATGATGCCTATGAGAGTAACAATATTAATCTCACTTTTATTTCAATAAGAAGCTCCTACCAATGAAAATCTTAAATTTGAAATCCATGTAAATTTTGTACTATTTAAGAAATTATAACTTCATCTTAATAACAATTATATACATTTCAACCAATAAGTTATGGCTATTCAATAAATCCTAGCTAATCCTCCCTGTTCTAACAAAACCAGTACTTTTCCCTAGAAAGATAGCCCAATATTAACCACCTCAGTCCCCAAGCCCAGGGAATAGTGGCACTGACTCTGCATTAACTTCTTCAAGCTGATTACTGGCATTTAGATATCAGAAGAGGGGTGGGGGGAAGAATAAATTGATAAGCCTCTGATGCTGTGTCTTCACTGCATCCAGCTGGAATTCCAGGACATCAGTGGTTCTTGCAGGTCTGCTCAGCTTGCTTGATAAGTAGATACACCAAGGCTGTGTATTCTGTAATATACAATTCTCAAAACAAATTTTAATATCAAGATAATTTTTTGTTTGAATTCTGCAATCTAGTCTTCTGGCAGCCTGCCTCTGTCATGTCTAATCCATATAATTCTGGGAGTTTCCATGAGGGTGTGCTCCCACCATCCTTCCATTTCTGCCTCCCTGCTCTTGAAGTTCCCCAACACTAGGGAATTCAAATTTTTCAGGCACCAAGGTCATCTACTTCCACTGATGCCTGGCAAGGCCACCCTCAACTACCTATACAGGTGGAGCCATGAGTCCCTCCCTTTGTGTTCTCAGGCTGGAGATTTTAGAATGGCTACTCCAGCTTTTTTCTTAGGACCATTTGCTTGAAAATATTTTTCCAGACTTTTACTCTAAGGTAAAGTCTGTCTTTGTCACTGAGGTAGGTTTCATGTATGCAGCAAAATGCTGGGTCTTGTTTACATATCCAATCCATTAGCTTATGTCTTTTAATTGGGGAATTGAGTTCATTGATATTAAGAGATATTAAAGAACAGTGATTGTTGCTTCCTGTTATTTTTTGTTACTAGAGGTGGAATTATCTTTGTGTGGCTATCTTCTTTTGGATTTGTTGGAAGAGGATTACTTTCTTGCTTTTTCTAGGGTATAATTTCCCTCCTTGTATTGGAGCTTTCCTGCTACTATACTTTGTAATGCTTGGTTTGTGGAAAGATATTGTGTAAATTTGGTTTTGTCATGGAATATCTTGGTTTCTCCATCTATGGTAATTAAGAGTTTTGCTGGGTATAGAAGCCTGGGCTGGCATTTGTGTTCTCTTAGAGACTGTGTGACATCTGTCCAGCATCTTCTAGCTTTTATAGTATCTGGTGAGAAGTCTGGTGTAATTCTGATAGGTGTGCCTTTATATGTTACTTAGCCTTTTTTCCCTTACTGCATTTAATATTCTTTCTTTGTTTTGTGCACTTGGTGTTTTGATTATTATGTGGCGGGAGGTATTTCTTTTCTGGTCTAGTCTATTTGGCATTCTTTAGGCTTCTTGTATGCTTATGGGCATCTCATTCTTTAGGCTAGGGAAGTTTTCTTCTATAATTTTGTTGAAGATATTTATTGGCCCTTTAAGTTGGGAATCTTCACTCTCATCTATACCTATTATCCCTAGGTTTGGTCTTCTCACTGTGTCCTGGATTTCCTGGATGTTTTGTGTTAAGAACTTTTTGTATTTTGCATTTTCTTTGACAGTTGTGTCAATATTTTCTATGGTATCTTCTGCACCTGAGATTTTCTCTTCTATCCCTTGTATTCTGTTGGTGATGCTCTCGTCTAAGTCTCCTGATTTTTTTTCTAGGTTTTCTATCTCCGGGGTAGTCTCCCTTTGTGATTTCTTTATTGTTTCAACTTCCATTTTTATGTTCTAGATGGTTTTGTTCAATTTCTTCACTTGTTTGGTTGTGTTCTCTTGTAATTCTTTAAGGGAGTTTTGTGTTTCCACTTTAAAGGCTTCTACCTGTTTACCTGTGTTCTCCTCAAATTCTTTGAGAGTGTTATTTATGTCCTTTTAAAGTTCTCTAACATCATCATTAGAAGTGATTTTAAATCTTGCTTTCCTAGTCATATGGGGAATTCAGGACTTTCTTGTGTGGGAAAACTAGGTTCTAATGATGCCAAGTACCCTGGGTTGCTGATGTTTATGTTCTAGCACTTTCCTTTCTACATCTGGATCTTCTTAGTTCTATCTGTCCTGTCTCTGACTGGAGTCTGGTTTTCCTATTATCTGGGGTGCATCAGAACTGTGTGGGGTGGGTGTTACTACTGGGGTTATATCTGGGGCCCAAGACCTGCTCTGTGCTCAGGCACAGACAGGAAGGAACCAGTGCTCCTGGCCAGGAGTGACTTCCTGGGTCCTAGTGGGTCCTAGTTTCTCCCTATTTGGGGTGGGTGTTGCTGTCTCCTTACCTAAGATACTGCTCAGGTTAGAGCTCCTGGGAGGCCCACTTCCTCTGGGTTCTGTGAGATTGGGTCTCACCTTGTTTATGTTTTACCAAGGTGATTTGAAGCTCTATATGCACTTTGTTTTCAGGGATCAAATTCTAACCTCTTTATTTTATTTCTGTTCTTATCAGTTGCCTTGCTTTCAAATGGATGTATCAACTATCTTTTGCTAAACATACAGGTCAATGCTTTGCATTCACTGGCTCAATCTCAGACTCCATTAATAGTCCCCAGTTCCCTATTTTCTTTCTCAGCATTTTCCTAGTTTCTTCCTGAAGATCACAAGTAACACTCTTACTGAGACTGTTCTGGTTTCAACTCACCTCAGTATACACATTTGGAAACCTATGGCTGCATGAAGACCACATGACAACATAGGAGTGTACTTCCTACTATAGCGAAGTCCCTGACTATAAGGAAAACACAGCTCTATTGTGTCCAAAGCCGTGGAACAGAAAGCAAATTTTTCTTCATTTTTGGCAAAATAGTGGCAACTGTAAATAATCAATTCTTTAGATATCACAAATAAGTCAACACTGCCAGGATTTGTTATATAAAATGTTAAAATCAGCCCTCCATCTTAAAACTTTAGTTGCTGCTCTGCTACTTAAAGAGAGGTCCTAGGATCTTTACTGTTCTAGTAGTCAGCTAGAGGAGAAAGGTTGTGAGAGGAAAATGGTAAGCTTAGCCCTAAGATATACAGAGTAAATCTATTTACTCTGTTTCATTGTAATTTGCTTCGTATATGGCCACTACTTTTAATTTTGATCGAATTTTAAAGTTTTCTGTTGAGTTGGCATTTCCTGGATATATTAGACATTAAGGAAGTATCAAGTGGAAATCCTGAGGTTCCCTTCTTAAGTGTAAAGTAGCACACCTATTTTGTTTTGTTTTGGCTAGAAAAGTGTTATAATATTGACAAACATGTTACATATATTAGTGTCACTTGGCATGATTACTGTAAAATTAGTGAATATGTTGTGATTATGTAACCTTCCCCCTTCTCTCTTCACAGGCTTTCTTAGTTACAGCAGTCTGTATTATTTTCCCTGCAGGACATCTTCATAATTAACAGAGTTTTAGATATTTTTCCCTCTAAGTATTGACTTTATTCAAAGAGTCTGCTTAATGTTCAGGGACAATATGTACAGCATCCCCTCCTTGAATGACTAATCCATCCATTAGAGTCTGATTGATGTTTAGCTGTGTAAACACTTTAGTAGATATGTAAGTAAGTGTTACCAACCAGTAATTATAAGTTTTCATTTCAGGAAATCAGAAAAATCATAGAAAAAAATGTGTAGTAGAAAATATTAAAAATCCCAGCCCAGGGCATCTTCTCTACCTTAAACCATTTATGATCCTGAATGAAAGATACACACTGCCTTTATATTTTTAAATAGCCTTAGGCAACACAATAGCTGGGCAGCTGCTTACTCTCCATGTTGTTAGAATCTACTTTCCTATTGATAACATCAAGCTATCACTTACTATTTGCTATGCTCCATCTAAGCTGCTCTTAACTCCAATTGGGCAGTCCTCTGGGCCAATTTCTTTTGTCCCTTTCCCCATGGTAGCTCTCCTTCTCCCTCCTGCTTATTCTTTTTCCATGGCAGCTTCTTCCTGTTCCTTTCCTCCTAGTCATCCTCCCTCTCCAAGTCTGTGAAACCTCAACCCCAGCTATTGGATGTTGGAATCTTTATTTACCAATCACAATAAACTGGGGGCAGGGTCTCAGTGTCTTATGTGGGAACTCTTTCATTTTGGGGGTAACCAGTCTTGGAAACCCCAAGTTAGCATTAGGATACATGTAGCATTAGGTCAACCCATTACAAAAAAAATGGACACGAATAACATTTTAGCAGAAATAAAAAATACTCTGGAGTTGAGGTTAAGGACAGAATTTCAGCAAAGAAAAGTGTATGTACAAGAGCAAAGGAGCTGTCTAAGCTAGCATCTGATTTTAACTCATGTACATATTTTAGGTTATAGCACTTTGAAATAGATGCTAATACAAGCACTGTAAAAATAGTTGTGTTTGTCAGTAAATTTGGACGAGAGAAAAATATTAAATATTGATTTTCTATGAAAAGTATAAGATGTGTTTTAAATGTCCAGAACGGAAGTACTGACATATATGTGTTCATGTGGACGCATGCATTCTCACATTACAACTAGGCCTTTGTCCCTTTGCATGCTTGCCTACCATTTGCTAGGGTAAGCATACATTTGTAATCAGGGAAACTAGTTAAGTGATTGCCCATTTAGTCTTTGTCTATAACCCCACAGTGAATTCCCTCAGCACTTCTCATTCTGTATATCACATGTTTGATCAGTTGACAGGACTGTTAAATAATTTGCCCTAAAAGTATTCTCTAACTGCTGTGAGATTAGAGAAAGAACTTTACTACCTACTTGAGATAAACAGGGACTTTTATAGGCAGCCCTTAGAACAGCCACTGATGATCTCAGCTTTCTGCTATTCATAACCTTGTTTATTTCTTCTAATACAATATTATGTTTATTCATGGTAACTAATTATATACAGTAGAGATTAGGTTATAAAATACCATTACTTCCATCTTTGGTTAGTTTTCTCTCTGTCTTGGATTACTTGATCTTTAGAAGTACAAATCTGGGACTGGTGAGATGTTTTAGTGTTGAAGAGCACTGGTGCTCTTACAGAGGTATTTAATTCAATTCCCAGCAACCACATGGAGGCTCATAGCCATCTATAATGGGATCTAATGCACTCTTCTGGCCTGCAGATGCATATGCAGTAAAACACTCATGCATTAAATTTTATATATATATATATATATATATATATATATATATATATATATATATTTAAATCCAGGTCATGTCTTAAGGACAAGTAGTCTGCTCTACAGGTTTCAGTGTGGCAAGGAAGTGAGCTTTGAATCCAGTGTCCAGAGAAGTGCGCCCATGCCCAAAACCACATCATATAGCTTCACAGTAGATTCTCCAGCCTTAAGGTGATTGCTGCTCATGAGTAATACAGAGCCACATCCACTTAACTAAATTGCTCTTGGATATTGCTTTAGATAGTTTTATTTGATAATTTGTTATGGGACAATAGGTGACTGATTTATAGAAGACCTCTTTGACCGGAAGGTTTTCATTGTGTAGGAACCACAGAGCAGTTTCAATGGATCTCTTTGAAATTCTTGGAGAAGGAGACATCAGAGTCTTTGTCATCTCAACAGTGAATTTAGCACCTCACTTGAATATTATTTTGTTCCTGTACTGGTATTATGTAACTATATAATCGAAGCAGATATATGATTCATTACCCCTTGGAACAAGCTTCTTGATAGAACACACAATGTCTTTGCTCTGATATTTGATCTTGCTTTAGTCTACTTTGCATTGTTAAAATATAATGAAATACCAGAGAAACTGGTATATTTAGGAAGCTAAGGAAGGTCCATTTTGACTCATGATTGTGGTTCTAGTACAAAATGATATGGCTTTGCTGCATTAGGATTCTGTGAGATTGCTGGATGGTAATTGCAGGAACAAAGCAAATACAAACTAAAAGGAGAGAGAGAGAGAGAGAGAGAGAGAGAGAGAGAGAGAGAGAGAGAGAGAGAGAGAAACACACACACAGAGAAACACACACACAGAGAGAGGGACAAAGACAGAGAGAGAGAGAAAACATCTTGTGAACTTATCCTCCAGTAAGAAAAAGAAAACAAAAAAGAAAGAAAAGAAAATGAAGGAAGGAAGAAAGGAAGGAAGGAAAGAAGAAAAGCTTCATCAATATTAAAGAATCTATAAAGACAAATGAGTGATTGTTGAAATAGTGAAGAGTTAAAATATTGCAAACCAAATTCAAATTATCTTGAAATACTTTCAGTCCATTTTGAAACCCATTCACTGCTCACCTCTATATCTGACCTAACTAACATCCTTATAACCATCAATTTTAAAATGTGTTCTTAGTAGACCTGTAGCTTTCACTAATCAAACACTAAAAATGTAGTCAGGTAGATACTGTAAACATCTGAAAGTTTTGCTGGCTCTATGTTTCTGGCTCATGGATCACTCAAATTTAGCATCAGAATAAATTACCTCTTATTTCCTTTGTAGTGAGAACTGTTTTGCATTAATAGGGCCTGGCACCCTACAATCTTCAATGACCTAAAAATCCTGTACTAGTTCCACATCTCAAATATTTTACCATCTTCTAATGCTGCCACATTGCAAACAGAGCCTCTAACACATGAAAATTTGGAAGACATTCATGGCAGAAATCATCTAGGAAAGGCTATGGCAAGTAAGTGAGTTTCCTGGAGATGGCCTACTGTTTTGCATGGTTGCAATGGGTGACCTCTGGAGAGGCTCAGCCCTAGAGACTTCATCCAAAGATCACTTCTGATTGATTGCTTATATACCTTTCTTGCCACTATTACATAGCCTAATGATTCTTGGGCATCAGACCACCCTATTAGGCAATTTTTCTGCTGATCAGTATGAAAATCAACTTTCATGCATTAATGCTGTTTAAATGAACTAATGATTTTATAGAATCCCTGATTTGAGTCAAATAATTTTAAGAAGAAAGCTTAAGGAGATGGTTTTATTTATTTTGCCTGAAAGTTGTAATAAAGTTAGAATCAATAATAGAATGTGCTCACTCCTCATAGAATAGTAAGTAAAAGCTGCATAATAAGGAATACATTGAGCTTTCATAAGTTATACTAATAGGCTTGGGACAAATTTGTGAGCTTCTTGCCTGGCCAGCAAGGGGTTCCTGAACCAAAGAAAAAAAGAGCTCAAGTAACTAAACCTTTTTCTTAATCCCCTGCTGTTATCAGCAGAGTTATTTTGCCAGTTATTTGACCAGCTTCTGGCTCCAGAAATACAAAGAGTTAAATTGCCAGAAGCCAGCAGATTGTTGACCCCACTTGCCAACTCCTATTTCTGCCTTCCTTGGGAAACTGTTTGCCAGGCTGGCCCTTGGCCCACTCATCCAAAGCATAGCACTCTACTTACTTAAAAGCAATCAATTTATTTATCCTAGATGGTAGTAGAATATGATACTAACAAAATATGATACTCGGACATAAGGATTTAAAAAAAACAAAACAGGGTCTTCTTATGTAGCTCAAGGTATCTTGAACTGGTTAACTCATACGGCAATCTCCCAGGTGTTGGGATAACAGATATGTGCCTGACAAATTTTAGTGACAGGCAGTAGAGAAGATTCATATGCAAAAATGATCTCAGTCCTCACATCTACCTAGCAGCAGAAAATAAAACGACAAATTCATCACTTGTCATGGTTTGACTAAAAGGTATCCTCCACCTGGGTATTGTTTGGTTCCCACTTATTGGGAGGCTCTGGGAGCATTTGGGGGAAATTGGTGACTGTTGGCGTGTACTTCGGGGTTACTAGTATTTTTCACAGGGACAAAAAAAGCTTACAGTGTATCCCACCTGTTTGTCCTCTCACTATGCATGCTTTAAACCTTCATGAGCCAGAAGACAGCACCAGAATAACAGAATTTCCTTATTTTCCCCTATTTTGGCCTCTAATTTGCTTGCTTGATGGTGTCAATGCCCTTTCCTTCATCTTCTCTAGAAAAGTGTACTCTTCCTTTGTTTAGTTGCTCTGTAAACATATACTCCTTCTGCCAAATTTCTCAGTTACTCATCTCTTGGCAGTCCCAAGTGTAATATTTGCAATATACATGTTCACAGACTTCAGTTTGTTCTTTCCCTTGCTAATTTCTCTTTTATCAGTATAATTTAAAGAGCCTCAGGCAGACAGCCTGAGAACTAAAAAACAAATTATTTTTCTCTTTTGGTCTAAATCAGATCTTAATGTTTCATGTTGGCCTAACTATAAAAAGCAAAAGGTAATCTTGATGGCTGGAAACAAGGAAATAAGCTTTGCATTAGCCTAAGATAGATTCCTTAACAGGTGTACAACAATTATAAGGAGGATTAAGCTTATGAATGGAGTCTCTGCAGGGCACAAATGGACCAGAAAATTATTAAATCACTCTGAACTTTAGTATAAGTTTTAGTAAAATTAGGTAAACAATTGGAAGAGGTTTTGTGATGATAAAATGTAATGCTGCTTTTAAGAGCATTTGCATCTATTAAATATCAATTTAAAGCTATTCTCCAAGTAGCAGTGTATTGTTTAAGAGCCATGTCTGTTTGTGAATTCACCAAAGAAACATTGTCTGAGCAATTACTAGGTTCAACTCTATACCTGAGCAGTGATGGTAAACTGAGTAGATGGGTCAGCTTAGTCATCCCTGGTGATCAATACTGTGGGATGCTCTGCAGTCTCATTGCCTTCCTGTCTGAGTATTTTGATAATTTTTAAAGGAGGGAAAATTTCCATTTCTTTTAGGTTTTGAATTTGGGACTACCAATATGAAACACACTATAAGAAATGGTTAATGAGGAAAATTTGATTCACATGTGTATCATAAATACGAGAGGATCCAGAAATGTAAACTTAAGTTGGTGGCTCTAATTTGAGACACTATTTTACTCTGTAGTCCAGGGTGTCCTAGAAGACTATGTAGTCTAGGTTGGACTCAAAATGTGGAAGCCCTCCTATCGCTGTCTCCCCTGTGCTGCAATTAACAGCTTGAGCCACCATGTCTATCACCATTTTTTGAGATAGGTTGTGACTTTGTACCCCAAGCTTGCCTTGAGTTGTCTGTGATTTTCCTGCCTCAGCTACTATGCCTGGTTCGTTTCTTGGGGTTATGTGTTATGTTAGATTAAACCAAAAGGAAACTGGTTTGGAATGTCTAGGTATGTGGTGGCAGATTATGAAAAAGTACCTAAGAGGAGTATAGTACAATGGGCTATTGGTTAGGTTTGCCTATGTTTGCTCTACAGATAAGAGTTACTAGGGACCATACTCTTCTTGGCATGAGGGACGAAAACATCTCTACAAAGGGACATTTCATTTATAAATGTAATTTTTTTCCAGTAGGAAAACTGCCCTCTTTTAAAGTTGTACCTATATCTTCCCATTCTCCTATACCCTTTAGGTTAAAATGATCCATAAGCCAGAGAGAGATATTTTGACACAGCTTATCTGAGTACTAGTTGTAATGAACAAAATATAGTCAGTCTTTATTCTCAAGGAATTTATATCCAGGTGAGGAAAGCAGTACTTGTAAATAACTAAATGGCAATAGAACTCTAACGATGAGGTAGAGACACATACAAATGGAGATATAGTCTATAGAAGCAAGCAAAGAAATGCCTCTTCAATAAGAGACCTGTGAACTATTCTTTTACTGTTCCATGTGTCTTGAAAGCCTGTAATTGAGTTAGTGGACTATCTTTACAGCAAATACTTGACAAAAACCTGTTTTTCTATGGTCCGCTCAGGTTACTGGGTTTCTATAACCAACTACATTATAGTCTAGGGAGTTTTGTCCAAATACTAATAGAAATAAAAATATTCACATTAACATATGCTTCCCTAGCCAGCTTGACAGTGTGAGAGCCTGCCTTGAAAATATAGACATACATAATATATACATGCATAGGTACCTGAATGTACTTGTGCATACATATGTGTATGTGTACACACACACACACACACACACACACACACACACACACACAATGCACACTCAAACTGAGACTTCTCTGAAAAAGAGGAGACAGACAGGGTATGTGGGAAGTCCATGGGTCACAACAATGATCCACAAAGATAATTCAGGCTGCCCCAACTGAGAGGAAGAATTAAACCTGTTTATTGGATTGCTGGAATAGCTCAAAGTCCAGGAAATAGTGCTCTGATGTCTCTTTGATTAAAGCACTAATCCCATTTATAAGAGATATATCATCATAAGCTAACACTGCCAAAGCCCTACCTCTGATCTCATCAACTTAGTGATTAACATTTCAACATAGTTTTTTTCATTTTATTTTTTTATTTCCTTTTTTTGTTTTAAGTATGGTAGCATTTGCCTATAAATATGGCAAGAAGATTGCAAACTAATATCACCTTGGGCTACATAGTGAGTTCTAGGCCAGTCTCTGTTATAGAGTAAAATTTTATTTCATAAAGTTTTTTCAAGCTATTAATTAGGGGATAACATAGTATTCAATCTATCACATTTAGTTTAATTCTAAGTAACAAAATCATTGTTAAGAGAAATACGTTCTTGAATGATATAACATTACATATTCCCTCAGTCATGTTTTGAACCTATCTCTTTTTCTTTTGTTTGTATTTCTTTTTTTTGCCACACTGAGAATCAAACCCAGCATATTGTATCTGCTAGGTTAGTACATGACCACTAGTCTCCATTTTCATTTTCTCTTCACCTTTTGTTGAGACTGAGTATATAGTCCAGGCTTGTTGAAAGTACTCTATGTATGTGATCTAAGCTGTCCCTGAATTGACAGCGTCCTGAGTGCTATGGTTATAGGTGTGTATTACTACATCCAGGCTTAAATGGTCATGTCTGTCTGTCTGCCTGCCTCTCTGTCTCTCTGTTTCTGTCTCTCTCTCTCCATGATATGTGTTTACACATTGGTATGTGAGTGCATGTAAATGTCAGAGGATAACCTCAGTGTCAGTCCTTACCTTCTACCTTTTATGGGGCAGTGTCCTTTGTTTTATGCTGTTATAGATGCCAGGATAGTTGGACTGTAAGATTCTAGGGATTCTTCTACTTCTATATCACATGTTGCTATAAGAGAACTGGAATAGCAGATGCATGCTAATGCTCCCAGCTGTATGTGGATCCTGGGAATTCAAATCCAGGTCCTTATGCTTGGAAAGCAATTGTCACTGAGTCATCGTTCCAACATGTATGAATGTTCACCTTCATATATGTTCATGATTGATTAGGAAGAAAATTCACAAAATATGCAAGAAGCTGTTTTCATTAATATGTTAAAAGACATCTAAGAAGCCACTAACAAAAAGTGTTTTATTGCACACAAGTATATATGTAGCTATGTACTTACTAAAAGATGAATTTAACAAGTTAGAATCATTTATGAATTGGCAAATATAAATTGCAAAAGAATAAAAACAAAAGTTTGAGGTGCATAGCTGTATAAAATATAAAATGGTCTAATTAATTGCTGTGGCTTTTCTTAAGATTGTCAAAATATTGATACTGATTTTCTACAAATATAAAGCAAAACGAGCATTTTCATAAAACATTTATAACCTCCTTGAAGCATTTTGTTAGGAAACCCCAAGCTAACTAGCAGGTCCTGTGATTTACTATGAAAATTCCAGGACCTACCATAGTTGTGGCTTGTTAGTGAAAGAGTGCAAAGCAAAATTGGTAAAGGGAAAAGGCATATTGGAGAAGTCTGAAGGAAACCAAATGCAAAGTTCTGAGAATCTTTTCATGGGAGTCTTGAGGGGACAGGCTAAATTCCTTTAGCATTGAATTATGACAATATTTGTAAAATGTTTCCTATCGGGGAAGCTCTTTAGAAACTCAGTGCCCAAAGTTGCTCTTGGAAGTGGGTCTCATAGGTATTGCTTGCCTAGCATGAACCAATGGTAGACTCGTGGAAAATAAGTGGCATAAACTACATCGTTTGTACTACTTAGACATTGTGGATACTCTTATCAGTTAGGGGATTGTGCGAACTTTCCTTAAATCTAAGATTTAAATTGTGATGTTATTCAATGTTTATTTATCATTTGAAAGTCATATCTAAGAAGTCATTATCCTGGAGTTGTAGAGGTGGGTAAGTTATTAAGAGTCCTTAATACTCTTATAAAGGTTCAGTTCCCAGCACCTAATCAGGGAGTTGATAACTACCTTTAACTGCAGCTCCAAAGAGGCCTCCTCTGTCTTCCATAACCACCTACAAACAACTCTCTCTCTCTCTCTCTCTCTCTCTCTCTCTCTCTCTCTCTCTCTCTCTCTCTGTCTGTCTCTCTCTCTCTGTCTCATTCACTCATACACAAATAAAAAATTAAAAATGAACTCATTATTTCATGTATACATAACTAGTTTTGTATATGTACAAATAAGTGTCCAAGTTCATTCTATAAGTATAAGTCCATAGCTATCAGTATCACATTCTTCAGTATTATTTGTTTACAAAGCAAATTATTTTATCAAAATTTTTATTGAAAATCAGTTGACAATAAATATTGCTTCTGAAATATGTTTCCATGATATGTGCATAGGCTTTACCTCAATATTACATTGCTTTAATAACTGTGGCTTTGTGGTGTTATAATAAATTAATAAGCTAGAAAGTTAAAGTACTAAAAATTTGTTTTATTTTTTCAAATTATTTTAGGTGTTATAAGTCTTTTTTATATGTATGTATATATACACACATGCACATATATAATCTTAATATATATGTTTGTAAGTTTGCACAAAAGGCTTATCAAATATGTTGTTTGGTTTTGTTTTTATTTCATTGAATTTGTAAATAAATCTAAATAAAACTGCACTCTTAAATATTTTGAACCTTATAATCCATAAGCATGAAATATATCTTCATTTAATTGAAACTATAAATTTTCCTCAGCAGTGTTTTGTAAATTTCAGTGTACCATCCTGACTTCTTTAGCTGAATTTATTCCTAATGAATTTATTAGTTTGGGTGTGAGTCTGAAAGGAATTAGTCTTAAGTTTTTGATGGTCTCTTCAATATAGAAACATATTTTGTTTTTATCTTGTATTTGAGCAGAATACACGTTGATCTTGTATTCTGCTATCTCACTTATTAGAATAATTTTTTGTTTATTTCTTAGTATGTTTTTTTTATGTAGGATCATGTCAACTTCATATAGATAGTTATAAATTTCCTTTTGAATATAGATGCATCTATCATCCATGCATTTGGCTCAAGTACAATATTTAAAGCTTATCTTGCTTCCCATATTATGGGTGAATTATTTTACCACTAAGTACAAGAGTCATTGTAGATTTTTAGTAGATAATCTTCACCAGGATAAGGAATTTGCTTTTTATCTGGAGTTTCTAAAGAAGCCTTTTGTCCAACTGTTGGATTTTATCAACTTCTTTATGGGTATCTATCAAGGTGATTATGTAAACCCTACCCCTTAGTCTGTTAATATGATGTACTCCATCATTTTCTTTTGTCATATTAAGATGTCATGGTTTATAACATGGCACCTTACAGGATGGCAGAGTACCACGCTGGTTCTTTAAAACAAAAGGCATCAGAAGAACATAAGGAGCTATGTGTTTCTGAATTTCTCAAGCCTTTAATGTTTCTGATTTCTCTTTCTCCCTAATTTAGTCATATTATCTACAATTCTCTTGAAATCAGGAATATGGAAATTTGTGTCAAATTCAAATTCGATTGTAAAGTATTGGACAAATGTGTCTAAGCTATTGAATCAAAATTTATAGTGCTCATAACCTTAGTGGATTGCTGCATCTGTCTAAAAATGATCCCATTTCCTCCTCTCAACTCCTCTCCATACCCCTTAGTCCTTCTCCACTTGTTCTCGCCCTCCACTCTGCTCCTTATCTCTGTCCCTATCTCTCCCTATTTCCCTCTTTGTTTTTCTCTCTCACCTCTCTGTCTCATCAACAAAGCCAAAGCTGGTATTAAAATTATTGCCTTCTTGTCTTACCTCCCTGAATATTAGAATTTTAAGCATATATCACCACAGTTTATTAAGATGACATTTACTAATTTTCACAAACACTTCAGAGGGATTGTCATATCTTTACATTTTTACCTTTATAAGCTCTGAAATGCATTTCTCTGTATTATTTTTAGTAGTGCCAGTATTTGTAATATTCTTATAGGCTAAGATTTAAAAAAATACCTTGTGGGGTTATTTACTTTATTTTCCTTTCTGGGAAGTCATGAATTGTTCAGCTACTAGTAGACATTCCTGAGTTTAGTGTTTACAGGAATTTTCTGTATATTTAAGGTAACAGTGTTGTAAATTTGCAAAAAGTAATTTTGTAGCATTTATATCAAAATTAGTGCATTTGGCAATCTTTCACCCTCTTTGTGTGTTTCCCAGGGCTTCACAAATAACACATTCTGTGGTATCAGCACAGAGAGTCTGCACTTCAACTCATAATGGTCAGTTATTATTAGCCTGGTGTTGTGGCTGCTGAGACATGCTGTCCAGATTGCTACTTCAGGTCTAAAGTATTTATTTCCCAGTAGTGTTAGTTTTGGCCAATTTAGTGCTGAATCCATCTTCAGAAATTGTCTTTGGCAAAATGGTTTCATTTCTCAAGGTCATATGCCCTTTTTAAGGGCCACCAGCACTGAGTTTCTGGCTAATCCACAAAATAAGGCCAGTTCTTCTTGCTACCTTTGAGGTATCCCTGCAGTTCCAAAGTTTTACATGAAGCTCACTGGTTTTTGTAGCAACTATACTCTAACAGTTTCTCCCACATTCTATTATACAGACTGCCCATAAAAACATTTTTCTAAACGCTATCTACACACTATATTACCTGTGAGTCTATTTCCAGGTACCCTAGTTTGGGTACTCATAAAACATAAAAATCCCTGATGTGAAACCTTACATATGGGACTTAATTTATCAATAAACTCTTTCTAGTTTTCCTTACACACCGAACTCTATTGTATTATGCTATCAATGGGCATTACTTGGAATTTTTATTTTCTTGACTACAATGCAAAGATAGCATTGGAAATTACTCTGACCAATGTGACTCAGCTCAGCTAAGTGAACAAACAGATGCCTTACCAGTTTCTATTTTCTTCCTCTCTGAAAAGTATTGTTAATGATAGAAGCAAAGTTATTTTGGTTACTTTTCTCATCTCCATGGCCAAATACCCACTGAGAAGATGTTTATAGGGGAAAGGTTTATTTTAGCTCATGGTGTCTTGGCAGCAGAGGCATTGTGGTATAAGTAGATCTGTGCTGAAGTGTTAGGCCCTAGAGTGGGGCTATTTGTTCACATCTGGGGAAATCTGAGTTCAGAAAAATAGGCAATGCCATTGTTCATGTGCTTTTCTGATAGTTTTTTTTTCATTCAGTCTAGGACCAATATTAAGGTTCAGCCTTCCCCTGTTGGCTTGTCCTTTCAGAAAACACATTCCCAGACAGACACAAAGATGTCTTCACTCATGCCTTTGGTGTTGCTAAATCCAACCAAACTGAGAATCAGAATTAACCATCAGAGGAAAGGAAGGAAAAAAAAAAAACTCTCAAAAGTCTGAAACTTCAGATGTTACAACATTCCAGAGTAAGTGACAGCCACTACTTAACATAGCTTTTCATATTGAGAAAACCAAACCATTGACTTCATTTTAAAACAACATTTAAGGACTCTTTCTTTCTCTATTGCCCTCTGTACTTCCTCTGTTTCTTCTTGTTTTCATTCTTTCATTTCTTCATCCTTTACTTTGAGAGAGAAAGATTTTGAGAGGAAAAAGCCCCATTCATTTCAAAAGCTCATAATCCTGGTCCCGTTGTTTTTTTTTTTTTTTGAAAGTACTGGATTGTGCCTATGGTACTGGAAGTAAAAATATCTAGAACACCACATTTAACAGGTCTCATTTGCCAGATGTGACAGTGCATGCCTTTAAACCAAGCATTATACAGGAAGATGATATCTGTGAGTTTGAGGTCAGCCATAAGAATGCAGTGAGATGACCATCCCTGTCTGTTAGTCTCTGTCTATCTTTTTCTTTCTGTCTCTCTGTCTCTTTCTCTCTCTGTGTGTGTGTGTGTGTGTGTGTGTGTGTGTGTGTTTCAGTGCATGTGGGGTGTGTGTATGTGTACAGGGGTGTATGAATGTTTATGTAAATGAGTCTCTGTGTATATGTGGAGACCAGATGGCAAGCTCAGATGTTCTTCAGGAGCCATATATCATGTTTTCTATGACAAGGTCCCTGGGGCTTGGCAATTATTAAATTAAGCTGACTGATCACTGAGCTCCATGGATTCACCCGTCTCTTTGTCCCTGGTGATAGCATTACACATGTGTGCTAACTACATCTGGAAATTTATGTGCATGCTGGTTCTTCATACCTGTGTGGTAAGCATTTTACTAAGGAAACTATCCCTTTAGCCCTTTTTCTTATCGTTTAGAATGACCTACACATACTTCAGCCAAAATTAATTATTGCTTTCATTGGTCTGAAAATAGAGTACATATAATCAATACACATAACATTTAATCACTGAAAAAGCAATTTACATACATTATCTTTCATAATCTATATCATTGTGTTAGAAGGCTGGAGTCACCACCTTTATTTTCTTCACTTCCTATAACCTCATAGAATTATTTATCAAATTCTACACTCGCTTAAAGCTAAATAAAGATAAAAGTGAATGAAAAAAATAGAAATTATTGGTGTGGGAGATTATGTTTCATAGCACACAGAGCTTGTTTAATGATTTTTAAATTTACATTTCAACATTTTAAATGTTTTTTTTCTGGCATATTGCTGAATTCTACTAAAAAATAGAAAGACTTGTTTTTTATGTGTTTTTGTCTCCAAATTTGAATGACTTTTTAAAAATTTAATCATTCTAACCACAAGTACAAATGCGTTTGTATGAGAAGGAAATTTTCCAAGTGACAAATTTGAGTCTCACACACATTAATATATTTTCCAATGTCCTTAAGTAATAAAATTTAGACTTGAACTCTTCCATTTTGAGGTATATTTTTTATTATTTTCAATTATATGTGTGTGCATGTGAATGAGGTTGCCAGTGGAGTCCAGAAAACCATCTTGGATCTGCTGAGGATGCAATTACAATCAGTTGCCAGCTACCCAATGTCAGTGCTGGACCAAACTTGGGTCTTATTTAAGAACAGTATGTATTCTTAACTGCACCACCATATCTCCAGCCACAAACTTAGTTATTTTTATTGGGTTCAACATATTTTCTATTATGGTAACACCCGTATGATTGACTCTTTATATTTCCTACTGTCTTACCCTGAATGGATTCTCTGATACCACAATCTAGCAAACATATTCCTTCTTTCTAGAGTACTAAGTGTTTTCTCAGATTCAAACAAAACATATCTTCCTGGTTCTTTTAATGGATATCAAGTCGTGGTTGTACAACCTGAGATGAGATAAACATTTGACCATTAAGCTTCTATTGTTTAGGTCAGACTTCAGAATTTTCTCAAAACGTTGCTTGGTAGGAGCTCTCTTCATTTGTCACTCACTATACCTTTCGTTGTCTTTGTCTTGCATTTTCTGTCCTTTTCTCTGCTTCTCTGCCACTGTATTCTTGTTTTTCACCTCTCTGTCTACATCTCAGTTTCATTTTATTCTCTTCAGCTATCTCCTCTCCATCTTCATGTATGTACCTATCTCCATTTTCATCTCTTTTGTGTTTGTCTCTTAACTTTTTTCTTGGCAATGTACAAATGTGCACTAGGAAGCTCTTTTGTTCTTGAGAGTTCTTTAGATCTTCTAAATTAAGTCATTTTGTTATAAGTTTTTTTTCTTATAATAACCATAACCAGAAGACAACCGATTAAACAGACAGGATAAATATTTAATGATAGATCCTTGAATACTTAGTTTTGTAGATCCCATTATGTTTTCAGAGCCCTTAATGCTCATTAGCTAATTCCTGCTGAGTTTCTGCCTGATGAGCTTCTGTGGTTAATGTTCCCTAGAGAAACCAAAGTATCACAAGGCCTCCTGAACCTTCATCCTCTATAGCTTACTATTCCATAGAGCATAGATCAGCAGATGATAGCTCATAAGCCAAACCCTTTTACAGCTTGTTTTTGTATGAGTTAAATATAAAGACTGATATTTACTTTTTTGATATTTACTTTTTATTTTAGATAAAATTTCCCTGAAAAGTTCAAGCTGACCTTGAACTTATATCAATCTTGTTGCCTCCATCTCTGAGGAGGTTGGGTTATAGTAGTGTGCCACCAACATTTTTTAATCATTCATTGTAATTTTTAAACATTATGTAAATATGTGTGGGAGTATGCCACAAGTAAAAGTGTGCACAATATAAGGGGGACTGAGATCTCCTGAAGCTGGAGGGACAGGTGGTGCGAACCACTGAATGTGGTAATCTGGAAGCCAACTTGGTCCTCTCAGCTTCTGACAAATCACTCAAGCCCCTGCCACCAATCTTTTTAAAACCTAGGAAATATTATACCTATCAGATACCACACATGACATCCAAAGGATAAACTTTGTCTGCATGTTAAAGTTGCTGATTCCTTCTTTACATTATTTTACATGGGAACAAAAACATGTAACTTTTCTGTATATTACAATGTTTTTTTTTTTTAATTTCTAAGGTCAGATTCTTAAGAGGTCACCTGTGAGGAAGGGATTGATACTTATGCAAGTGGTTTACATAGGACATGATAAAGAAGACTCATGGAACAGGAAAGGACTTGAGAGGAGACCAGGGAAAGATGTGCATTCAGCTTAAGTCTTGAATCTGTGTGGTTCCAGAAGTTTCAGTAGGATCTTAACAATAGCATTTAGAAGTAAAGCATTAATAGCTCAGACCAGAGAGTCATTAATAAGGTTCCAACTCCTTCTTGTCCTCTGTAAAAGTGTCAGGCTATGTTGACCTAGAACAAGATATAGTCAAACTATGAGCTTTTAGCAGTTAGGATTTATAGCCACTATCAGTTCATGGCAGAGATCTCGACAGGAAACCCACAGCAAGCAAGTACTGTAGAGATGATACAGGGCCTGGGGTGGGATCCCTCTATTCTGTTACCCTGTCCACAGTTTGGAGGTTCTTTTGTACTTGATTTCCATTGTTTCTATGTGTGAGATCCAGTAGCCAAGATACACAGATGTATAACTGTGTCCAAGAGGGAACCATCAAGATGATGAACATTGAGAAATGCCAATTGTCTATTCTCCATTAGAGGGTAAAGTGTGGTGGAATATTTGGGCTGGATAGGTTAAAACTTCATAGTAAAGAGTAAGAATGATTTCCCAAAATTTAGGTAATTTTAGGAAAAAATGGCAAGCTACCAAGTTAGGAATTGCATCCCTATTTTCTAGTGCCCTGTATATGATGGTTTCCCACTTTCTGTGATATAGGTCTTGGCATGTTATCTACCACCACAGCATGAAAATGGAAGAAAAAATGTCCAGTAGTTATTTCTGCTACCTGATATACTATCTCTACAACATGTAGTTGCAAGCACCATTTTTAAAACATACTTTTTATTAGCTATTTTCAATGATTATAAAGTTATTTTGAACTTGCATGGTTTTCCTTATTAGATACATTTTCTGTTATAGTATCACACCTATATAACTGAATATTTCTACATGCAAATATCTATCTTATTTCTAGCTGAAAATGAATTCTGCATTAGCTTTCTATTGTTATAATAGAATATTTGGGATATTCAAAGTAAGAAGAAAAGTTTATTTGGGCTATTTTGAAAGTTTTTATCTATAGTTTCCTGACACTGTAGTTTTGAGCCTGTGGCAGCATTAGATATTATGGCATGAAAAGGTTGCTTATCTTATGGCAATCAGGAAGGAGACAAAATAAATGAAAGACAGAGCGAAAGGAGGGAGAAAGAAAAACAAAGAGAAAGAGACAGAAACAAATACACAGAGACAGGCAGACAGACAGAGAGAGACAGAGATCACCTGAAAGATTACACCTTCAATGGTCTAAATTATTATAATAAGTCCCTACTGCCTAAGAGTCCACTACCACCCCGAAGCCTTTGTGTACTACTTCACATTCAATAGCTGCAGATATAGCTCTTACTATCCATTTTCCATATAAGTATTTAATTTTATTTCATATATGTATTGTTTTCAGAATTTCTAAAACATTCTCCTTTTGGAACAAACTCCATTTTTAGCTATAGTACAGCTGTTAAATATAGGCAATTTTGTTTTTCTTAAAATACTATTTTATTTTTCAGATTATGATAGAATTATGATCATTCTCCATTCCCTTTTCTCCCTCCAAACACTACTCCCATATACTGCTCTTTGATCTATTTCACATTCCTTTTTCTTGTCTTATAAGTCCAGTAATATCCAAGGTAACTTAGGTTCATCCCACTTCCTTATTGTGTTAGCAGCCTTTGCTATATTGATTGTATTTAATTTTCTTTAACAATTCTAATGAAAATTTCAATTATTTGTAACACATTTAGGTTCTTTTGCCACATTATAGTTTCTGCCTTAAGATCTCTTTATAAATAAATATTTTTAATAAAACATTTAATTTATTCAATGAATAATATTTGCATTATGAAGTCAATGGTTCAATATACAATGATGAAAAACAAAACCAACTTTAAAAATCAGAGGTGTAAAGTCTGATGGTGGATATAGTAATTTTCATAATTATATGGAAAAATTAAAACTTAGCAGAGCTTTTTGTTACAAAATTCTTTTTTTTTTGTTTTCAGAATTTTTACTGGATATTTTATTTATTTACATTTCAGATGTCATCCTCTTTTTCCCATTTCCCCATCCCTAAAAGACCCCTATCCCATCCCCTCTCCTCCTTTTTGCTTTCATACCATGTTTATTACATGCAAGAATTAAGGTCAGTTTTAGGTTGAGAAACTAGCAATTAGTAGATGCAAATAGTCAAAGTATAAGCAAGTCAATAAACACAAATAGTCAAAGAACAAGCAAGGCACTAAACACAATTACATGAACACTCTCATGATCACTGTTTCTAAGGGCTTATCAGGATGACCAAAATATTTGAGCTGACTTCCCTGTCCTAGCCCAAAGTAATTTTCACGTCTGAAGCCTACTTCCTTGTTCTAGCCTAAAATTTAGATTCCTGCCTGAAATTACTTCTTTATTCTAGCCTAATATTTAGATTCCTGCCTGAGATTACTTTTCTGTTGTAGCCTACTATTTAGACTCCTCCCTGAAATTACTTCTTTGTTCTAGAGCTTTGCCAACCTAAGACATAAGTGCATTGCTTTGGTTAATGCATATTCCATGACAGGTAAGGAAAGCATTCTTGTCAGAACAACCTAAGACAGGCTCAGTGTTGTTAAAGAAATAAAAAAGAGGGAGAGGTGGAGAGATTTTGGGGCTGATTGGCAAGAATCTGACATGGGCCATGGATAAGAAAATGGGCTGCTTGGCAAGAATATGACATTGGCCAGGGACAAGGAAGTAGGCTTCAGGCAGGAATCTGACATTAGGCTAGAACAAAGAGTGATCACTGTTTCTTAGGGCTTATCAGGATGACAAAAATATCTGAGCCAACTTCCCTGTCCTAGCCCAAAGTCATTTTCATGTCTGAAGCCTACTTTCTTGTTCTAGCCTAATATTTAGATTCCTGCCTAAAATTAGTTCTTTGTTCTAATCTAATATTTATATTCCTGCCTGAAATTCCTTCTTTGTTCTAGCCTAATATTTAGATTCCTGCCTGAAATTCCTTCTTTATTCTAGCCTAATGTCAGGTATCTCTAGTTCTATCCACTTGCCTGCAAATTCCATCGTGTCAGTTTTTAACAGCTGAGTAACACTCCATTGCATAAATGTACAATATATTCTTTATCCATTCTTTTATTGAGGGACATCTGGGTTGTTTCCAGTTTCTGACTATTATGAGTAGAACAGCAATGAACAAGCATGAACAAGTATTTCTGTGGAAGAACGAAGCACTTTTTGGTATGTGACCAAGATTGGTATTGCTGGATCTTGAGGGAGATTGATTCCCATCTTTCTGAGGAACTGCCATATTGATTTCTGTAGTAGCTATTTAAGTTTAGACTCCCATGGAGGAATGCTCCCCTTGCTGTCCAGTCCAGCAAGAGATGTCACCTGTGTTATTTATCTTAGTTATTCTGACAGGTGTAAGATAGAATCTCAAAGATGTTTTGAATTCTATCTCCATTATGGCTAAAGATGTTGCACATTTCTTTCAGTTTTTCTCAACCATTTGAGATTCCTCTCTTGAGAATTGTCTGTTTAGGTTGGTATAACATTAAAAAATTGATATCTAGTTTTTAAATTTTTTTTTATATATTTTGCTTATAAGCCTTTTTTTAGAATTTAGTTGGTAAAATCTTTTTTAAGTCTGTGGGCTGTGGCTTTGTTTGAATGCTGGTGTCCTTTGCTATGCAGAAGCTTCTTAGCTTCATGAGTTCCCATTTATTAGTTGTTGATTTCAGTGCCTATGCTAATGGTCTTCTGTTCAGAAAGTCTTTTCCTGTGCCAGTGAGATCAAGTTTATACCCTATTTTTTCTCGTTTGTGGTTCAGTGCATCTAGTTTTTTGTTAAGGTCTTTGATTCATATGGATTTGAGTTTTGTGCCCTGTGACAGAAATGGATCTATTAGTATTCTTATCCATGCAGCCATTCATTGTAACCAGCACAATTTGGTGAAGATGCTGTCTTTTTTTTTTCAGTGTATATGTCTGGCCTCCTTAAGAAAAACATCAGTTGTCCATAGTTGTGTGAATTTATGTCTGTACCTTCAATTCAATTTCATTGATCAACATATATGTTTTATACTAGTTCTGTGCTGTTACTGTGACTCTGTAGTAGAACTTGAGATCAGGGATAGCAGTACTTTTAATGTTCAGGATTTTGTAATTATCCTAGTTTGCCTGTCTGTTTGTCTGCCTTTTTCTTTCTTTCTTTCTTTCTTTCTTTCTTTCTTTCTTTCTTTCTTTCTTCCTTTTTTGCTTTCTTTTGTTGTGTGTGTTTTCATATGAAGTTGAGAAATGTTCTTTCAATATCTGTGAAGTATTATGTTGGAATTTCATTTAATTTGTAGATACTTTTTTGTCATAAAGCTATTTTTACTAGGTTGATCCTCTAATCCATGAGCATGGAAAAGTTTTCCGTCTTCAGATATCTTCTTTAATTTTTTCTTCAAAGACTTGAATTTTTTATCATACATATCTTTCACTTGCTTGGTTAGAGTTACTCGGAAATATTTTATATTATTGGAAGCTATTATGAAAGGTATTATTTTCCCAATTTCCTTTTCAGACTGTTTAGCATCTATATATGGGAGGCTCTTGATTTTGGTGAATTAATTTTGTATCCAACTACTTTGCCAAAAGGGTTTATAGGCTGTAGGAGTTTCCTGTTTCAGATCAATTATCTATGCTGTCATAACATCTACAAATGAAGATACTTTGACTTCTTCCTTTCCAATTCATATTGGTTTTATCTCCTTCATTTTCCTTGTTGTTTTAGCTAAGACTTCAAATACTATATTGAATAGATATGGAGAGAATGGACAACCTTATCTTGTTCCTGATTTTATTAGAATTGCTTTGGGTTTCTTTTTATTTAACTCTATTTCAGCCATGGGCTTACTATAGACTACTTTTGTAGTAGCAGGGATTGGTGTTTGCTCATGAAATAGATCTCAAGTTAAGCCAGGTATTCGTTGTCCATTTTCTCAGTTTCTGCTCCATCTTTGCCCCTGCATTTTTTGTAGACAGGATGAAGTTTGAATCGAAATTTTTGGGGTGGGTTGGTATCCTTATCACTCCACTGGGTGGGGTTCCTGCCTGATGACAGAAAGTGGCCATTTCAGGTTCCATATTCCCACTGCTAAGATTCTCATCTAAAGGAAAAAATTTAATTTAACATTTTCATTGACAGACATATCCATTTTTAAATCACATTTTCAACATCTGAGATTGATTTTTTCATCTCTTGTAAAAGTTGTTAAAACTTGCTGCTATATAAATTCTCAACATTTTCATTTCCATTATTCTTTTAGTTTGGTTTTTCTTCATTGTTTCTGTTTGTATCTTCATATCTTAAACAGTTTTATTTATTTCCTTGCACTGTTTGCTTGTGTTTTCTTGGATTTCTTTAAGGGATTTATTCATTTCCTCACACTGTGGTTTGTTTGTTTGTTTGTTTTTTTTTAGAATTCTAAAAGGGATTTATTAATTTTTTTCTCTTTAAGGTCTTCTTTCATCTTCATGTAGGCTCTTTTTAGGCATTTTTCTTGGGTTTCAGTTACATAGGAAAATTTAGCACCTGGTATAGTATGGTTGCTTTGCAGGCTTTGAATGGTGACATATTGTCCTGGTTGTTAATGATTTTATCTTCACAATGATATCTAGGAGTCAGGAGGTGGGGTGATTATAGTTCTGGATGGTGACATCTGGTTTTGTTGCTGCTGGGCGAATGTTTTGTTCCCTGTTTTCGTTCTTCCCTGGACTTCCCTGGAATGTGATATGTGGTGGCTGTGTTGCTACCTAGAAGAATATTTTCTGAGAACCTGTTTCTCTGGCCTGCTTAGCCAGTGTGTTCTCAAGATAGACCTTCTGTTGTAGGAATCTGAGATAAAGGGATAAATTGGGAAAAGGAGGTTAGAGGTGATAATCTTTATAATCCATTGGGGATGGAGGCTGGCAGACAGGAAGCCTGCAATGAGTTTTCTAATATGGATCTGGGGATGAGATTGGGCTGGAGGAGCAGAAGGAGACCTGTGGATCTACTGTCAGCCTACTCCTTTCCTTAGCAGAAGCAGCTTTTGAGATAGTATTGGGTATCTGCTGGGGTTGGGAGCTGGGACAAAGCAATGAGTGGGGGATGAGGGGGTTAGAAGGAAAAAAATCTTTGGGACCCACAGGTGATAAAAACAGGGGAGGGGGGCAGGAAAGGCTGCCATAGGCAGTGTCTGCAGAGCCCTCTCATTCTTCCCTTCCAGCCCCACCCTCAGTACTAGGGTATCTGGCTTCTGCTTCTGTGTGGAAGCTGGGGAGCCACACTCAGGTCCTCCTAATTATGTGCAGCAGGCATCTCCCATTTGAGCCTTCTACCAGCCTACTGGTAGGTGTGACAAGAGAATATACTTTTAATCATTTTAAATTATTTAAACATTTTAAAGATGCATTCTGTAGTCTCGAATATAAATTATCTTGTTGAATGGTACAAGAAAATTTAAAAGGAAATATATGCTTCTAGAGTTGTATAGATCATTCTATTAAAGTGAGTGAGATCAAAATAATTGATGGGGATGTTCATATCAACTCTTGTTCTAATTGATTTTTGGCTTTCTTGACCTTAACATGTATAGACAAGGCAATGAGGTCTCAAAATATAATACTGAATTTCTCTACTTTTTCCTCAATTAGTTTGGGTTCAGATAATTTGACACTCTACATGCTTTTATATGTGTTTGGGATTGTTCTTCTTAGAGAATTGATCTTTTTGTCATTATATATTTCCCTTTCTTTTCTCTGATAAGTTTCCTTATTTTGAAATCTACTTTGAATATTGACACTCCTAATTTTATTTAATTAGTATTACCATAGTACTTTTCTCTATCTTTTTCTTTTTAAATTACTGGTCTTAGTATTGAAAGAGGGATTCTCTTATGGAATGGCATGTACTTAGTTCTTGTTTCTTCATACACTCTGAAAATGTCTGCCTTCAACAACTATGGTTGGCCACAGAAGACCTGTACAAAAATCAAGTCAGTCATCATTCTAAGATGGAGTGAAGAAGGGTACATAAGTATCTTCCTCAAGCTGAAAAACTGTTGGCAGTTGTTGAATGCTGGGGGAGAGAGAGTCAGTTTTCTCATACATGTAACCTGGTTATCATATTTATAGGCACAGATATACAAGTAGATAATTTTGACCATGTTGCAATACATGGTCCTATATATATGCATATACTAGAAGCACAAATTAGTTTGTATGGGTTATTCAAAAAGGGCACAGGGCTAGACAGTTAGCTTACTTGTTAAGAGAATTTGATGCTCATTTCCCAGAATTTACACAGTAGTGCATGACCATCTATATTTCAGGTTCTAGGGGATCTAATATATTCTTTTACCTCTTAGACCACCAGGCATGCATATTTGGACCATACATGCATGTAGGCAAAATACTCATGAACATAAAATACATACATCTTTTTATTTAAAAAGAAGATACAAAGTTTGGGGTGGGGAGATGGGGTGGTTCTGGGAGGAGTTAAATGGAGGAGTGAGAATGGTATGTTCAAAATATATTACAGGAAATACTCAGAGAATTAATAAAAATATTTTTAGGAAGAAAATACTACTTTTTATTGGTATACTTGGGCTACCCACATTTGATATAGTTACTAATATAATTTTTTTAAATACCAATCACTTTGTTATTATTTTGCAATTAGTGGCTGGACCTCATTTTTTTTTCTGCTTTTCCTGGCTTTAATTTAGAATTTGATATACATTCATGTCATTTCATCTCTAAAAATATTAATCATGTTTCAAAAAGTTTTTGTATGTTCTTACATTCTTTAATATTCTATCTTCTCTTATCTTTATTTTTTCCTTTCCATTTTAATTAGAAAAATATATTGACTTGTCTTTAGGCTTACCAGGTCTTTTCTGAGGTACACAATTGGTCCATCAAAATCACTCTCAAATTCCATTAAGTTTTTTTTTATTTCCAACATTTCTTTTTGATTATCTTAGAGTCTCTGTCTGCTTACATTACTCATGTCTCATTGTATGCTGGGTATTTTTTCTATTAGAGCCTTTGTTGTACTAATTATTGTTTTTAATTTATCCATCTGATAACTCCAGCCTTCGTCCTATCTGAGTCTTTTTTATTTTTCTGATACTTTTATCTCTTGACATTTTTCTTGCCTATTGATCTTCTTTCTGTTTCTTGGCTGAAATCTATGCACATTAAGTTTCTAATAGGAAGTGCATAATCAGTACTATAGCTAGGAACTGGGTTTTGTCAAATATGTACTGTAGCACTTAGTGCAAATTGTTGGGTTCAAATTTGTAAGATCTTCTATTGTCATTGTTGTTTCTTCTCTTCCTTTTGGGACCCCTCAAATATTCCTCCTTAGAGATAGTTTAGGTTTTATACATCTATCTCTCTCTATATCTGTGTCGTACATACATACATACACACACACACACACACACACACACACACACACGTACACACACTTCTCTTGCTGGGAATGGAACTTAGAACCATATTAATGCTAACCAAGCACTTTAAAAGCTTATGCTTTGTAACTTTTAAAACAGTGATTATACATTTTTACTAAAGTGTTGGTGTGGTAGACAGATATATCCTAATCCAATATCCTTCTTTTGTTGGAGATAATCTTACCTTGTATGTATGCAGCACACTGGCCTACTGCCTCAGCCTTTCACTTTTAGGATTATGAGTACATAGCAATTTTAATGAAAAAATTTGCCCCTCTTCTAGTTTATTTTTTGTTGCCATAACAAAACACTCTGACAAAGAGCAGCTCTGGGGAGGAAAGAATTTGTTTCATCTTGTATGTTCAGGTTATAATCAGTTGTTGAGAATTCAAGTAGAAAGTATAGTGCAAACTATGGAAGAATGCTGATTAATGCTTATTCCTTTTGCCCCCTAATATACAAGGCATATATATATATATATATATATATATATATATATATATATATCCCAGAAGTACCTGCTAATGGATGGTGCTATATAGAGTTGGGTGTGCCCTCTCACATCATCAATTAAGATCACCTCCTGCAGACATGGCCACAGGCCAGAATGATAAAAGTGGTTAGGATTCCTCTTTCCAGGTGACTCTTGGCTATTTACCTGGGCAGTCTCTAGTGCATGGTTTTCCTGGTTAATTCTCTCCTTTTTTATTTATAGACAGGAACTGGATGTACCAAAAAGAAACTGGAGAGAACACACACTAACAACTTGACACTTGAAAGCTCTAGAACAAAAAGAAGCTAATACACCCAAGAGGAGTAGACCGCAGGAAATAATCAAACTCAGGGCTGAAACCAACCAAGTAGAAACAAAAAGAACTATACAAAGTATCAACAAAACCAGGAACTGGTTCTTTGAGAAAATCAACAAGATAGATAAACTCTTAGCCAGACTAATCAGAGGGCACAGAGACAGTATCCAAGTTAATAAAATTAGAACTGAAAAGGGAGATATAACAACAGAAACTAAGAAAATTTTAAAAAATCATCAGATCCTACTACAAAGGCCTATACTCAACTCCCTAGATCTTTAAGTGATAACTGAACAATATATACAGCTAGTCATAGGAATGCCTCTCTTAAAATTCACTGGTGAAGCTTTGGTAGTTTTTCACTATTTAGATCAATATTTTCTCTGGAAAAATGTAGAAATATCGCATAACAATTATTCCTCTCTATCTCATAAGGGAATTTTCCTTATGAAGTTGGTGATGGTTTTTCATGCTTGTAATAATCTCAGAATGCAGGAGGATTGTGAATATGAAACCAGCCTGGGCTTTATAGTAAAGCTCTATTTTTAAAAATAAAACAAAACAATCTTTATTAAGATAACCTAATAATATTCTTAGAAATAAGTCTTATCAAAGTTTGGGACCAGGGCATAAGCAACTTTGGCCCATAGATATTTTTCATTTTAACGTCACTCTACGTACAGTATCTAACACCTCGACAGAATTATCACTTAAGTATTGCTTCTTGTTTGTGGTTCTAGCATCTTTTGTTCTGTCTTTTTCTGAATTTGCCTTTCTCTCCAGAATTCAGGAAAGCCTCTTCCTCATCTAAGAGAAGTACTCAATTTTGTGTATGTTACATTTTCATATAACAAGAAATCTGGCAGGAGACAATGCAGAACTGACCAAGGTAGTGTTGAGTAGCAACTTGAGTATTGTTTAATAAACTGCATTTCTACATTGTCACAGTTATGTGTGTTAGACACAGTCCTGATCTCATGATGGATTCCCCATTTTCTTCTGCCCTATTTATCAGGAATGAAAAATAAAGGCATCCTAGTGTTTCTTATAAATTTATTTTAAAATGACCATTCTTGGTAAAAAAAATAAATAGACTTTGAAAATGGGTGTTTGGCTTTTACATTATTTCTAGGAATTGCTCTAGGGAGAATGTCTTGAGAGTTTCTATGGAGTTATGCATGATGGCCATCCCTGTGGACTTTCTCATGACTTTCAGTAACTACATGATCTCATTTGATCCTTTCAACAATCTATAATATAGAAGGGCATGGTAGAACATTTGGTAGAAATTGAGGAAAAGATTTTGTCTTTGCTATTGTTATTTTTCCCATCCTTTAAGGCCCATTTTATAATTTTCCACATCAAATCTGTACCAACCCATTTTCCCTGAAAATCACTCTATTTTTTTGATTATTCATTTAGTGTTTATGTGCACCAGTGTTCCAGTAGGGTTTTTTTCTTTGTTTTGTCACCTTGATACAAACCAGATTCATTTTGCCTTCATTAGATTGACCTGTAAGCAAGTCTATGGTGCATTTTCTTGATTTCTTGATGTGAGTGGACCCAGCTAATGGATATGTGTGTAACATCCTTGCATGGGTGATCCAGATTTGCCTTAGAAAGCAGGCCTGACAAGCCACATGGGGCAAGCCAGTAAGCAGCAGATCTCCATAGCTTGTATTCCTACTTCCAGCACCCTGCATTGAGTTCTTTCCCTGAATTCCTTCAGTGATGGAGAGCTGTAAGATGCAATAAACATTTTATTCCCGAAGTTGCTTTTGATCATGGTGTTTATTACAGCAACAGAAACCCTAGAGAAGACAATCTGCTAAAGTAGATGAATCCCTAAAGGTAGGGGTATAAGTGGATTATTGGTGGTATAACAGACTTGTCAGAGAAAAACATGCCTGTCATAGATAAAGGTCTGGAGACAGAAATAGACAAAGAGAGGTTTGGATTAGAAAACAGATAAGGAAATTTCAAGAAATGATTGTCTATTAGAGTTCCTACTACATTAAATACAAATAGCCATATTCTAGTATTGCTATGAAGATAAGTCATTGGTTGAGAGATGCTGAGAAGAATGCAAATTTAATGTAAAATCTGCAATGAACCTTAGACATTATAAACTAACAACTCTGTTCACAGCAGGATGGTAAGTTCTTTCCTAAGGGGAAATCTGAGTGTCTCTCCTAAATGGATGCCACTGAATAATTTTCAGAAATACTAGTTATCAAGCTCTCTATAAGCTCTATCAAGTCCCTGATATATGTATGTATGCATATGTATGCATATATATGCATACATACTTGACTCTTCAAAATTATTTTTTTCACTTATTTTTGTCACAGTGATGATATAAGGGATATCTACTAAGATTCTTTTTGTGATGGTGTTTATATTATTTCTCTTTCTTCACTTTTAAGTACCTTTCTCTTGTTAACCCAGTATCACAAACTGTGTAATTACAAAGAAAATAAATTTGTTTTAGGTCATGATTCAGGAGACCCAATGTCAAAGGGCAACATCTGGTGCTGGCAAATTCCTGTGGCAGCATAAAGTGTCACATGGCAAGAGACAGGGAGTATGCAAATTACCAACCCAAAGTAGCTTTTATAGAAGATCCATTATCAGAATAACTCACCAACCTGGTAACTCAAAAATCTATTAATCACTTGAATGAATCTATTTATTAAGGCAGATCCCTTATTACCTCTTAAAGATCTAACCTGCTTCCACTTCTTCAGATCTCATTAATAAGTTCTATATTTTAACATGAGTTTTGGAGGAGACAAACCATTCTTAAACCGTAACATCTACAATGTTTTGTATTCCCAGAATCTGATTCATATGGCTAGCATAATTCCAGAGTTCTTTGGAATCAGATGAGTCTGACCAATGGAGAGGCTTGGCAATAGAGTAAAAGAAGGGAGAGTGACTAAGAGGGAATTCCTTCCTCTAAAACCTCTGTTTAGGAAGTCACTTTGGGTTGGCTGTCTTCCTAATCTAAATGTTACTTGTACTGTCAAGAATGTTTCATGTGGTTTATTCTTTACTGAAGGTCGAATAATTTCTCTTTATTCCCTCATCTCAAGTGTGGCCATAGAAACAGCTAGATGTCTCTGTAACATACAGATAGATGCCTGTACTATCCATCTTAGTTTCCCTGTACCCCACACAAACCTTTGTTATTAGATCCTTTGTAAATCAAACCTCCTCAAATTTATCTTAATTGGAGTGTGCCATCTGTTTTCAGCTGGGACCTTAACTAGTGCACTTGTTGTTTATTTTTATATGCATATGCTATTTGTACCTAATTAGTTTTATATATGCAACCTGAGGCAGAAGCTAAACTCATACTAGGTTTTCAATAAGCAATTATCTCTTATGCAATATGGTTTCTTCACTACATCCCAATTTCTTTATATCTATAAACTAACAATGTATTTAGAGCCTACTCCATAGCAGTGTTATGTTAGGTTTTTTTTAATATTTGTTTACAATCCAGCCATTCCCTGACACCTGGTCCCCTCTCCCACAGTTCCTTATCCCATTCATCCTTCCCCCTGTTTCCTATAGGATGCTTCTTCACCAGGCCTCCCCCTTCCCTGGGGCCTCAAGTCTCTAGAGAATGTAAGATCTTTTATCCCACTGAGGCCAAACTAGGCAGTTCTCTGCTATATATATGTTGGGAGCTTCACCAGTTCATGTATGCTGCCTAGTTGGTGGCTCAGTGTCTGAGAGCTCCCAGAGGTCCAGGTTAGCTGGAACTGCTGGTCTTCCTATGGGGTCATCTTTCTCTTCTGCTTTTTCCATCCTTCCCTTAATTCAACCACAAGGGTCCCCAACTTCAGTCCAATGGTTGGGTGTAAGTATCTGGATATGTCTCAGTCAGCTACTTGTTGGGCCTCCCAGAGGACAGCCATACTAGGCTCCTGTCTGTAAGCATTTCATAGCATCAGTAATAGTATCAAATTTTGTGAAAGAGTACTGACCACTATCTCAGTTTATATTTGGCTAGAGAATGGCATGAAGAGAAAGACAAAGACGAGAAAGCTTTCAGGCCAAGATAGGTTACAAAAGATAATATATAAAGCTAGATTACAAATGACAACATATACTATTCTAAGGAGATTGGATTATTTCATAAATATCATCAAACTCTTGATAGATCCTATTCAGATTATTGAGAATAACCAGATGTGCATTTTACAAAGGTGGTTATAGAGTATACTGGAGGATGAGTTGGCAAAAATAAGACTTGTAGTGGAGTTACTTGAGACATCTATTTAAATAAATCAAGGCAGATGGGAGGAAACTTCAGGTTAAGATGGTAGGTAATAATGGTGATAAAAGATAGGGAATGATTTGGAGATGGTGTTGATTGAGACATCAAGACAATAGAAGGTTGTTGCTTCAAGAAGAAACTATGATTCCAGAATGTTATTTGAATGCTGGGAGCAGCATAAACTCATTTTCAATTGTCTATAATATTCTGGGAGTTAATACTCTGTCCTAATGGAAACTGAACAATGATGTTTTAGTGTGCATTATTGCTTTAAAAGGGGAAATGAGTTATATATGCTTCAAATTTTCAATGTAGTTGGTTAGTGGAACTACTCATTTTTTTATAAAAGGAATATCCTATGGGGAAAGAAACTTTATGGAAATAATATGTAAATAGGCTATTACTTTGTGGCTTTGTCTCTATCTACTTTCCATCATACATGATTGCAAATTTGTTTTTTTTTTTTTTGCAAGGAATGGTCCTTTTTATTATTGGTAGCTTAGATTCCTTTTCTCTTTATGAAAACAAAGGCTTGTGTAGCCTGGGGAAAAGAAATTGAAAGCAATATTGCTTCTTATGAAAAAAGTACTGCATTTAAAACCTAGCATTTTAAATAACATTGTGTTGTAAGTTTTGATATCCACTTGAAGATTGTTTTATATTACTAACTTATTCATACAATCTTAGTGATGTTTTGTATTTTTTCAAGAAGAGAATATAATTTGCCCTAAAATTAACTCTGGAAAGTATTTTATACAGTCTTTTAGGAAACCTAGAATAAAAGTAATTCATTATATAACTATTTCTTTTTCTCTTTTTCTCTCATCATCAAAGATACATATTGTCAAGGGGCAAATATTTTAGTATAATAAAAGTGATATCTCAAATAGATATAAAGAAAAAAGATACAATAGATAATTTACTTTAAACATATAAATGGAAGTATGAATGTGTTTAGTTCAAGAGATAAAAGAAATGCAAATGAAACCAACAATGAAGTAGTTTATACATAAATTTGCAAACATAAAATATTAATATCTAGCTTTAAGTGAAGTTCAGTGACTGAGCTGCCCCATATAGTGCTGTATAAATCAGTATAAGTTGTCACAAGCTTACTGGAGGGAAAATAGACATCTGTATTAAAATATTTAAAACTATTCACTGTCTTTGAGACATCAATTCAACTTCTTAAAATGAATGCTAAAGAATTTAAGATTAAAAGTCTCCTAGGACTAGTTAATATACTTGCAATCTGCTTATCAAAAAGTCTATGATGGCACAGAGACACGCAATCTATACAGTTAATGCACATACACATATAAGTCTGCTTAAATCTCTCTAAAACAAGGCTTATTTTCCACAGAAACTAGAAAAAGTACACTTGAAAAATGATAATTCTAGAAGGGTTTGTTTACATGCAAGAATGTAGGATTACTAGTAACAGCCTAGGAATCTTTTCTGCAGGCTTGAAATGATATAACGTAGGTCAGTTTCTGATAAAAAAGACTCAGTGTTGAAAGTTCTGCTGTGGGTGGGGTTGGGGATAGCAGTGAATGAGAAAGTATTAAATAATGATGGAAAATGCATCCATAAATGAATCAGAGAGAACTCATCACATGCAGTCCTTTTTTCTTTTGTTTTATAACATCTACTCTTATATTTTAGCAGGGCGAAGATTTCGTTTTCCTAATATAGAATTGTGTACAGTCCCATCAACTTCTACATCATTGCAAAACAATAAAACCCATCATACTGTCATCTAAAATACTTGTTACTGGTAGAATTAACTTACTGTAGCATGGGAAAAGGGATTAATTGTACAAAATGCAGCTGTGTTAGATCTCACTATAGCTACCTGGTCATGAATGCTGAGTGCTGTGATACTTAGTTCTGTCAACTTGACAGGATATAAAACCAGCTAGGAGATAAGCCACTAGGCATGTAGGTGAAGGCGTTTCTAGATTAGGTTAACTGAGGTTGAAAGGCTCTCCCCAAATGAAATCAGCACCATGTAGCATTTGAGAGTTCCAGATTGCATAAAAAGAGATAGCTGACTGTGTACTACCATTCATTGTTTTCTACTTCCTCATTACTCATTCAGTGTCATCAGCTGCCTCAAGCTCCTGCTGTTATGATGTTTCCATCATGATAGACTATCAGTGAATTAAGCCCCCCTTTCTTTCTGGTCAAGAATTTGTCTCAGCAATGAACAAATTAAATGATAAGAAGGATAATTTGGTGAGCATAGCTACCTTCCTTTACCACATATCACATATGCCTTCCTTTTGCCTGACATATCAATTGCATGGTAATTTTTTATTGGCGCATGTACCAAACTCAATTCCCAAACAATTTGGACCTTTCATATCTGGTCTTTATTTCAGTAATGCAGGTAATCTTGGATCAGGTCTGCTGAGTGTAGGTTAACTAAGATGTACCCTAGAAAACCCCAGCTTTCAACATAATATGCCTTGCCTCTATATTGCAGAAGTAACCCAATTTCCCTGCAATAATCACAACAGATTATCTACCCAATACAGTGATCCCTTCTGTGGATGTTTGTTTAATGGGATAAGAGGACTCACTTGGAGAGGTAATAGTCACAGCCTCCACTATGTTCTCTGGTACCAATTTTTTTTTCTCAGCAGTTAGAACAGCAAAAATCAGTAACTGAAGCAAAAATTGGGATGTCATTAGTTCTGTTTCCAGCCCTCTGTTTTCTGGGCTCTTCTGTTGTAATTATGGAGAAAAGAAAAGCAGAATGTGTTGAAAGTTGGAAGGCATTCTTTTCCTGATTACACTGTGATTCAACCCTTCTTCTATTATACTGTGTGTAAATCCAATTGTTAGATTCTAAGGTAAATGACTTCATGTGGAGGTCGGACACTCTGTATACATTGAATGTTTAGCTTCATAAAAATAGTAATAAGTTGCCAAGCACATCATTGTCAACATGGCCACTTAATAAATACACCTTTTAGAAGGCAGACCTTCTATTTTTTAATAACTTTAGGTTTACAAAGAAGTTTGTTTATTTATTTATTTTGCTTTATTTATTTACATCAAATGCTGCCTCTTCCCAGTTCCCCCTCTCCAGTTCTCCCTCTCCTCATCTGAGAGGATGGATGAGCCCCCTGCCAGGGTAGGTATATCCTTTTTCATTGAGGCCAACCAAGCAGCCCTGTTGAGAAAGAGATACAACAGTCAGGCTCCAGCTTTAGGGGGAGTCTCTGAAGATTTAAAAATGTTGAGAGTGCTCAGAGATAATATGCCATTTTTCTTTAATAAGGATCATAGGTATGTTCCATTTGTCTAAACGAATTAGCCACTATTGATATATTATTAATTACTGTTATTTTCTGATTTCCTTCTTTTTTTTTGGTTTTGTAAGACAGAATTTCAATATATAGCTCCAACCTTGCCTCAAACTTGAAGTACTGTTTCTGCCTCCCATGTGCTATGTTTCTAGATAGAAGACACTATGCTTCCTCTTCCAGTTTTATCTATTGTATACCGTGATGTATCCTTTAAGTACCTTTTGACTGTGACAGTTCCTGAGACTTTCTTTGATTAACTTGATAGTTTTGAGGAGTACTGGTCAGGTATTCTTGTTTTGTTAACTCTGTGGTTGTTGCTATTTTAAATTAGCTTTCAATACAATGGGATTCCATATGGTATTTATATATATATTTCATTTTGGTGGCTTTTCTATCTTAACTCCCCATTTTTTCCTGATCCCCTCACAATTGTATTCTTTCTCTTCTAGAATCTACCTCATCACTTCCTAGAGCAGTGGTTCTCAACCTTCCTGATGCAGTGATCCTTTAATACAGTTCTTCATGTTGTGATGGTCCCAAACTCTAACACTATTTTTATTGCTACTTCATAACTGCAATTTTCTAGAATTATTAATCATAATGTAAATATTTTTAGAGATAGAGGTTTGCTACTGGGTCATGACCCACAGGTTGAGAACCACTGTCTTAGGTTCTTGTTTCATCTACCTTGGTTCTGAAACATTTTGTTTCAGAAGCAGATGCTAGAGGCTATGTCCTACATATGAAAGAAAACATACAATATTAGTATTTGTTTTTCTGAGCCCAAGTTACCTTTTTAAGTATATTTTCTGGTTCCATTTATTTTCCTGTAAATTTCATCATTTTATTTTTCTTTAGTTCTGAGCAAAATTTTATTGTGTATATATAACACATTTTTATTGTCAATTCTTCAGTTGATGGATTTCTAGGCTGATTCCATTTTCTTGCTATTGCCAATTGAGCAGCAATAAACATTCATACATAGGTATCTAAGATACAAATATAGCAAGATCGAAATTATTAACTTCTATTGTCTCCATGGGATAACTTTATCAACTAAAGTACAAAGTCTATATACTTTTTCTTACAGAATCCATTTATTTGCAAACTGTCTTAGGCCGAAAACTTTACCTCTTACCTTTTTAAATTGGATTCTGTAGTATATTTGTAACATGGTTAAATTCTTTTCTTATATTCAGTATTCCTTGACCTCTGAATAATTTTTAAAGATTTATTTTATTGTACATATGTTTTGTCTGCATGTTCATATGTGTGACATATTGTATGTTGTGCCCACAAATGCCAAAAAGGGGGTATTGAATACTCTAGAACTAGAGTCATAAACAACTGTTAGTCCTTGTTTGGTTGCTGGGAAACACATCCAAATCCTGTGTAAGAGCAACCAGGGCCTTAGCCCTTAACAGCTCACTCATCTCTTCAGGCTCCTAAATAACTATAAAATAGTTTCATATGCCAGTGTTAGCCTTGGTGCTTTGAATTTTAAGGGGTTTGATAAATAAAGAAAGTTATGCTTCATCAGACACCGGCCTGGTCTGCTCCTGTGTGGACACCGGATCCCGAGACATCCTAGAGGGACTACTGAACCCAGAGCAGCAGGTAAGAACACTCACACACTGCCGTATCCCCATTCTAGACCCATAACTGGGTGCAGGCAGCTCAGGTTCCAGCAGACACCCAAACTCTGCCCCTGTGGAATACCACTCCCCTTCTGGCCTTCACCTGGGACTGCTGCCTTGAACAGACACCTGCCTGGTCTGCCCCTGTGTGGACACCAGATGGTGAGACATCCTAGAGAGACCACTGAACCCAGAGTTGCAGACACCCACCTGCTCTGCTCCTGTGTGGACACCGGATACTGAGACATCCTAGCGGAGACATTGCACCCAGAGAAGCGGACATCTAGCTGGTTTGCCACTGTGGAGACACCATATCCTAAGACATCCTAGAGGAGCCACTGTACTCAGAGCAACTGGAGTTCAGGATTAAAAGATCACAGAGACATCTGGACCCTGAGAAGTTCAAACACAAGCAAGATAACTGGAAAGGCAGGCTCCAGTCAGAGACAGTGAGTGGAGGCAGCACTAGAGTTAACCACATGGCAAAAGTCAAGCACAAGAACATAAGCAAACGAATCCAAAGTTACATGGCATCATCAGAACCCAGTTCTCCCATCATAGCAAGCCCTGAACACCCCATCACACCAAAAAAGCAAGATTCAGAAGTAAAATCACTTCTCATGACGATGATAGAGGACTTTAAGAAGAACATAAATAACACTCTCAAAGAATTTAAGGAAAACACAGGTAGACAGGTAGAAGCCCTTAAAGAGGAAACACAAAAATCCCTTAAAGAATTGCAAGAAAACACAACCAAACAGGTGAAGGAATTAAATAAAACCATCCAGGATATAAAAATGGAAATAGAAACAATAAAGAAATCACAAAGGGAGACTACCCTGGAGATATACAACCTAGGAAAAAGATCAGGAGTCATAGACACAAGTATCAGCAACAGAATACAAGAGATGGAAGAGAGAATCTCATGTGCAGAAGATACCATGGAAAACATTGACAAAACTGTCAAAGAAAATGTAAAATCCAAAAAGCTACTAACCCAAAACATCCAGGAAATCCAGGACACAATGAGAAGGCCAAATCTAAGGATAATAGGTATAGATGAGAGTGAAGACTCCCAAATTAAAGGACCAGTAAATATCTTCAACAAAATTATAGAGGAAAACTTCCCTAACCTACAGAAAGAGATGTCCATAAATATACAAGAAGCCTACAAAACTCCAAATAGCCTAGACCAGAAAAGAAATACCTCCTGCCACATAATAATCAAAACATCAAATGTACAAAACAAAGAAAAATACTAAAAGCAGTAAGGGAAAAAGGTAAAGTAACATATAACTGCCGACCTATAAGAATTACACCAGACTTCTCACTAGAAACTATAAAAGCCAGAAGATCCTGGACTGATATCAGACAGACCCTAAGAGAACATAAATGCCAGCCCAGACTACTATACCCAGCAAAACTCTCAATCACTATTGATGGAGAAACCAAGATATTCCATGACAAAACCAAATTTACACAATATCTTACTACTAATCCAGCTATTCAAAGGATAATTGACAGAAAAGTCCAACACAAGGAGGGATAATATAACCTAGAAAAATGAAGAAAGTAGTCTTCCAACAACCCCACAAAAAGATAACTACACAAACATAATTTCACCTCCAATAACAAAAATAACAGGAAGCAACATTTATTTTTCCATAATATCTCTTAATATCAACGGATTCAACTCTCCAATAAAAAGACATAGACTATAAGATTGGATACATAAATAGGACCCAGCATTTTCCTGCATACAGGAAATGCACCTCTGTGAAAAAGACAAACACTACCTCAGAATAAAAGGATGGAAAACAATCTTCCAAGCAAATGGTCCCAAGAAACAAGCTGGAGTAGCGATTCTAACATCAAATAAAATCAATTTTCAACCAAAAGTAATCAAAAAAGATAAAGAAGGACACTTCATATACATCAAAGGAAAAATGTACCAAGATGAACTCTAAATTCTGAACATCTATGCCCCAAATGCAAGAGCACCTACATACATAAAGGAAACTTTACTAAAGCTTGAAGCATACATTGCACCTCACAAAATAATAGTGGGAAATTTCAACACCTCACTCTCAGCAATGGACAGATCATGAAAAAAAAAATAAACCAAGACACAATGAAATTAACAGAAGTTATGAACCAATTGGACTTAACTGATATCTATAGAACATTTCATTCTAAAACAAAAGAATATACCTTTTCTCAGCACCTCATGGTACCTTCTCCAAAATAGACCATATAATTGGTCACAAAACAGGCCTCAACAGATACTTAAGACTGAAATAATTCCTTGTACCTTATCAGACCACCATGAAGTAAGGCTGGTCTTTAGTAATAACAAAAACAATGGAAAGCCCACATACACGTGGAAACTGAACAATGCTCTACTCAATGATGACTTGGTCAAGGAAGAAATAAAGAAATTAAAGACTTTTTAGAATTTAATGAAAATGGGGACACATCATACCAAAACTTGTGGGACTCCATGAAAGCAGTACTAAGAGGAAAACTCATAGCTCTAAGTGCCTACAAAAAGAAACTGGAAAGAGCATACACTAACAACTTGACAGCACACCTGAAAGTGTTAGAACAAAAAAAAAGGGAAATATACCCAAGAGGAGTAGAGGGCAGGAAATAATCAAACTCAGAGCTGAAATCAACCAAGTAGAAACAGAAAGAACTGTACAAAATATCAACAAAATCAGGAGCTGGTTCTTTGAGAAAATCAACAAGATAGATAAACCCTTAGCCAGACTAATCAAAGAGCACAAAGACAGTATTCAAATTAATAAAATCAGAACTGAAAAGGGAGACATAACAACAGAAACTGAGGAAATTAAAAAAATCATCAGATCCTACTACAAAGGCCTATACTCAACATAATTGGAAAATCTGGATGAAATGGACAATTTCCTAGACAGATACCAAGTATCAAAATTAAATCAGGAGCAGATAAACCACCTAAACAGTCTTATAAGCCATAAAGAAATAGTAGCAGTCATTAAAAGTTTCCCCACCAAAAAAAGTCCAGGACCAGATGGTTTTAGTGCAGAATTCTATCAGACCTTCCAGGAAGACCTAATACCCATTCTCTTCAAACTGTTCCACAGAATAGGAACAGAACAATACCCAATTTGTTCTCTGAAGCTACAATTATGCTCATACCCAAACCTCACAAAGACCCAACAAAGAAAGAGAACTACAGACCAATCTCTCTCATGAATATTGATGCAAAAATACTCAATGAAATTCACGCAAACTGAATCCAATAACATATCAAAACAATCATCCATCATGATCAAGTAGGCTTTATCCCAGGAATGCAGGGATGGTTCAGTATTTGGATCCATCAATGTAATCCACTATATAAATAAACTCAAAGAAAAAAAAACACATGATCATCTCACTAGACGCTGAGAAAGCATTTGACAAAATTTAATACCCTTCATGTTAAAAGTCTTGGAAAGATCAGGAATTCAAGGCCCATACCTAAACATAGTAAAAACAATATACAGCAAGCCAGTAGCCAACATCAAACTAAATGGAGAGAAACTTGAAGCAATCCCACTAAGATCAGAGACTAGACAAGGCTGCCCACTCTCACCCTACCTATTCAATATAGTACTGGAAGTTCTAGCAAGAGCAATTAGACAACAAAAGGAAGTCAAAGGGATACAAATAGGAAAAGAAGAAGTCAAAATTTCACTATTTGGAGATGATATGATAGTATACTTAAGTGACCCTAAAACTTCCTCCAGAGAACTCCTAAACCTGATAAACAACTTTAGCAATGTGGCAACCACTCTGGAAATCAGTATAGTGGTTCCTCAGAAAATTGGACATAGCATTACCTGAGAATCCAACTATACCACTCTTGGGCATATACCCAAAAGATGCTCCAACATATAACAAGGACATATGCTCCACTATGTTCATAGCAGCCTTATTTATAATAGCCAGAAGCTGGAAAGAACCCAGATGTTCTTCAACAGAGGAATGGATACAAAAAATGTGGTACATTTGTACAATGGAGTATTACTCAGCTATAAAAAATAATGAATTCGAGAAATTCTTAGGTAAATAGATGGAACTAGAAAATATCATCCTGAGTGAGTTAACCCAATCACAAAAGAACACACATCCTGATCTTCTGCATGCCTTCCCTTCCCTTCCACTGTCCTTCCATCTCTTTTCCTCGTCTCACCTGTCTCATCTCTCACGGATCTAGTTCTCTAGAGCATTTCAACTAAAACATATTTGGGTATTAAGAGTAATTCAAGAAAACAATGACTTTTAGGGATGAGTTTTCATTTGTTTCAGCAGTTAGGGATTGGATTCCTAAGCTGATTATATTTAAATATGCTAATAACTTTTTTTAGTATTAGAAAGAAAATTAGATCTTCATATACGTTCAAAATATTTGCATTAGATACTACTAATTAACCTTTTTGAAAAAATAGTGCCAAGTAACTTGATATAAACTCTTGAAGGTATATGACAAACTTATAGAATATAATAGCAGGGTTTATCGTTCTCATGTTGCTAGACAAAGGGAGGAGGGAGAAAAGGATGATCAATGGGACTTGAATTCCCAGCTGAAACTCTGTGTAAATTACCCAAGATTATTTAAGTATGCTCTGGAGAAAGACACATGTCCTCTAACTGCTGGATTAAAATTACTTAAAATCAAATATGTGCTCATATCCTGTTATTGGCTGAATTTATAATTTAAGCTGGGATTTTCATCCCCTCAGTGTATCTCTTGTCAGTATGAGGGAGCATTTATTGAGATCTTCCAAAGGGGTGTCAATGTATTGTAAAGCCTTGGAGAGGCTAGGATACTGAGCTCCTAAATTCTGATAAATTTTCATTACTCAGTGATCTGTTCATGTCTACAGAAAGCAGCCTTTTCACCTACAGTGGTATTGCCCTATGATGAGCTATCTTTGCACTGTGTGAGGAAGGAAACAGCTTGCAGTGAAGTCAATGTCATGCAAAACAGTGATTCTTCTTGATTCTTCTCCCTGACCATTTTTTAAAATTATCAACCTATATTGATAAATATAGATTCAAATCCCAGTAAGCTTCTAGAGCTTCTGTTACAAAGCATGAACAAGGAAGAAGTATACTGCTCCCAAAGAACTCCCTGTGCTTTCTAATTCACACATGCAGAAGTCCAGGAGATTGAATATATATGTATGTATCTATATGTATATATATAATATTAAATGCATAATACATGGTATATATTATGTTATAATATATTATATTATTTTAAATATTAAATTATTATAATAAAATACAAAGTATATATAATATTAAATGTATAGCATGATCAACAGAAAGTCAGATTTGCAGAATTTATTGAAATAGTCTAAATCAGCATAGATACTACATGTGTTACAAACTAGAGACTTACATAGCTCTTATATCGTATCTTTGGTTGGTTGTTAAAAACATAGATCAAAGAAAAGGCCTACTGTGAATATATTGGAAATGCCAAATGTTTCTTAGTGTAATACAGAAGAAGAGTACGATGGCATAGTAGAATATGAAGTTAGAGTGGAGTTATCATTTAATATCTATAAACTCATTTTGGCAATGCCCAGAAGATATACCTTTTGATAATACATCAATGAGTAAATTTGTGAGAGAATTCAGTATTCTTGAAGAACTTCAGGGTTAGTTTTTAGAGGACAGTTCTGTATACTGGGATGTTATTTGGGCAATAGTATTAATAAATCAAATTTAGAAGAATTCACATCCTAACAATATTGAGACTTTTATTACATTAGAATGTCTCTGTTTACATTTTAAATTTTCTTTGACCAATGCTATATAGTTTTTCAAATATGTATCTATATACTGTCTTAGGGCTCTATCGCTATGAAGAGACATTATTATCATAGCAACTGTTAGAAAGCATTTAATAGGGACCTGCTTACAGTTTCAGAGGTTCTGTCTGTTTTCATCATGGGAGAAGTATGACAGCATGCAGGCAGATTTGATGCTGGATAAATTGCTAAGACTTCTATATCTTAATCTGCAGGTAACAGAAAAAGAGAAAAGCACCAGGCCTGGATTGGGCTTTTGAAACAGGATACATCTTCCAGTTGCTCAGTGACACTTTGTCCAAAGCCACACCTCTTAAGCCCTACAAATTAGTGCCATTGCCTTAAGCATTCAAATATATAAGCTTATGGGACTATTCTTATTCAAACTGCCACAATCCCTTCTTATTCTTATACCTAAGTATTTCATTATTTGGGTGTACTTTAAATGGTATTGTTATTTGTACTTTGAATTTCAACTTCTTATTTGTAATATGGAAGAGCAGATGCAGATCCCGTATCCTGTGATATTTTTATATTAATTTAACTATTCCAGGAAATTTTTTATTGTTTATTGTTGTTAGTGGTTCTTTGGCATATGTCACTTAGATTATGAACTAAAGCAATTTTATTTTTTCTTTTTAATATATATGCCTTTTGTTTGTTTACTTTGAATTCAGATGTCACTGTTTTTTTTCCCAGACTGTCAGTTAACTTGTTATGTAACTGTCCTGGCCTCACACGTATGATCCTCCTGCCTCAGCCTCTTAAGTTCTGGGATTTCAGTAATGTTGCATCTTACATGGCTAATACTATTCATTTCTTGCTAGAATGGGCTGTAACATGAACTCTTCTATAATGCCTATTCTTTATGTAATTTGTTTCCTATGATATTTTTTTATATTACCTCTAAATCATTATTTCTGGTTTTACATATTGTAACCCTAGATGTAAAAGGCTGTTTGATTTTGTTTTTATAATTTTTTGGTGTTCATTGAGACTTTTGAGTCTATGATTTGCTTTCTGTCATTTTTTTTTTTTAATGTTCTCAGATCTTATTTCAAACATTTATGTCCCCTTTTCTTTCTTTTTCTAAACATTCTACCCACATATGTATTCTATGGTTTGATATTGCATGATAGATCCTGCAACCACACATGTATTATATGGTTTAATATTGTAGGATAGATGTTGAATAGTATGTTTATTCCCATTTCTTGTAATTTGGAGACCTCTTTATTGGCCTAGATTTAATCTCATTAGTTTTTTTCCTTAGCCAAAACATTTTTTAAAATGTCATATTAGTTTTATTTATTTACATTCCAAAGTTGTCCCCTTCCTGCCCACCTTCCCAAGTTCTTCACCCCATTCCTCCTTCCTTTGCCTCTGAGAATGTACCCCCCCAAAACATCCCCCTTCTCTGGGGCATCATGTCTCTATAGGATTAGACACATCCGTTCTCACTGAGGTCAGACAAGGCAGTTTTCTGCTACATATGTGTCCGGAGCCACGGACCAGCCCATGTATGCTCCTTAGTACTTGGCTTAGTCTCTGGGAGCTCTGAGAAAGTTTTTTTTAATCACCACTAACAGTATCCTTCACTTCTATCACAGAAGTTGTGATTTCTAGTGTTTCTTTTGAGTCTTAGAATTTTCTTCTATCTGAATATATTACCTGTCTGTTATTATATATCTTGTACATCTTTCCTTACTATAGTAATCCTGCATATGTATTTTCTGATCTCAGTGCAATGATTCTAAGCATTTGTGCCATATCTTAGTCTATTTTTGACTCTTGGTCTATCTCTTCAAAATGTGATTTCTCACCATTTTCATTTTAGCATGAATCAAACAACAAGGACTTAGTTACACAGTTTAATGGAGCCTTCTCTGTGTTGGTAAGATAAAGTGACATGGAGTTTTCTGAACTCTTACATTTGTCTCTTAATTTTTCATGTCTCAAGGAGGCAGACTTCACAGACATTTAGACAGTTTTATAGCTGTGTCCTTGCTGCAGGTGGATATTCCCTACTGCCTCATTTATTTTCAGAAAGCCCAATCTTTCTTTCCTTCCTTCCTTCTTTCTTTATTTCAGTGGGAAGAAAAACCTAGATGTTCATGGAGTAACAAGAACCACAAGGTAAAAATAGGCTTTGTCAAAGTTTTCTTCACCTTAAGAATTAAGCATATGAAAGGTTTTGTATATATTGGAAATTAATTATACTTGTCATCACAAAGGCAGAAAGGTGTTTGTTTATTGTTTTCTTGGGATTTCTTTAAACTAGATTTTTACTTTGAGACCATGATGGAATTGTTGTAGATAAAGCCCATAAATATGTGAGGGGAATCCTTTAGTGCTATGATACAAGGAGTTTGACTTCCGTACTCACCTTCCAGGATGACTTCCAATATTTTCAGTTAAAACTTTCTCAGGGAACACACATGGCACTCCATCCAGGAAATAGGGTAGGCTAACTGCAGTTCCTCACCTCTTCTTCCATTTCTCCAAGTAGAATACCTCAATATCATCCCCAGTTTTGTAGCAGAACACCTGTTACAGCCTATTTAAAGCATTTTTAGTGGATCATCATGTTTAGTGGATCCCACAGATCTTCTATTCCTAAATTTAGCCCTTCCTACACATTGCTTTTCCCACACCCCAGCTTCAACAGGCCTCCCTTGGAAATCCATAGACTATTCTGGCCATAGAAACAGAATGATTGCAGATCATCTTTCTCCCTCTGCTCTGTCAAGGACAATCCCTGAGTCCCAACCCCAGCTCGGCAGCAGAGCATCTGATATAGACTCCCTTTTTCTTCTGCACCCATTTTCTTCCAATGCTAATAAATGTTTTCGTAGATTTCTTTAAGGGACTTATTTATTTCCTCTCTGAGGATTACTATCATATTCCTAACATCTGTTCTGAGGACTTTTTCTTGTGTTTCCACTATGCTGGTGGGGATCCAGAGCTCTAAAAGAGCCATAATATACGGGCTGTTGTTGATTGTGTTTTTATACTAGTAACTATCCATCTGGAATTGGGAAGATTATAGGTTCTGATATCTGTACTTTCTGTTTCCTCTATGGTCTTAAGAGAATGTGATGACTGTTTGTTTTCTAGTAAGAAAGTTATTTAGAATGCTTAGAAGTGTGGCTTCTGGGAGTTCCTCAGAGTGATGGAAATCAATCTCCCTCAAGATCAAGCAGTATCAGTCTTGGCCACATATACAAAGGATGTTTCATCCTTCCACAGGGGTACTTGCTCAACAATATTCATTGCTGCTCTATTCATAATAACCATGAATTGGAAACAACCAACATGTCCTGCAACAAAAGAATAATGAAAATGTGGTACACATTTTGCTGGAGTAGACTCTTAGCTGGTCTGCTCCCTTAAAGACACCATATCCTGACCCATCCTAAAAAATCCACTGCAGTCAGAGCAGTGGGTAAGAACCCTGCCCCACAACCCGAAGCCCCAGAACTATGTCTGGGATCCCAGTGCACTCAGGACCCATCACCTAGCAAAACCCTTCCCTCTTGAAAAACACTTCCTTTCTGACCCTTCTGCCTGGTCCATTCTAGTTCTGGATAAGACTCCCAGCTTGTTGGTGCCAAGACAAAACCATATCCTGACCCATTTTAGAGGATCCCCTGTACTCAGAGCACTTGCTCTGCAACTGATCCCACAACACCCAGAAGAAGCTAGATTCCCAGGAGCTCTTACACCCAGGATCTCAATATCACAGGATCATAGATACAGCTGGCCTCTGAGGAGTTCTGACACAACCAAGATAATAGGAGAGACAGGCTCCAGTCAGAGATAGTGAGTGCATGTAGCACTATAGATAATCAGATAGCAAAAGACAAGCACAAGAACATAAGCAGCAGAAACCAAGGTTACTTGGCATCATCAGAACCCAGTTCTCCCACCATAGCAAGTCCTGGATAACCCATCACACAGGAAAAGCAAGATTCAGTTTTAAAATCACTTTACATGATGATGATAGAGGACTTTAAGAAGGACATAAATAACTTCCTTAAAGAAATAAAGACAAACACACGTAAACAGATAGAAGCCCTTAAAGAAGAAACACACACAAAAAACCTTAAAGAATTATAAGAAAACACAATAAAACAGGTGAAAGAATTAAACAAAACCATCCAGATCTAAAAATTGAAATAGAAACAATAAAGAAATTACAAAGGGGGACTACCCTGGAGAAAGAAAAAGAAAGAGATAAAAAGTCACCAACAGAATACAAGAGATAGAAGAGAGAATTTCATGTGCAGAAGATGTCATAAAAACATCGACACAATTGTCAAAGAAAATTTAATATGTAAAAGCACCTAGCCCAAAACATCCAGGAAATCTAGGAAACAATGAGAAGACCAAACCTAAGGGTAATAGGTGTAGAAGAGTGTGAAGATTTCCAACTTAAAGGGCCAGTAAATAGCTTCAACAAAATTATAGAAGAAAACATCTCTAACCTAAAGAAAGATGCCCATGAACATACAAGAAGCCTGCAAAACTCCAAAAAGACTAGACAAGATAAGAAATTCCTTCATTCACATAATAATCAAAACATCAAATGAACAAAACAAAGAAAGAATATTAAATGCAGTAAGGGAAAAAAGTCTAGTAACATATAAAGGCAGACCTATAATTATATATATCATATAATTATATATGTGGTGTAACTATATATTACACCAGACTTCTCACCAGAGCCTATAAAAGCCAGAAAGAAGATCCTGAACAGATGTTATACAGACCCTAAGAGAACACAAATGCCAACCCAGGCTACTGTGCCCAGCAAATCTCTCAATTAACATAGGTAGAGAAACCAAGATATTCCATGACAAAAACAAATTTACACAATAAAGGATAATAGAAGGAAAACTCTAATACAAAGAGGGAAACTACAACCTAGAAAAAGCAAGAAAGTAATCTTGCAACAATCCCAAAAGAAGATAGCCACACAAACATAATTCCACCTTTAATAATAAAAATGACAGGAAGCAACAATCACTGGTACGTAATATCTCTTAACATCAATGAATTCAATTCCCCAGTAAAAAAGACATAAACTAATGTACTGGATATGTAAACAGGACCCAGCATTTTGCTGCATAGAAAATATGCACCTCAGTGACAAAGACAGACACTACCTCAGAGTAAAAGGCAGTAAAGCAATTTTCCAAGCAAATGGTCTTAAGAAACAATCTGGAGTAGCCATTCTAATACTGAATAAAATCTACTTTCAACTAAAAATAATCCAAAAAGATAAGGAAGGACACTTTATACTTGTCAAAGGAAAAATCTACCAAGATGAACTCTCAAATCTGAATATCTATCTATGCTTCAAATGCAAGGGCACTCACATTCATAAGAAAATTAACTAAAGCTCAAAGCACAAACTGTACGTCACACAATAATAGTGGGAGACTTTAAGCTTCCACTCTCAGCAATGGAAAGATAATGGAAACAGAAACTAAACAAAAACACAGAAGCCATGAACCAAATGGATTTAACAGATATCTACAGAACATTTCATCCTAAAACAAAAGAATATACCTTCTTCTCAGTACCTCATGGTACCTTCTCCAAAATAGACCATATAATTGGTCACAAAACAGTCTTGACAGATACAAGAAGATTGAAATATTCCTGTTCATCCTATAAAATCACCACCTACTAAGGTTGGTCTTCAAGAGAGACAAAAACAATGGAAAACCCACATACACCTGGAATCTGAACAATGCACTACTCAATGATAACTTGGTCAAGGAAGAAATAAAGAAAATAAGACTTTCAAATTTAATGAAGATGAAAGCACATCATATCAAAACTTATGGGACACAATGAAAGCAGTGCTAAGGAGAAAACTCATAGCTCTGAGTACCTCCAAAAAGAAACAGGAGAGAGCATATACTAGCAGCTTAACAGCATATCTGAAAGATCTAGAACAAAAAGAAACAAATACACCCAAGAGGAGTAGATGGCAGGAAATAATCAAACTCAGGGCTGAAATCAACCAAGTAGAAACAAAGAGAACTATACAAAGAATCAACAAAACCAAAATTCAATTTTGAGAAAATCAAAAATATAGAAAAATCCTTAGCCAGCCTAACCAGAGGGTACAGAGACAGTATCCAAATTAATAAAATCAGAACTGAAAAGGGAGAGATAACAACAGAAACTGAGGAAATTAAAAAAAATTATCAGATCCTACTACAAAAGCCTATACCCAACAAAACTGGAAAATCTTAACGAAGTGGACAATTTTCTAGACAGATACCAGGTACCAAAGTTACAGCAGGATCAGATAAACAATTTAACAGTCCCATAACACCTAAAGGAATAGCAGCACTCATTAAAAGTTTCCCCACCAAATTAAAGCCTAGGAGCAGATGGTTTTAGTGCATAATTCTATCAGACCTTCAAGGAAGACCTAATACCAACCTTCTTCAAACTATTCCACAAAATAGAAACAGAAGAAACACAACCCAATTCATTCTATGAAGCTACAATTATACTCATACCTAAACCACACAAAGACCCAACAAAGAAAGTGAACTACAGACCAATCTCCCTTATGAATATCTATGCAAAAATACTCAATAAAATTCATGCAAACGGAATCCAAAAACACATCAAAACAATCATCCATCATGATCAAGTAGGCTTTATCCCAGGAATGCAGGGATGGTTCAATATATGGAAATCCATCAACATAATCCACCATATAAACAAACTCAAAGATAAAAACCACATGACCATCTCACTAGATGCTGACAAAGCACTTGACAAAATTCAGCAACCCTTCATGTTAAAAGTCTTGGAAAGATCAGGAATTCAAGGCCCATACCTAAACATAGTAAAAGCAAATATACAGCAAGCCAGTAGTCAACATCAAACTAAATGAAGAGAAACTTGAAACAATCCCACTAAGATCAGGGACTAGGCAAGGCTGCCCACTCTCTCCCTACCTATTCAGTATAGTGCTGGAAGTCCTAGCCAGAGCAATTAGACAACAAAAGGAAGTCAAAGGGATAGAAATAGAAATGGAAGAAGTCAAAATTTCACTATTTGGAAATGATATGATAGTATACTTAAGTGACCCTAAAACTTCCACCAGAGAACTCTTAAACCTGATAAACAACTTTAGCAACATGGCTGGATATAAAATCAACTCAGACAAGTCAGTAGCCTTCCTCTACTCAATGGATAAACAGGCTGAGAAAGAAATTAGGGAAATGACACCCTTCAAATAGCCACAAATAATATAAAATATCTTGGAGGAAATCTAACCAAGCAAGTGAAAGATCTGTATGACAAGAACTTCAAGTCTGTGAAGAAAGAAATAGAAGATCTCAGAAGATAGAAAGATCTCCCATGATCCTGGATTGGCAGGATTAATTTAGTAAAAATGGCCATCTTGCCAAAAGCAATCTACAGATTCAATATAATCCTCATAAAAATTTCAAATCAATACTTCATAGAGATATAAAGAGCAATTAGTAAATTCATTTGGAATAATAAAAAACTGAGGATAGCGAAAACTGTTCTCAACAATAAAAGAACTTCTGAGGGAATCATCATCTCTGACCTCAAGCTGAACTACAGAGCAACAGTGATTAAAAACTGCATAGTATTTGTACAGAGACAGGCAGGAAGACTAATGGAATAGAATTGAAGATCCAGAAATGAACCCACACACTTATGATCATTTGATCTTTGATAATGAAGCTAAAATCATTCAGTGGAAAAAAGACAGCATTTTCAACAAATTGTGCTGGTTCAACTGGAGGTCAACATGCAGAAGAATGCATATGGATCCATTCTTATCTCCTTGTACAAACCTCAAGTCCAAATGTATCAAGCACCTATACATAAAACTAAATACACTAAAATTAACAGAAGAGAAATTGAGGAAGAGTCTCTAATACTTAGGCACAGGGGAAAAGTTCCTGAACAGAACACCAATTGCTTAAGCTCTAAGATCAAAAATTGAGAAATGGGACCTCATAAAATTGCAATGCTTTCGTAAGGCATATTAGCCTAAAAGTCCACAATACCCAAGATACAACTCATTGACCATATGAAGCTCATGAAGAAAGAAGACCAAAGTAAGGGTCCTTCTTAAAAGGAGTAACCAAATACTCATGGGAGCAAATATGGAGACAAAGTGTGGGGCAGAGACTGAAGGAGGGACCATCTGGAGACTGCCCCACCTGGGGATTCATCCCATATGCAGTCAGTCACCAAATGCAGAGGTTATTGTGGATGCCATGAAGTTCATGCTGACAAGAGCATGATATAGCTGTCTCCTTAGAGGTCTGCCAGAGTCTGACATATTCAGAGGAGGATGCTCACAGCTCTCCATTTAACTGATCACATTGGTTCCAAATGGAGGAGTTAGAGAGAAGACTGAAGGAGCTGAAGGGGTTTGAGGCCCCATAGAGAGAGCAATAATACCAACCAACCAGAGCTCCCAGGGTCTAAACAGCCAGCCTGGGAATACACATGGAGGGACCCATGGCTCCAGCTGTATAAGTAGTGGAGGATGGCCTTGTAAGGCATCAGTAGGAGAGGAGGTCCTTGGTTCTGTGAAGGTTGGATGCCCCATTGTGGGGGAAATCGAGGGTGGGTAGATAGGAGTGGGTAGGTGAATGGGAGCACACCCTCAAAGAATCAGGAGGAGGTAGGATGGGATAGGGGGTTTCAGGCAGGGGGATAGGGAAAGGGGATAACATCTGAAATGTAAATAATAAAATATCCAATAAAAAAGAAACCTTAAAAATTAGAAAGTAAAAGAAAAACAAACATGAAACAAAACAACAAAAAGAAAATGTGGTACAGTTATTCAATGGAGTATCACTTGGCTGTTAAAAACAATGACATAATAAAATTAACTGGCAAGTAGATAAGACTAGAAAAAAAATCATTCTGAGTGAGGAAATCTAGACCCAGAAGTACAAAATCATATGTATTCACTTATATAGAGATATTAGTTATTAAGTTGATTATAACCAAAATGCAATTCCTAGAATCTAAGAAGATAGTTATAGTGTAAGGCACTAGAGTGTACAGGTAGATCTCCTTAGGAAAGGGAATTTGAATAGTTAGATATGGAGGGGTACTGGGTAACTAGAATGGGGGAATCAAGTGAGGGTGGGTAGAAGAGAGGGGGATATGGGAGGCAGTACAGAGAGACAGTTAAAATTGAGGGCCATCTCAGGGGTAGTATGAAAACCTAATACAGTAGAAAGTTCCTCAAATATGTACACACACACACACACACACACACACACACACACACACATATATATATGATCTAAATGTGATCTCCATCTAAAAAGGACTCATCCACAAGTTGGTTGTCCTTCTTCAGCTTCATGTGGTATGTGAATTGTATCTTGTGTATTCCGAGCTTTTAGACTAATATCCACTTACCAGTGAGTACATACCATGTCTGTTCTTTTATGACTGGGTTACGTCACTCCATCCATTTGCCTGCAAATTTCATGAAGTCAATGTTTTTAATAACTGAGCTGTACTCCATTGTGTAAATGTACCACATTTTCTGTATACATTCTTCTGTTGAATGACATCTGGGTTCTTTCCAGCTTCTGACTATTATAAACAAGACTGCTATGAACATAGTGGAGCTTGTGTTCTTGTTTCTTTTTCCACATCCTTGCCAGCATCTACTAACACTTGAGTTTTTGATCTTAGTCATTCTGACTGGTGTGAGGTAGAATCTCAGGTTTGTTTGGATTTGCATTTCCCTGATGACTAAGGATGTTGAACATTTCTTTAGATGCTTCATGACCATTAGAGATTTCTCAATTGAGGATTCTTTGTTTACCTCTGTACCCCATTTTTAGCAGGGTTATTTGTTTTTCTGGAGTCTAACTTCTTTTTTTTGGGGGGGGGTTCAAGACAGGGTTTCTCTGTGTAGCCTTGGCTGTCCTGGTACTAACTCTATAGACCAGGCTGGACTTGAACTCAGAAATCTGCCTGCCTCTGCATCCCAAGTGCTGGGATTAAAGGCGTGCGCCACCACTGCCAGGCTGGAGTCTAACTTCTTGAGTTCCTTGTATATATTGGATATTATCCCTCTATCAGATGTATGGTTGATAAAGATCTTTTCCTAATCTTTAGGTTGCTGTTTCGTCCTGTTGACAGTTTCCTTTGCCTTACAGAAGCTTTTAAATTTTATGAAATCCCATTTGTCTATAGTTGATCTTAGAGAGAGCACCTGTAAAGACCATATGCAGAGGTTAGGCACAGCCTCTAGTTGAGGGAGGGGGCCACCTGTCCATCTCAAAAATATCAACACATAATTGTTCTTGTCTAAAGGAAATGCAAAGAAAAATAGTGGAGAAGAAACTGAAGGAAAGCCCATCTAGATACTGCCCCACCTAGGGATCCATCCCATCTGCAGACACCAAACCCAGACAGCAGTATTTCAATGCCAAGAAGTACTTGCTGACAGGAGCCTGATATAGCTGTCCTCTGTGAGGCTCTGCCAGAGCCTGACAAATATAGATGTGAATAGTAGCAGACAGCCATCAGCCTGAGCATGGGGACCCCAATGGAGGAGTTAGGGGAAGGACTCAAGAAGCCGAAAGTGTTTGAAACCCCATAGGAAGAACAACAGCAGCAAATGAGACCCTCCCCCCAAGTTCCCAGGGACTAAACCACCAACCAAAATGTCCCCATGGAGGGACCCATTGCTCCAGCTGTATATGTAGCAGAAGATTGCCTTATCTGCCATCAATGGGAGGAGAGGCCCTTGTTCCTGTGGAGGATTGATGCCCCAGCATAGGGGAATGGTAGGGTGGTAAGGAGAGAGTGTGAGGATGGCTAGGGGAGTACCCTCATAGAAGCAGGTGGAGCAGAATGGGATATGGGGGGTTGTGGATGGGAAACTGAGAAGAGGGAATAACATTTGAAATGTAAATAAATGAAATAACCAGGAAAAAGAGAAATCACCAAATAATTGTGGAGACAGAGTATGACCTAGCCAAATACTGTCACCAAATGGATCTTTTAGCACCAGGATTGGGTGATACACAATTGAGGTTTTGGCCAAAGAGGGTTCATGGGAATCCCCAAGCATCTCAGGCTTTGGTCAAGCCTATAGGTTGATATCCACCAAATTGACAGAAATGCCCCATTGTTAAAGACAACATCTATGCAACTCATTGATCATGGAGAAGTCAAGCTTGTGCTTGATTAGAACCCTCATCAATCTTTGCTTTGGTTCAAGAAGGTACTCTTTATGCTACTAAAGGAGGCATCTAAACCACCAAACCAGACACAAGTGCTTTGATCTATAAAGGCATCTTGTCTGCCAGATATGTTAGTGCAATAGTAGTATAATGGATGTGGGAGTAATGTGGTCTACCTGTCTACCTTGTCTCAAAAACAATATATACACATTGTTAAATACCATCTTAAATGGAAATTTAACATATATGCTGGGGAGTCTAGAAAATCATAAACAAGATGGTTAAGTTTTATTATGCAGGTATGAGTTAGTATTTTTGCCATTTATAAGCATCTGTAGGATATTTTAGTTATTCTTCATTTTTTGGGGAAAGACAAGGAGACATCTCCAGAGATAGATATTTCCTATTGGGTAACCTCTATTTTCAGAGCATCTGCTTGTCTGCAGTTTTCTAAAATAGAATGCCCAAAATACTCTTCAAGCCAAAGATAGATATTTTGATGCAGCTTATTCTGGTCTCCCACAGTCATGTTTTGAGGTGACAACATGTTGTTTTTTTTTTTTTTTTTTTCCATAGGAGAAATTCTTTTTTAAGTATAGTTGTATTTTATACAATATATGTACCAGGCATAATCATACTTACTTGTAATTCTAGCAGTTAGCAAGCTGAGATTAGAGGTTCCAGGCCAGTCTTTACTACCTAGTGAGGCCCTGTCTTACAAACAATAACAACCACCAGCCAAATAAACAACTAAAACAAACATTTTGTGGAGTAGAGAGGAAAGGAGAATTAAGAAATAGTACTTCTGTTTTATTTAGTTATAAACCTAGTAGACTGATTTACCTTTTACATCTATTTGGATGTAGCTATCTGTGAGCAGCGAGTATATTAGTGTATGAATGATCATGCATGACATGAACACAGCCACATTAAGGATGCCAATTATCTCAGACACATGGAAATGACCAACCTTTCCTTGGTCTGAAGACAGATATTGACAAACAGTTGACCTTTAGTGAAAGCGATTATGTGCAGAAAGTATCAACTAAGGCTTCCTCCTTCATAATGACTATACCTGAGAATGCTCCATTATAATGAATCTCCTATGGGAATAGCTAGCTAGTGTTCACTTTTTAAGTCTATATATAATGAACCACTCTATTCCTTCAACTATATATAAAGTAGATATTTTTGAGTTTCCAACTGCTTGTGTGCCACCATCAGAGTCTTTCTTTGTTTCTGGTGATCCCATTCAGGTCATTCCTAAAGCTGTATGGGCTATTTCAGACATCAACATTTTTTTTTAACATTTGTTTATTATAGGAGTGGCATGCACTTTCTCTTGGGCATGTGTGGAGGTCAGAGGACAGCTTGTCATAGGAAGCCAGTTCTTTCTGTCCACTATATTTATCTAAGGTTCAAACTCAGGTTGTTAGGCTTGTCAGACACCTTTTTTTTTTAACCTGTTGAGATATTTTGCCACCCTTAAAGTTATTTTGTACTATAAGATGTGGAACCTGGATTGAATAGTCTTTGAAATTATTCTTTAGATAATTTTTACTAAACTGCAATTGGTATAACATGGCATATTCCTCTGCACAGAGCCATAAAATTATAAGAATATTAACATAAGAAGTAATTATTCTCCCAACAAGAATAATAAAATTAAGACTAATATATCCTATATTTTTATTATTATAAGATGCCAGGCATTTTGCATAGCTGACAGGTTATTATCACAGAGTCCTGAATATTATGATGCAGAAATTGGAGGCTGGAAAAATGGCCCGATTGTTAAGAGTACTTGCTGGTTTTGCAGAGGACCAGAATTTGTTTTCCAGCACACACAGCGCTGCTAACTCTAGTTCCAGAGGTTTCAATGCCCTTTTCTGTCCATCTGATAATATCATTTACTAGGATATAGATGAGATAAATGTATTAAATTATATTTAAATATTTCTATTTAACCTTACCTCAAGATCCAATCTAAGAATACCTGTAGAATTTAAATTTCCAGTCTCTAATTTGGGGCATTTCTCAGTTTGATTTTGGCTTGATAATTTGGGAGAGGAAAAAGTCAGTCATCTTACAGAATGCTATTTAGTTATGGTCTCTCTGCTGTTTATTCTTGGTTAAAGTCATATTATGGGACATTGGTGTCTCATCCTCTAAAGGCTCAGGGATCATTGCAGAAAATAGGGACAGAAAGAATATAAAAGCCAGAAGCAGTAGATGTCTATAAGAAAACAGTGTCATCTGGACAAATCAGAGCAGCTGTGGATGTGAACTCATAGTGATTGTGACAGCATGTACAAGACCCATGCAAGCTCAAATCAGATAAAATCCAAACATGGAGAGGATAGTTGTACACAAACTTACACACACGCACATACCTACCTGACAATTTGCTGGCAATTAATACCTGCAGGGGAAGGAAAGTCCATAGTCTTTGAAGCTGTGGCCCCTGCTAGGTTTATCAACGTCCAGTGACTGGTCATAGATGCGAAACTATATGAGTAGCAACAATTAGATTTGATTATTTTATTTTCAAATAAAGTATGATACATAGTATGTGGGTAGGGAATGGAGTTGGAAGAATTGGGTGAAGATGTTCAAAATGTATGAAAATTTCAAGGATGTGATAAAAATAAAATTGCAGTATGAAATTTTGACACAAACACCACAGAAAACAGGGTTAGTATATAACATATAGAGCTGCATAACATTTGAAATTTACATTAGTAAAGTTTCTTATATCACTTACCTTTTGGTGGTATTGACCAACTTTTACAGGTAAAAATCCAGCTTTTGACTGATAAAATATAGAAAGCTGCTGAGGCTAGGTCTGTATACTGTAGCTAATGAAAGCTAACTCACTGGTTTCCTCACTAGTAACATTTAGCAACATTTTAGTAACATTTTAAGCAACTTTTGTGATTATTAATGGTAATTTTTCCCAACTCCATGACTTTGATGATGTTAATTCTCGGAATTTTACACTAAAGAAATTTCCCTTTGTCATGTATTCATTTATCAACTTATTTATGTTTGTGGATTTATATCATTTTTATTTACAGACTTATAAAATATTACTATCATTACTTACTTTTTTTGGTTTTTTTGTTGTTTTTGAAGACAGAGTCTCACATTGTATCCTAGTAATTAATAGTCCTTCTTCCTCATCCTCCCAAATACTGGGATTAAAGGTATGTACCACCATATCTGGCAATTTATTATTTTGAATAATTCCTAGAAAAATTGAATATTGACATTAAATTTTTTTATAAAGTTGAATTTTTTAATAGTAAAAACTCTAAGACAAGGACCCTTATAATTCTGTTCTTGATTTCTAAATAATATTGTCCAGCAAGTGAATGAGGGGATCAACTGGAAGAAATAGATGATATCAGAGAATATTCAAAATTGAAGGTAGTCTAACTGGCCAATTTTGAAGAATTTTGAGCATAAAAAACTTCATAAACAACTTCAGCAAAGTGGCTGGATATAAAATCAACTAAAACAAATCAGTAGCCTTCCTCTTCTTGAAGAATAAACAGGCTGAGAAAGAAATTAGGGAAATGACACCCTTCATTATAGTCATAAATAATATAAAATAACTTGGTGTCAATCTAACCAAGTAAGTGAAAGATCTATATGACAAGAATTTCAAGTCTCTGAAGAAAGAAATTGTAGAAGATCTCAGAAGATGGAAAGATCTCCCATGTTCATGGATTGACAGGATTAATATAGTAAAAATGGCTATCTTGCCGAAAGTAATCTACAGATTCAATGCAATCCTCATTAAAATCCTAACTCAATTCTTCACAGAGTTAGAAAGAGAAATTCTTAAATTCATTTGGAATAACAATAACAACAACAACAACAAAACAGGATAGTGAAACCTGTTCTCAACAATAAAAGAACTTCTGGGGTAATCACCATCCCTGACCTCAATCTGTATTACAGAGCAATAGTGATAAAAACTGCATGGTATTGGTACAGACAGGCAGGAAGATCAATGGAATAGAATTGAAGACCCAGAAATGAACCCTCACACCTATGGTCACTTGATCTTTGACAAAAGAGCTAAAACCATCCAGTGGAAAAAGGACAGCATTTTCAACAAATGGTGCTGGTTCAATGGGACGACAACATGTAGAAGAATGCAAATTGATCCATTCTCTCCTTATACAAAGCTCAAGTCCAAGTGGATAAAGGGCCTTCACATAAAACCAGGTACACTGAAACTAATAGAAGAAAAGGCGAGGAAGAGCCTTGAATACCTGAGCACAAGGCAAAAGTTCCTGAACAGAAAACCAATGGCTTATGCTCTAAGATCAAGAATTGACAAATGGGACCTCATAAAATTGCAAAGCTTCTTAAGGCAAAGGACACTGTCAATGGGACAAAACAGCAACCAACAGGTTGGGAAAAGATCATTACCAATCCTACATCGAATAGAGGGTTAATATCCAATATATACTGACAGCTCTAGCACTGCCACAGTACTGATCTTGGGCGTAGGCCTGGGGGATTAAAGAAAGACTCCGGTCATTCATTAAGAGAGAATGCCAAATCTTTTACTGGGCAGGTTCAATATATACACCAAACCAAGGAAAAAAAGACAGAAACTCAGGAAAAAAAAAGTAACTACACTGGGGGATGTCAAGTGTAAATAGGATGTCAAGTGTAAATTCTCTTCCTGTAGTACCATGCCTTAGGTCAGGATATTTTGATCTTAGAGGAATCGCAGAATGTTACTTAGTAGACAGCAGCACATGGAAAGTCTCAGCCAGGGCATCGCAGCCCTTTGGGGTCCTACAATATACAATATAAAAAGAGCTCAAGAAATTAGACTCCAGACAACCAAATAATCCTATTAAAAGTGGAGCACAGAGCTAAACAAAAAAAAAAAAAAAAAAAAAAAAAAAAACTCAACTGAGAAAAATCAAATGGTGAAGCACATAGAGAAATGTTCAGCATTCTTAGTCATCTGGGAAATGCAAATCAAATACCCTGAGATTCCACCTCACACCAGTCAGAATGGCTAAGATCAAACACTGAGGTGATGGTAGATGCTGGCAAGGATGTGAAGAAAGAGGAACACTCCTCCATTGTTGGTGGGAATGCAAGCTGGTGCAACCACTCTGGAAATCAGTCTGGCAGTTCCTTAGAAAATTAGACATAGTACTACCTGAGGACCCAGCTATACCACTCCTGGGCATATACCCAAAAGATGCTCCAACATATAACAAGGACACATGCTCCACTATGTTCATAGCAGCCTTATTTATAATAGCCAGAAGTTGGAAAGAACCCAGATGTCCTTCAACAGAGGCGTAGATACAGAAAATGTGGTACATTTATATAATGGAATATTACTCAGCTATTAAAAACAATGAATTCAAGAAATTCTTAGACAAATGGATGGAACTAGAAAATATGATCTTGAGTGAGGTAACTAAATAACAAAAGAACACACATGGTATGCACTCACTGATAAATGAATATTAGTCCAAAAGCTCATAGTACCCAAGATACAACTCACAGACCACATGAAGCTAATGAAGAAGGAAGATCAAAGTGTGCGTGCTTCTGTCCTTCTTAGAAGGAGTAACAAAATACTCAAGGGAGCAAATATGGAGACAAATTGTGGAACAGAAACTGAAAGAGGGACTGTCCGGAGACTGACCCACCTGGGGAGCCCTCCCATCCATGTTCAGCCACCAAAGGTAGATGCTGATGTAGATGTCAGGAAGTACATGCTGACAGGAGCCTGATATAGCTGTCTCCTTAGAGGTCTGCCAGATCCTGAGATATACAGAGGTGGATGCTCACAGCTAACCACTGAACTGATCATGGGGTTCCCAGTGGAGTAGTGAGAAAGAAGACTGAAGGAGCTGAAAGGGTTTGTGGCCCCATGGGGAGAGCAACAATACCAACCAACCAGAGCTTCCAGGGTCTAAACCTCCAGCCTGGGAGCACATAGGGAGGGACCCATGGCTGCAGCTGTATATGTAGGGGAGGATGACATTGTAGGGCATAGATGGGAGAGGAAGTTTTGGTCTAGTGAAGGTTGGATGCCCCAGTGTGTGGGAATTCATGGGTGGGGAGGTGGGAGTAGGCGGTTGGGTGGGGAGGTGGGAGTAGGCGGTTGGGTGGGGGCACATCCTCATAGAAGCAGGAGTAGGAAAGATGGGATGGGGGTTCTTGGGTGGGAGGGAAACGGGGAAAGGGGATCACATCTGAAATGTAAATAAAATATCCAATTTAAAAAAAAGAAAGAGAGCAGACTGAGAAAGTCATGAGGAACAAGTCAATAAGCAGTATGCCTCCATGGTTTCTGCTTAGTTCTTTCCTTCCAGGTTCCTGCCCTGAGTTCCTTGGACAATAGATTTCAAGTTAACAAGGAAGGTAAATGCTTTACTTACCAAGTTGATTTTGTTCATGGTGTTTTATGACAACAGTAGAAACCCTAGTCATCTAAAGCCATAAGATACACATAACTCATTTTCACATTGCTAATTACTAATAGAGAATAATTAAGCACATCACTTCATATTCAAATAAGCAATTTATAAAGCTGTTGCAAAGTTTTCTTTATTTTTTTTCAAATTTCAAGACAGGGACTTGGATATATCTTTGTATATAAATAAACTCTTATAATTGTGTCATATAGTGGCCAGTTTTTCTTTTTCTCTATATTAATTAAGAATTTTACGTACTTAGGCTGAATCCTTTGGGATTTTTAATTTCTGCTTTCTGATATTAAGTCATTCTTTAAGATGGAAATTAAAGGAACTGTCATAGACTATTAAAACTCAATTTTATGGGCAAGTACATACTTTCCCACCTCTTGTCTAAGATTTTAACTAATTGTGTATGTGTAATATATTCTTTAACTGCCTTGAGCTTCATGTCTTCACCTTAAAATTAGGTAAACAGTAATAATCTCATGGGTTTAATGAGATCGTAAATGATTTAAGAATGTAATGTGGCCAGTGTATATCAAGTATTCAGCGTGCATTTCATTTTTTTCCTTTTTATACTTCCCTTTTGATATTTCCCCCTCAATATGCATCCAGAGTGAAAAATCGCCTGGTGTTTCCTCTCATGTTATAGAATTCTCAAATAGAAAATTTGGTAGCCCTGAAACTTTTCCTCCCAAAAGATTTTTGCTTGTTACATTAAAAAAAAGTTTCAAGAGTTTCTGAGTATTGTCAATTCTTTATAATAAGAGATTTTCCTGTGTGTTAGACAGGGAAGAAATTATCTTAATATGAAAGACAAAAACAACATGACTGGGAAATTCTTGGCATTTTTGTTCTCAAACTAAATAGGGAGCTGGGATGTAGATTTCAAAGACAGAAAGCCTGGAAACTCTAAGCTCGTCATAACTACTGTCAGTTTTCCTAATTTTCCTCTGTTTTTCTAGATAGCATTTTGATTCATTCTATTCTTAGCCTACAATTTAGTCTGTGTTTACCAAATCTCTAAATTCCCACAACTGAGCCGGTAAAGTAGCATTACATACAGATGAATCAGTCTCTTGCCCAAATAATTTAGGATAGAAACATCTATTACTTCATAGTAAAGCTTCATTCTCTATCTACCAATTTGTTCTCTTGCCACAAGGGTCTGAGAATACAATCTCAAAACATTTCTACTTTGAACATTTTCAAAAGCCTGTGGTATTTTCTTTGAGTTATTGATTTCAGCTTTGGTTACCTTTTTTTGTTAATATAAAAATGTTTCAAATTCATAGACTATGAAAACATATTGCTAAAGTTGATAGCATTTTTCTGTTTTGCATTTCTCACCTTCTTAATTTATTAAGAATAATTCTGCCCAGCTAGAGTTTCATTAGAGTTGTAACTTTCATCTTATCCTCTGGAGCTGACAGTAAACAAACATCTATAAATTAAAACCCAGTAAAGTTAAAAAATGAATCAAGTAGTCTAGTCAATCTAACTGACTAGCCAATAAATTCATGCAGAATTAAAAATTGGCTGTAAAATCTCCTTTTGAAGAAATGCAATCACTTTTTTGAGTGGAAGTCTAATTTAGAATTTTTCCCAGTAAATTGAATTTGAGAATCCTGCTGGTTCCATGACTCATCTGTGTATCTGATACCCAGTACATCTTAGATACACTCTAAATTTAGAAAGGAAGAGAAAGCACTACCAAAAACAATGTCCCTATCTTCTTGACAAGTGGAAAAAATCAGACACTAAAACAGTGCTCAAAAAGTTATCATATGAAAAAAAAGTCTGTTTCTGCTTTGTACACACTACAGATAGTTCTCACATTGAATCTTGTGTTCCTTGCATTTCTTGTTTTTTTTTTTTTGGGTGACACATCTTATGTGTAGTGTTTAAGTAGTACTTGAGGTTTTAAGTGCAAAATCAAAACAGCAATCTGTGTGTGATGGCGCAAACATGTAATTCCAGCACTCAGAATCACAAGTTCCAGGGCTTCTTTGGCTGCACAGTGATACCCTTTCCCTCCCCAAGTTCCTAAGCAAACAAAACCACAAGAGCAACAGATGTGTTGTTTTGAGGCATTTTAGGGTAGCCTGATCCTTGTTTCACAGTTCACCTGGTCTTGGATTCATGATCCTGTTGCCTCAGTAACCCATATACTTGGATTACAGGATTACATCTACTTGCCTAGTACTCAAGTTTAGTTATCAGCAGAAAATGTGGAGTCCAGATCTATTCAATGAGAAGAACTTTTAAAAACTGCTTTATTTATTGAATTAATTTCAAAGACATGCTTGTTTAATTTAATATAGAATTTTAGACTAGCAAGCAGAAACATTTTCAAAACTTGAAAACATTTCCATGTAAGATTCTATATGTCTTTATGTGTAAAAATCTCACAGTTTCTGTAGAAGAAGAGATTAGAAAGATTTAGTTTAATTATTGATGCCCAGGGAAATATTTTTGTGATGTCAGGGATGAAAAGATTAAAATAAAATAGTACTCAAAAGAGTAATATGTAAGCAAGCGTCGTTCTTACATATAAACCATGCCTTTTCTTCATCTGTTTCTTCTCTGAAGCCATTTCTTTCCTTCTGGTCAGACCTCTCCTGAAGATCGAATCAACTCCTGGGAATTTTTTTCCTTGTTTGGTTCTTCATCCATCCATCATGATGATTTCACTATTCACTAAATACAATACAGAAGAAAAAGATAACTCTGCCATAGACCCTCTCCTTCAAAAACGATAGCCATTAAAAAACTGTTTCTAACACTATTCCTCATTGGTAATGACACCAGCATCAAATCAGTGATCTTTGATCTAAGGAGTTATTACTCTTATCAAATGAAATCAACTTTGTGCATGTGCATGCACATATGTACACACATACACTTATTTTATTTTTTCCTAAGTTTTTTTAAAACTGGAGATATATGTTTTCATGTATGTATGTATGTATGTATGTATGTATGTATGTATCTATTTAAATAAACAGTTGAGTCCCTCAAAGATATTTTTAATTCTTTTCTTCTGAGTTCATTGATTGCAATTTCTCCAGGTGTAGATAGCCTGTAAGACACCACTGTGTTGCTTAATGATCTAAATAGCAGGATCTCAGCCTCAGGTAATAAAAGAGACTTATATCCATGAAGACAAATTTCCATCTGAAATTTTATGACAGTCTACCGTTGGATTTATTGATTAATGAATAACATTCTATCTATTATTTTTTAAAAAAGAAAGATGGAAGCATGATAAGAGCATTCAAAAACATATAAATCAGACATGGGTAGAAATATAAACTGGCATGCACCATGATTTGGAATATCATTTGGCTGTATCCAATCAATCTAAATATATGCACACTTCAGAAACAAGGCAACTCCTAGCTTTACAATTATCAAGGGTATATATACTTACTAAAAGACTTGCTGCAATAGTGTTAAAGCAACATGACTAAAAATAGCAAAGGAACTACATACATGATGCTGCAACAAGAAGGCCACTTAAGTAAGTCCTGAAGAAGAATGACCCTGATAGACAAGCAGATCTGGAAGGGGGAAAGCCAACAAGGCCTCAGCCCTACTCAAAGAACTATAGGCAACTATGTAATGCTGAGAATGGCAGAAATAATATTCCCCAGGAAAGAGCTCACTAATTGGTGATGCAATGCCAAATGGTCATCCCTGAAAATGTATAAATACAAATAAAATTATGTAGAGTAAGCATATGAATATTTATATATTTAGAAACATACGTATGAAACATCAAGTAAAGAAAAAAAGGACATCAATTTTAAATACAGCAAGAGGCTACAAGAGGGTTGGGCAGAGGAAAAGGAAGGGGGTAATGATATCATTAAATTATAATCTCAAAGCAAAACCGTAATTAAAACATAGTCAATTGAGCAAGGTGGAACACACCTACAATCTCATCACTTGGGAAATAGAAGCAGGAGGATTATAAATTCTAGGTCAGTCTGGATTACAAACACTCCCAGTCTCTTAAAACTAAATCCAAAATCAAAACAACAAAAATAGCCAACAAAGGGAAATGGTTGATGGGCTCACTAATAAGGAATTAATAAACTATAATCTACTAACTCATTGAATTTTATGCAGTGATGAGAATGGATGGTTCACACAAATAGAACATGAAAGTACAAAATATATGTTATTATAATTATATAAAAATTTCAATATCATTTATATTATTCGAAAGTTCAGAGCAGCTTCCTCTGGTTGGGATAATGACAGAAAGGGGTTGTAAGGGAGCTGCTGATGAGCTGGTAACCATTGCTTCTTAATAACAGTATAAAAAACAGAGGTTGATTTAGTTTGGAATTAATGTATGTTGTTCATTTAGCACTATATATGTAATCTGTGTTTTGCTATATGCATTGCACATTGTATTTTAATGAAAATATTTCCTAAATTATACTAACACTTGAAAATTGGTAAGCTATCTTGATGTGCACATGCTCCCTAAATTTGCCCTAGGTTTAATTGTTACTATTGTTATTGTTTCTGTTTAATTCCATCCCAATATAAGATAGGAATGGCTGTTGTTCCATGCTCATTTGAGACTGTGAGAACAATTAGGTTTTGCAGTTTAATTTTCACAGCATATTCTTACTTTCCTGAAACAACATTCTCATTTATTTTTCTAGAATGCCAAGCTTTCGCATAGGCAATATTGTTATTATCAATCAGTGATGTACAAACTGTCAAAGTAAAGCAGAATTCATGTGAATTTTTAACTTTAACAAATACCATCACAGTCCAGCACCCTGCTAATCACAGTTATGGATACTGCATCAGGAAATGGTCCTTGAAAATTTAATTAAATCCTATTATGGAGTCTAAAATGAATGTAAAGCATAGAATGAGGGAAGTTAGCAAAAGATGACAGAACAGCAGTCGATTGAGTTGAATGATATCTTGCCATGTAAACAGAAAGATAATTAAATTCACAGAAGATACTAAATTGGAAGGTGCTGCTTTGACCAGCAGACACGGAGAAATCATTCTTTTTTTTTGGACTTGGAAAGGTTAAAGTCAGGGCAGGAAATAAAATTAAATTCAACCAGAAAAAGGTAGAAGCTGCTATGCCTGGGGAAAATTATCTGAAACACAAATATCCTGTGTGTGAGAAAAGCTGGAGAGGCCACTATCCCGAGAGAGAGAGACCAAGGGGGAGAAGCAGCACAAAAAAAATTACGCACCAAAACCTGATGAGAAACTGTTCTTTGCTCTTAGGAGCCATTCCTTCTGAGTTACTATGGAGTGTCTTTCAAGGTCAACAGAAATTTGGTAGGGTAGAAGTGGCATAAATGTAGAATGATGTAAGGAGGAAGATGTGTATTTCTGATACTTGTGTTGATACTTAGCAAATCAGATTTCTTCTTCAGAAATTATGAAAATGGAAATTCTTATTTGTGCATTAGTGTGTATATTTGTGCAGGTTTATGTACCCCTGCTGTATCACTGTGCTTAAAAGCCTATTGATGGATTTATTTATGATTCCTGAACGGAGGTTTGGGTCTTGTACCACCTTGACCTTCAGCTCGCCAAATACAAAAGATAGTCTCCAATACGTTGAACCTTGCCTTCCATTGTCTATTCTTCTTTGGTTGCTGCATTTACTGGAACTGTGCATATTGTAAACTATTCTTGAATGCATGTTGTATATTTTATAAATAATTCATAGGATCTATTACATCCTCTGTTTTGTGTTAAAAATATTTTATTTGTTGATAGAAACTCTAGTCCTAGCAAGATGTCAATAAAATGTAGAGAGGCACATTTTAGAGAAATCACACTGAAATACTGTGATCCCCAGACACTTTTATATAGGCTGAGCCCTGTTCTCCCACACACTGATCAATTATGCCATTTTCTGGCACTCTTAGATTACATTTAGTTTCTACCAAAGGTGAAAAAAACTGAGTCCATTTTTACCATTTATAATGAACACTTCTAGAGTACTGTGTAGGAAATATAAATATTACCATTCCCCACAAGTGATTTATTTGCAATATGCTAAACACCCATGTGCATGCATATACAGGAATACACAAGTATGAGCACCCCCCCACATACACACACTTTGATTTTGGAAGCATATTTTTTGGACATAGTATCTTGACAGAAAGAGATAAATATAGTTGGACTTTGAACAGTTTGAATAGTATCTTGTTTAGATTCCTTCAAATATTTCCTGAGAGGACTTCAATGTAGGTAATTTGTCTGCCAGGTAGTCTCTGAGAGCATTCAAAATAAGAGTGCATTATTAAAGAGATGTATTTGTGAACAACTTGGCCTTCAATTATACAGGGGATTCCTTTGAGAATCTGTGTGGATTATGCTTAGATCTGACTGATGCCTCCAGAAAATAGGAATATGGGTTCATTCACCCACAGCTTTTTATTCCTCATAGTAAGGTTGGCTTCATTTTGTTCATACCTTAAAACCAAACAAAACCCAAGAACTGAAGTGTGAAACAGTAAGAACCATTTCTCTTTTTTTTCTAGAGGGAAAATCTCTATGTTCATATACACTGAAATTTCTAGGAGCAATGTGGAGTGTTCACCAAAATGGCTACTCTTGGCAGAGGTTAGAATTAATAGCACAGGCTTAGAAAATGCTGGCAAGTATGACAGCCAATTGCAATAACTGTCTCTTATGTGTACATCTTTGGCAATGGTACACATAAAGTGTTGGAGTCTCAGTGAAAGATTAGTGAGAGTGATAGGCATAGTATGTAGAAGACACATATACTAATGAGTTGTGGTGGGCTTTGTAAATCAGGCGGAAAGATAATTTAACTATCAAGGTGCTAGAAGAGTCTGTCTTAAAGTTGTGATGCCTCCACATAAAACAGTGCAACTTAAATATGAGTCTCAAGGTCCAAAGAGTTTGCAGATTCTAAATAAGTTCTGGGAGAAAAGGCCAACAAAGCAGCTCCCTTTCCCACATTGGAGAATATAACAAATTCAGGAGCATTAAACAAAGGAAAATTTCAGAGATCTTTGGTCACTGAATGTTGCCTTAAGGAAATTCCATTTCATCCAGGACAAGAGAAACTCACCTCCTTACTTCCATAGTCATGTCAGAAGTGAATCTAAGAATATAGATGGGAGCTGGAAGTAGGAAAATGCAACGTCTAGTTGCTGTCAACAAAAAATTCGTAACATCTTTCAAGAATTAAATGTCTTCAGTCGTAATACTTCTCTAGCTGAGATATAGATAGACACATACATCTCTATGCACAAGATGTTCATACCCTTGTCAAATTTTACTAAAGTAATGTGCTAATTTTGCAAAATACCTATCATTCTCTTTTTGTAAGTAAAGAAAGAATTGTGCAGAATAAAATCACAAAATGTAGTTTCCTGCAATGCTATTATATATGTATGCATAATACATAATTAGTAAACTGTAAGTGTCTAACACCTGTGTAATGCCCTACATGTAATAGTACTTGCTGTGTATTTACCATATTAAGAGTTTATAAGAAAATCAAACGTCTTCTTTTTATAGTTTACCAACCCTTTTCTATTTCTTTAAGAATGTCATACAATGATTTTGATAGTATTCACAATCTATTTTTCCCAGAACTCCTCCCAGACCAACCTCTACTTCTCTCCTCCCTCAACTTCATATCCTTTTTAATAACCCATACAGTCAGTCCAATTTGTGCTGTCAATGTATACCACTTGCTGTATCCACTGGAACATGGTTGACCTATCAGGAGCCACATCCTTAAGGAAAACTGGCTTTCCCTCTTTCAGAAGCTATTCAGTGTCCATACCTTCTCAGTTAGGAGTGGGGGCTCTTAGGTTTACCTCCTTGGTGGAATCTTGATTGGCTTAATACTGTTCTGGTCTTATGGAGGCAACTACAGCTGCTGGAAGTTGAGTGCAGCAGTCCTGTTGTATGTATTAATTATACATGATCCTCCTGCCTTAGTCTCCTAGGAGAGTGAAGATATTGAAAGTATGCACATATAAACCAACTTTCTAATGTCTTCTCCTTTTTTTACTGGTTTTTTGTTTATTTGCATTTCAAATGTTATCCCCCTTCCTAGTTTTCCCCTCCATAAACTCATTCCTCCCTTCTCCTCCCCTACCTCTATGAGGGTGTTTCCCCATCTGTTCACCCACTCCTGCCTCAGAGTCCTAGTATTCCCCTGCCCTGGGTCAATGAGCCTTTAAAGGATCAAGGGGCTCCTCTCCCAATGATGGGTTTTGTGGGTTTTCCCCTTTATATACACTGTGCTTATTATTAAACTTGAAGCCTTGATCAGAACTTTGTCTTGGCTTCATTCTTCTCTTGCCCCCTACCTTTTTTCATTTCTAGTCCCCCTTTCAGGCAAACCCATTTCTCCCATGGCTGCTGGATGGCTACAACCTGACATGCTTCTATATGAATATTTATGGAAACAATGGACACATCTATCAGCAGGTATTATAGTGAAATATCATGATCTGTCCTTAGTGCCCCAAAATAAGTAGCTGAAAGTTCCAACAGCTCCATCAATGAGAACATTCATGAGGTGTGTAACCACTCATCTAGTCAGGTTTGTAGTTACACACAGAAGCACGCTAAAGAATAGTGAATGTGTATCTTAATATCCTGGTGAAAAAGAAAAGATTGGACCAATTTTTTTTTTTTCAGTAGAAAAACTTACTCATTTTTGTATCTTGATCCATTTGGTTAGTGATTGACAAAGTTCTCTGATCGGCCTGAAATTTAATAATTTGCTTTCACATATAAAGAAAAAGCCCCACCCTCCAGAGTCTCTTCTCGGTTCAGCCCAGGGGCTGGGCCAGGAGTTAGCAGTCTGAAGGTGTCAAGGCTAGCTCAGCAGGCAGTCCATTCAACTCAACTCCTGTGGCAGACTGCAGGTCTCCAATGCAGGCAGCTTCCCAAGTCCTTTGTTATTCGGATCTTTAGTGGTAAACAGCATGTTGGTCTGCTCAACCTAGGGGCTGCTCAACCTAGACAGGTTGGCAGCCTGGGGGAAGGGCACAAATGATAAATAAAAAACTATTTGAAAATATGAAGAAATGAGAAATTTGGCATTTCCTCTCATCTTTGTCATACATTCATTAACTATAAGCCATTTTGAAAGTATTGAGTTTAAATTTGTATTTTTTTCCTGTTGTGGACGATGGTACATTGATTTGTGTATTTTGAAAATGACATTTATAGAGAAAACAATTAAAAATATTTAATATTTTCTTCAGAATGCACATAAGATTGGCCATATATTAAGGCATGTTGCACAAGTGTGCAGCAAATGCTAAAAGGCTAGTGTGGTAGTTTTAATGAAAATATCCCCTATAGGCTTATAGAGAGTGTCGCTATTAGAGAGTGTTGTTGGAATAGGTATGTCCTTGTTGGAGGAAGTGTGTTACTGCGAGTGGGCTTTGAGGTTTCAGAAGCTCAGTGTCACTCTCCCTTCCTCCTGACTGACAATGTAGATGTAGAACTCTTGGCTCCTCTAGCACCATGTCTGGCTTCACACTGCCAAACTACTTGTCATGGTGATAATGAACCATTAAGCCAGTCCCAAATAAATCTTTGCCTTCATAAGTGTTGTGTGGTCATAGTGTCTCTTCATAGCAATAAAACCCAAACTGGAGCTGTCCATTAAGGAGCCCTTCAAAGGATAGAACTTTCTCCACTCCAGGATGTCTTCAATTAGAAGTAGGAGGGCTGACTGTTTGGAGATGAAGTTGGCCAGATCTTTCAATAGAGCATTGTAACAAATGTCTAAGGCTAGCTGCTCTATAAAACAATGAAGTTTATTTTGGTTCATGATTCTGGGAATTCTAAAACATAGTACCATCATCTGCTCAGCTCCTTATGAGGACAAAATATTGCTCAGATCATGGTAGTGTTGTGGGGTGGGTAAGCTCACATACATATAAACATTATATAGAAAAATAGAGAAGAGGTCAATTTTGCTTTATGACCACCGATTCTCATGATAGAACACTCTCTTAAAGAGTCCTGCTGCTTTTAAATAATGCCATATTGAGATTTATGCCTCAATGTGAGCTTTGGGGTGGACAAATTCTATCTAAATTATAAAAATATATTTAAAACATTGTACAGAAATTGTTTTCTATTCTGTGTTTTATCATGCTTATGTTCTAACCAAATCACCCTCAATATACTGAAGATATTGGCTAAGACGTCTCCAAGATCCAATGTGGTAATATTTCTTTCACTGTGTTAAAAATGGTTTGTCAATATCAAGAAATTACCTTTAGGCTCTAGTTTGTACAGACAATTATAATAATCCAAGTTTTTAGCTTTGGGTGCCTTATAGACTTTTGCTTTAGAAAGGTGATTGAAAACTTAATGGTAAAATAATGGTATATATCACTTCTGACATCTTTCCTTATAAAACAAAGCAAAGATCCCAAACATAACAGCAATGATAATGTTAACTAACAACAAGCAAAACTAAAACATTATGAAAATGTATACAGAGAATTTACAAAAGAAGAGAAGAAGCATCTATTCTCAAGTGGCATATATTGTTCTTGACCGAAAAGAAAATTAACATATAAATTCAATATAGTCCTTATCATTTCAATATTACTTTTGGAAGGGCAAGATAAAATAAAACTCTTTTTACTTTTTTTAATGCCTTTGGGAATTTCAGGCATGAATACTGTACTTATTTTCACCCTCTCTTTCCCCTATCCGATTTCTTCCATGACCCCTGACTCCCTCTCAAACTCCTGAGCCGTTCGTTGTTATTGTTTCATAGGTAGAGAAGCAAATAAATATACAAATACAATTGCATGCGCTGATTTAGTTTTGCACATATGTGTATGTTTTTAGGGATGACTGCTTGATTAAGTCACCAATTAGAGGGCTTGGCTCTGGGAAAGACTAATCTCTCAGCAGTTGTTAATATCATGTAGCTCTTCATCTAGGATTTGGGCCTCATGAGAGTTTTCCTACCACATTAGCATGTAAATTGGTGTTACCAGTATTCACATCTTGTTTAGATACCCATACTGTGAGATTAAATGGGTATAGGCCCCTGTCACATGTAAAAGACACAATCTTATAGTAGATGTCCTGGTCTGGCTCTTCTAATATTTCTACCTCCTCTTTGGTGATGTTCTCTGAGCTTTAAATATAGATGCTGCATTGTAGATGTACCAATTGGAGATGGACAATCACATGGTCAACTTTTCTCTGCATTTGAACCAGGTGTGGCTTTTTGTAATTGTCATCATCTACTGTAAAAAGAAGTTTTTGTTTGTTTTGATGAGTCATAGGAGCTAGACACACCTGTGGGCATAAGGACAAGTACTTAGAATGTAATTAGATGTTACACTGGTTTAGGAAAAGAGCAGTTTCAGGTTCTCCTCTATGATCCATGGGTTTATCAGCTATGAGTAGTTGGCTCAGTTTACAGTATGAAGCATGCTTTTCATATTACTGAGTGGGCTTTAACTTTAATTAAACAGCTGTTGGTTACTCTCTGCATATAAGTGTCTCCTTGAAACTCTTAATAGCCTACAAATATAAACATAAAATGCTAGAGCATATTTACATGCATTAGCAGGACATCTGTGTATCTTCTTTAGAGCAATGTCCATTGAGATTATCTGCTTTTTTTACATATTGGATTACTTGTTCTTGTACAGTTGACTTCTCTGGATTCTCTAACTCCATCAGATACCATACTTCTAGCTCTAGTCCTCTTCTAAGGGAGAAGTACCAGGGTGTGTGTGTGTGTGTGTCTGTGTGTGTGTGTGTGTTTAGGTGCACACATGTCACCAGGCACGTATGAAGGTCCAAGGTCAATCCTGAGTGTTAGTCCTCACCTCCAACCTTGTTGAGGACAATGTCTCCTATTGCTTGCAACTGTGTATGTCAGGCTATCTTGAGCCTTGAACTTAAAGTATTCTCCTGTCTCCACCACTCATCTCAACTGTAGGAGCACTGCCTTTACAAATGTAACCATGTCTGACTTTATGTGGGTTCTGGGGAATCTATGAACTGAGGTCCTCTTGTGTGTACAGCAAGGTCTGTCCCCAATGAACCATCTCCCAGGCTTTTGTGCCTTCTTTTTATCCAGTAAAGATGAACTTGGTGCTGTGAATATCTTGTATATTTCCCTGAAGGCAGTGGACTGCAGTGTTCCAGTATATATACTTTCTCCCAATTCCAGTTGTCAATCAAATTGTACTTTGAAGGCTATTCACAGTATATCATCTATGAGGGTACTATCATATGCAGAGGGGATTTTCTTTACTACTCTTGTCTACTTTGTGTTCTGTGTGATTACTATATCTGTATGTCTTTCCTTAGTTTGGGAAGCTTTTCTTCTATGATCTTATTAAAACTCTGGACTATGACACTGACTTGGGGTTATTCTCTGTCTTCTATGCCTATAATCTGAATATTCGGTCTTTTGAAGGTGTCCCAACTTTTCTATATATTCCTTTCCTTTGTTTTTATTTTTTCACATTCCTTGCTTATTTTTCCTAGATTTACTTTGTAGGCATACAATTTTTTGCAAATCTTTTGCAACTTTTTCTACTTTTAATAAGAATTTAATCTCTCCTCTAGCTCACCACCCAGCAGAGGTAGTGGAAGAGAAAAGCTATTAGGATATGGGGGAAGTGGATCTGTTCAGCATTAGTTCTTTGGGGTGACCTTGATGGTCTTTGGCAGTAGTTCAGTCCTGTAGCAATTGCCACATATGATTCAGCAGATACTGAACAGTCCTCTGGGCAGGCGGACACCAGGCATGAAGCAGCAGTTATGGTCTAGTCCTTTCAGCAAGCAGATATCAGACATCTGGACTTCAATCCCAAAGAAACCTCCAGGCTTGCCAACTGGCCTAAGGTGAGGCCTTGAGAGATTTACATATTAATTTAGCCCTGCTTTCATTGTGTCCCATAAGTTTGGGTACGATGTATCATAATTTCATCGAATTCCAAGAAGTCTTTAATTTCTTTATTTTCCTGACCAAGTTATCATTGTGCAAAGAATTGTTCAGTTTTCATAGGTATGTTGCTTTTCTGTTGTTTTTGTTGTTAATTAAGTCTAGCCTTAGTCAGTACTGATCTCATAGGATGCATGGAATTATGTCAATCTTCTCCTATCAGTTGAGGCTTGTTTTGTAAATCAAAACTATATGGTCAATTTTGGAGAAGGCACCAATGAGGCTCTGAGAAGAAGGTATATTCTTTTGTTTTAGGGTGAAATGTTTTGTTAAATCCATTTGGTTCATAACCTCTATTAATTTCACTGTGTCTCTGTTTAGTTTGTGTTTCTATGACCTGTCCATTAGTGAGAGTAGGGCGTTGAAGTCTCCCACTAATATTGTATGGGATCCAATGTATGCTTTGAGCTTTCATAAAGTTTCTTTTATGAATGTGGGTGCCTTTGCATTTGGGGCAGAGATATTCAGAACTGAGACTTTAGGTGAATTTTTCCTTTGATAATATGAAGAATCCTTCCCCATCTCGCTTGGTAACTTTTGGCTGAAAGTCTATTTTATTCATATTAGGACGGCAACACATGCTTGTTTCTTGGGACCATTTGCTTGGAGGATTTTTTTTCCAGCCTTTTAGTCTGTGATAGTGTCTGTCTTTGATAGTCAGGTACATTTCTTGTATGCAGCAAAATGCTGGATCTTGTTTGCATATCCAATCTGTTAGCTTATGTCTTTTTGTTAGGGAATTGAGTCTGTTGATTCTGAGAGATATTAAAGACAGCTGATTGTTAGTTCCTGTTATTTTTGTTGTTATAGGTGGCGTTATGTACCTGTGATTCTCTCCCTTTGGCTTTCCTGTGAGATGATTAATATCTTGTTTTTTTCTTTGGTGTCTGTACTCTCTTTGTGTTGGAGTTTTCCTTTTAGAATCTTCTGTAGGAATGGATGTGTAGATAATTGTTTAAATTTAGTTTTGTCATGGACCATTTTGGCTTCTCCATCTATGATGACTGAGAGTTTTTCTGGGTTTAGTAGCCTTGGCTGACATTTGTGTTCTCTTGTGGTCTACATGACATCTGTCCAGGATCTTCTGGCTTTTAGAGTCTCTGTTGAGAAGTATGATAGGTCTCCCTTTATATGTTACTTGGCATTTTTCCCTTAGAGCTTTTAATATTCTCTCTTTGTTCTTTGTATTTAGTGTTTTGATTATTATGTGATTAGACAATTTTCTTTTCTGGTTCCATTTATTTGGTGTTCTATAGCCTTCCTGTACATTTATTTCTGGCCATCTCTTTCTTTAGGTTGGGGAAGTTTTCCTCTATGATTTTGTTGAAGACGTTTTTGTGTCCTTTGAGCTGTGACTCTTAGATATTCTCTATTCCTATTATTCTTAGATTTAGTCTTTACGTTTCATGGATTTCCTGGTTGTTTTGGGTTAGGAATTTAATATGTTTTGAATTTTCTTTAACAGTTGTGTCGTTATCTTTTAAAGTATTTTCTGCATCTGAGAGTCTCTCTTCTATCTCTTGTATTCTGTTTGTGATGCTTACATTTGTAATTCCTGACTGCTTTCCCAGGTTTTCCATTTCCAGGTTTGCCTCCACTTGTGTTTTCTTTATATTTCTATTTCTACTTTTAGGTCTTGGACTGCTTTGTTCAATTCCTTCACCTGTTTGAGTGTGTTTTTCTGTATTTCTTTAAGGGATTTATGTGTTTCATATTTAAGGGAACCTGCTTACCTTTGTTTTCCTGTATTTCTTTCAGTGAGTTATTTATATCCTCCTTAGAGGACTCTATTATCTTCATGAGATAGGATTTTAGGTCAGCTTCCTGATTCTCAGGTGTGTTGGTGTATTCATAGCTTGCTGTGGTAGGAGAACTGGGTTCTAATGATGCCAAAGTATATTGGCTTCTCTTGCTTATGATCTTGTTCTTACCTCTTGTCATTTGGTTATACCTGGTGTTAGCTGGTCTGTGTGTCTCTGTCTGGAGACTGCCTCCTGTGTCCCTGTGTTGCTTCAGGTCTCCTGGTAGGCCTATGTGCCTGGCTTTAGCAGACCTCCTGTGAGGCCATCAGACTGTGATGTCTTCAGAGGGACAGTCTGCTGATCTGTTGCCTTGGCCACAGCAGATCTCCTGGGAGGCCTTTAGACTATCGGAGTCTAAATAGTTGCAGGCAGATGTTTTTGATAGCTCTATTTATGATATGGGCAGAGCAGGTTGAGATAGAAGAAGCAATGTGCCAAAGATTTGGGCCTCATTAGAATTTGGGAAATGATGTTCTTCTCCTAGTTTTGTTTTTTATTGCTGTCATAAAACACCCTGAGGGAAAAAAGTTATGGAAGAAAGGGCTTATTTGGATCAAAATTCAAGGGTTGCATTCTATTATTGCAAGGAAGTCATAATAACAGGAACTTGAGGCAGTTATGTAATCAAGAGCATAGAACAATTAGTATATGTGTGTATCATATTTTCTATGTTTATGCAGTTCAGGGTCCCTGCCTAGGGAATCATGCTACCCAGTGGTGACATGAACTTCCCACACAAAATAATGTCATTAAAATAATACTCCACAAACATGTCCAAAATCCTGTATTGTCTAGATAATTCCTCATTGAGACATTCTTCCCACATTCTATAGTATGAAGTTGACAATCAGAAATAGCCATCACAACAGTTATGTTACAATTGTTTTTATATTACCTTCCATCAATTTTGTCATCTGTAGAATGTTTTCTTTCTGTGTCTGATATGGGCAGAGGAGGATGGTGTAGAAGAAAAAGAATAATAAAAATATGTTCTAAATGGTGATAAAAGACGTGATTTTCCCCAGTAGTTGCAACAACAGAAAAATCAAAATATATCTAGGATAAAATGTCTAGCACTGGGGATAAATAAGATGTTTTGACATTTGATTTTGTTTCTTTTTATTTCATAAAGAACTTACCATTAAACTATGGCAGTCTTCACTTACCCTGTGGGAGTTGAGGAAATGTAGTTGAGAGATCCCTTAAGTGCCTTAAATTATAAGTGGTAGTTTCCAGATCTCTTGGTAGTGCTTAGAAAAAAAAACTTCTTGAACCTTTATAGCACCCTTTTGACAAAAGAATCCCTTTCACCATTTAAACATATTGGGCAATGTGACAGAAAGAAAATTATATAACACCAAAATATATGGCCTAAGAACTTGGTGTAAAACAAACACTGCAAATTCTACACAGGGTAAGAAGCAGAATCTCATAGGAACATGTACTACTGCTTATAGTAATTGTAAATTACAGTAATTTGATAACTTATTATCCTGTGCCCTTCACCAACAACACCAAACTGCTTTCCTATCTTTCAGTAGTTTTTAATCCCATTCTTTATAGTTTTGCAACGTATATATTATTTCCTTTTAAAAAATACTTTATGTTTTTCTAACTAGTGGCTTCATGCCATAGGCATCTTTGAAAACTCTCCAAATGCATGATCAGACAGCTTTTAGGAAAGTCTCATTTGAGGAATATTGGGTCTTAAAATAAAATTTTAAGATGTCTAAAAATGTTTTATTTTCTCCCTCTTTTAAATTTTATATTACTAGAATTATATATTTTTCTTTATTTTTTCAATTCTCTTAGATAAATACCTTGGAGTAAGTGGCTCAAACAGGGTCAACTGCTCAAACAGTTTTTTTTTTTCTCCTTTCTCAATTTTATGCTGGAAGTTAAAGTTAGAATCATCTATGTGGTTAATTTTGGCCAGTGATACCAGATATGGTGTATACCAAGTGATTAAAACTGATTGTACTTTTATTTTACTAACCCTATGTTCAGTTGCCTTACATTGGTAGCTTGAGTTTGTCCAGGGGTGAAAATTTTATTCCATAAAATGACACAAGTATCAATTCTCTCTCTCTCTCTCTCTCTCTCTCTCTCTCTCTCCTCTCTCTCTCTCTCTCACACACACACACACACACACACACACACACACACACACACACACACACACAACTCAGAGACGGTATTTAGTGGTAGTGAAAAATTAACATTTTGGCCGGGCAGTGGTGGCGCACGCCTTTAATCCCAGCACTTGGGAGGCAGAGGCAGGTGGATTTCTGAGTTCGAGGCCAGCCTGGTCTACCGACTGAGTTCCAGGACAGCCAAGGCTATACAAAGAAACCCTGTCTCAAAGGAACCAAAAAAAATTTAACATTTTGTAACTTATTTAATTTTTGTGCTACTTGTTCCAAGAATTGTTCCTAGTTTCATGCTACTATGTTGCCTACTACATTCTCTATACATATATTTTGATATATGCAATCATACTCATATGAAAGGGAAATTTTTTATTAATTTGTTTTTTGACATCTGTTCTGAGTATATTGTCAAGGGTTGTTAGGAACTCACGGCTTCCCTTCTGTCTCTACCTCTTGGATGTGTGGATAACAGATATGTACTATAGAGTTTAATTGTTAGAACAGAATCACTTCAGGCTCACTTCTGAAATCTTCTTTTATCCTTTGTCTTTGGTTAATAATGCTTTTTTACATCTTAGTGGTATTTTTATGCTTCTTGGGTGATGTTTCTTATTTTTCTACTTTCTTTTGTGCCATTTTCCGTTTTCCTTATTTGTGTGTGTGTGTGTGTGTGTGTGTGTGTGTGTGTGTGTGTGTGTGTGTGTGTATTTGGAAGGTCAGTGAGAAGTTTGGTACAATTCATCAGAACTTCTAAGGGTGAAATAATAAATTAGAAAATTTATTTACCCTGTATCATATGATCTTATACTATGTATCCCACTTATATGATTCATTGAGTTGTTTTAGGAATTATATGTTTTTAAGTCTCATGTATTATGCCCTAAACTGAATTAGATAATCATCACCTTCATGATTTATCATGAGCAATTTAAACAATAATGATTCTACCTTTTTAGTTATGATGTGGAACTTGAGACAAAAATAAAACTGTCATATACTCAGAAATTTTTATAACTAGCATTCAGTCATTAGCAGCCTTCAAATTTTCAGTGTGTATAGGTGTATAGACAGTCAAATAGACAGTAGAGTGGGAAAAAGCAGTTTTATAAAAAGATTGGCCTTCTCAATGGAAAAGAATGTGCCTAGTCCTGCCACAACTCAATGTCTCAGAGTTGGGTAGTACCCAAAGGGGGCTTCTGCTTCTCTTGGGAGAATGGGGGAGGAAAATGGGGATTCCTAATGGTTGGACTGGGAGAAGAGGAAGGAAGGAGGCTATGATTAGGATGCAAAGTAAATAAATAAATTAATATAAACAAGATTGCTCTTCAAATGACTGCCTTTTATAAAATTGTCTCATACAATCTTATTTAAATTTCCACCTGATTTATAAGTAGTGGTTACATAATAGGACTTTGTATTCTATTAACACACTGGACTGTATCTGATTTAGTATAATGAAAAAGATGAAAAATATTGCTTTGGTCTTCTTTCCTGGGAGAAACTGAATATCTAAAAAGAATCTACTATAAAAATTAAAATTTACATAAAAGTTGAATAACACATTAAATTCCTAGAAACTCTTCACCTAGTTTAAATAATTTCCATGATTTTTATCATATGCACTTCATCAAATCATTTTTGTTTTGCTTTTTAAATGAAAGAATGTTTGAAATACATACCAGAAATACTATCATTTTTTATCTCTACATATTTTAGTATTCATTTCTAAAACTGGTGGACATTCTCTATTTTCTTAAATGATCCTAGTATTCTTGTCATGCTTATTAATTAATACCCTATCAAAAATAGCAAGAATTTTGATGATGCCAGCAATTGAACTTTAGTCTTGTACATGTTAAGCACTTAACATGTTAAAATGTACTTTACATGTTAAGCTTACTAATCAGCTTTATTCTCTGTCCATATTATTTTTCACAAAGAAATACACAGTCTCTACTAGATAGGTTTATATCAGATAGTCATTTGGGAAGAGGGAACCTTAACTAAGAAAGTATCTTCACCAGACTGGCCTGTTTACAAGCCACTGGTTCACTGTCTTAATTGTTATTGATGTGATATGGTCTACTATGTTGGGAATGATGCCATCCCTGGGCTGGGGGTCCTGGGTTCTATAAGAAAGCAGTCTAAAGACCAAACCAGTAAGCCATACTCTTCCAGGGCGCTGCATCAGCTCCTTCCTCTAGGCTCCTTCCATGTTTGAACTTGGCTTTCATCAGTGATCAATAGAATCACTTTTACCTGGAAGTGTAAGATGATATAAACCATTTCCTCTCCAATATGTTTTCTGTTGTGGTGTTTTATCACAGTCATGAAATCTTAACTAAGATATACTCAATATCCAACTTTTTCTTTTACATTTGTTTCCAACAGGATTAAAGGAATGGCCACACATGGTCATGAGCTACATTATTTATATTTAAGATAAGCATTTAGTGCAAGAAGCTTGATTAGACTCATCTTAAACACTGTTGACAAAAATTCTTCATAGTAGAGTCTATGTGCTTGATATTGAACCACAGAAGGTTCAGAGCTGATGCAATTTCCTCTACAATTGATTTGTGGATTTAGTTGTCAATAGCTTGCTCTTTCCATTGATAATTTTCTACGAAGATGGCTCTTGGTGTTATTTTTTCCACTGATACTATTGAAGATTAAATTATGATATTAGGGATTACAAAATATTTAATTTCCATGTGGCTTTTGTAAAAATTGGTCCCCAGAGGAAAAACAAGCTAAATGCTTGTTCAATTATTTGCCAATTTTAGAGAGTTTATGCCCTTGCTTCCACCTATTTGCTGTACTATGACACTTTTTCATTGTCTTCTATTTGTTTTTAATATAATTAGGCATATAATATTAATATAGTCATAACATAATATTTATTATATTAGTTGTTCATTTTGGTGCTGAAATTGTCCTGTTTTTGACAGTGAAAGATCTGTGAAAGTTGGTGCTGGCCTTTGCCTGACATTACCTTTTAAACTTTGATATACTTTTTTACTTAAAAGCATAATAAGACACTTGTTTTCTCACTGAAACCAAGAAATAGATTTGAATGAGACTTTTTTTTATGTGTATGAGTATATGTTACTTGTATGAATTTCTGTGAATCACATGCATGTCTTGCACCCACAGAAGAAAGAAAAGAACATCAGATTCCTGGCATTGTAGTTAAAGGTGGTTGGGAGCCCTTCATGGGGAGGCTGAGAATTAAACCTGAGTCCTCTGGAAGAGCAACCAGTGCTTTTAATCTTTACGTCATCTCTCCAGGTCCAGAAGTCATTTTTGTTAAAAGTAGATAGCATTAAGTAACCACAAGTTGAGAGTTTAATTGTGCTCCTTGCAGTTGAGCTCTGACCATATCCTTTCTGTTAACAGAGTATACATATATGTATCTTAAAAAAGTAATAATGGCTTTATGGTAACAAATTGAATTAAGACACATTTTAATATTTTTTAATTATTTGATTTTTTTACTTGAATTTTTTTGTCCTGTTATGATTATTTATCTACATTACTTATACTATAAATTTGATTTAAATGATACTTGTAATCTAAAGTGGATTGAAATAATACTTATACTGCTAAAAATTAGGATCATGAATTTGTTTTAAATTTTATTTACAACCCTATTTTTCTTAAGAAACTATTTCTCTTTTAATTTTTATTTAAAAATATTATACAATATAATTTGATCATATTTTTTGTTCCTCCAACTCCTCTTAGATCCTACCCAATTCTCTACTTACCCAAATACAAAATTTTCCCACCTGCCTCTCACTAAAAGTAAACATTAAAAAATAAAATCAAAGTAAATAAACTACAAAAAGAGGAAATTAATTTGACAAAATAGGTGTATTTTAAAAAATGTACAGTTAAAGTACTAGGTTCTAATGCTACTTGAAATAATTATTTTCTCTTTTATGATGTCACCAACTATGTAAACAATTCATTTCATTAAATTTTATCTATACTTTTTCTGTTTTGTACCTAATTTTACTATATGGACATTAAAAATCATCATGAGTCTGGCATCAAAAATAAGGCATTATCAGAAAAGAAGTTACTTTAAAAGAAGTTTTATTTTTACTTATGTGTGTTTATGTTTGCATCTGTATACAATGGTCATTCAACTGCCCGGGAAGGGGGGCAAAAAGAGGGCCTTAGGTCACTTGGGCTGGAGTTACAGGTAGTTATGAGATATCCCAAATGGATGCTAAGAACATAATTCAAATTTTGTATAGGAAGAAACATCATAAAATGTTGATATAATAGAAAACTGAGCTAGAGAGACAGAATGTAAAAAGCAGAATAAATGTGTTGACTGCCTTGATTCTTTTCCTTTTGCTGCTATCACAATTAATACAAGCTTAAAATCTCTACAGGATAAAGATTTTTAATCTTCATGGAATTATATAGTTATAGAAATCAGAAGTCCAAAACAACATATCAACATGAATATACTCTTTATGCAACCTTGAGGGCAATATCTATTCCCTTGCTCCTGTCTAAGTCCCAGAGGCTATCTGTATTTCTTGGTTTGTGATTTCATCACTCTAACCCTCTAACCTCTGCTTCTGCCATCTACATCTCCTTTTTTGATTCTTGAGTCAGGCTTTCTCTGTCTCTCTCTCTCTCTCTCTGTGTCTCTCTGTGTCTCTCCTCTCTCTCTCTCTCTCTCTCTCTCTCTCTCTCTCTCTCTCTCTCTCTCCCTCCCTCCCCTCCCTCCCTCCCTCCCTCCCTCCCCTCCCTCCCTCCCCACGTACAAGGATCTTTGTGGTTCCATTGAACTCACCTGGATTATGCAGGATAAATTTCTCATCTCATAGTTGTTGACTGAATCAAATAGGCCCAGTGCCCTTTGCCTGGTAACATTTATCAAGTTTTGAGAATTAAGGCAGGGATATACATCAAAAGGTGTGATTTTACTGATCACAGGTAGTAACTGAGATGAAAAACATACTCACAACACACACACACAAATCTTAGTTAAAAACAAGAGTGAAGGCTAATAAGATAATGCATTAGTGAACCAATAGATGGTAGAAAACAAAGGATTTTATAGTATTAGTATAAAGGAAATAATCAGCACAAAAGTATGATATAACACAAAAGAGGGGATTAAGCATACTTCCTGGTAAAATACTATATATACGTGTGTGTGTGTGTGTGTGTGTGTCTGTGTCTGTGTGTCTGTGTCTGTGTGTGTATTTACATGTATATGCATACACAACATTCTATCTATCTATCTATCTATTTATCTACCTATCTACTATCTATCTACCTATCTCCCTATCTATGAAAAGTAGATAACAGATTCCCATCAATAATAGACATTTATATATCTCTTATTTTGAGACAGACTAAGTTAATAAAAAATTTAGGAAGGCATAGGAAGCAATTAATAATGTATATCACATAGCAAAATCTGACTTTATATAATATACATGAATCATTCATAAATTTGATAATATCTTGGGCCACTGAGAAAGCTTCAATAGAATCCAAGAATATAAATGAGACAAACAGTACTCTTTATACACAGTTTAATGAAATTGGAAATTAATAACAACTGAAAAACAAATCACATGCTTTCCCTTATCTGTGACTCTTAGCATTGATATAGGTATGTAAAATAATCTATGTGCACATGATATGAAAGTCAAAGTAAAAATGTTTAAAGGAACAAAAGAGGCTGACAAGAAGTGGGGAGATGACAAAGGGGCTGAGAGACCAAATCTTTTGGGTTCAGACTCCATGTTAGAGAACCTGACCTAAGGTTGAACTCAAGTTAACTAACAGGCCAGTACCAGTTTCCAGGCTATCCCTCAACAAAACTTGCATCTAGCACCAGTTTACAGGTTATTCCTAATAAATATGCACCCCCAAGTTACAAACCTGACCCTGACACTTCATTTCCAAAAACCACCTATTAGGAGTAAGGCATAAATTTATGGTTTGGCTCCTAAACCAGGCAATTATGTTAAAGGCTATAATGGTCTCCTAATCATATGTGTACCAGGCTAGATACTCGCTTCTTAAGTCTATAAATGTTTACCTGAAACTGGGCTTAAGCCCCTCCCTCCTCCATTCTTCTGCATGAGAGACGATGGTGTGACCCAAGCTCAGATCAAATAAAGAGACACTAATGCAATTACATCAAAATCGGCTCCTTGGTGGTCATTTTGGGGTTCATAAAAGTTTCCTGGCACAACAGGACAGGTTGCAGAGTATGAGGATGTGCTCAAGGTGCATGACAGATTTGCATGACCATGCTGTTATAAAGTTATAACAAAGTTATAAAGATCCTTTTGAGGATAAGGAAAATGCAGATTAAAATTGCAGAATTCTTTTAAAAAATAGTGATTTTTAAGAATTCTTTAAAAACTAGATTATATGGATGCAACAAAAACACCAAGAAACTCTTACTTGATAATTTTAAATATTTAAATAAAATCCAAGTATACTTTTCTTTAGTAACCGTTTCATCCAAGAATATAATTGTCCCATTTATAACAGCAACAGAATCAGTATTTGGCCTGCCATGGTTTTCTAATTTAGAAGCTTATATTTTGTTCAACATTGGATGTTTACATTAATTATATTTTTTATCATACTACATGAAACTAGATGGCTTATCATAACTAATGGATTTATGGTACCTCCTTAAATGCTACATGTGAGTGCCTCACTTGTCTCATGCTCATCTTCCCAATAAGTAGATTCCCACAACTCTTAACAGCACAGTTATGGTCAGAACCTTTCAGGCTGAACAAGTCTATTTTGGACTGAGAGCAGTGGGGCTATTCAACAGTGTATCAGTCGGGTTTTCCATTGCTGTTGCAAAACACTATAGGAAATCAGTTTAAACAAGGAAACTTTGCTTAGGGTTCCAAGTTTCATAAATTGTAGTTAATTATATTCTAGCTTCATTGATTTGGGTCTGTAGAAGCAAGATGGGAACAGGCTAACAAAGCTTGGACCTTGGTGATATCAGGAAAGAGACACAGGAAAAGAGAGGGAAGAGTGTGAGAGGAAAGAAAATGACAGAGCAACTCCAAAGCCATGCTCCCCAATGACCTACTTCCTCCAACTAGGTCCCAAATAGTTTCCAGAACCTTCTAAAACACTGACACCAGCTAGAGACTAAGTTTTCTAAATAGCATTTTGCATGAACACTTCAGGTGCAAACTGTAACATATGATCAAGAGTGCTACAGACTCCCATAGGTCTTACTTCAGTTCACCAGGTTGTTTTTAAGTATAAACACCCCTCAAGTTATTATATGTCTTAGTTACTTTTCAGAGTTTCCAATTTCCTGGTCGTTTTGTCAGTTTTATATAACTCTGTGATGGTTGCTTGGGGAGAGGATTTGCTGTTTGACTTTAACCAGAAGTCTAGCCTCAGGTTAGGATTTTTTTTTGTCAACAACTAAAGGTTTCCTCTGTTGCTGTCTCTGTCTCTCTCTGTCTCTCTTTGTGTCTGTCTCTCCACCCCCTCTCTCCAGAATAAAGGTAATAGAAAAAACAGTTAGATCTGTAGGCTATTTTCCATATTTTAAAGTTCTGTCTCAAAGAACACATTCAAGTCAATAAAAAATGCCCAGAGTAATGCTTTTATTGTAATCACATTTCAAAGATCACAGTCACTAATGCTTGGTGAATATTTGCGATTAACTAAAACCAAAAAATCAAATTGAAACTTAATGAATTCAGTTTGTTTTCCAGGCACTGTGTCAAAGTTTGATGTCCATGGGAGAAATAATATATGTTATTTTGTGTTCTAAGGTTTATTTCTTGTTTTAAAGGGAAGTTAGAACAGGTATTTCTCTTAAGTCTAGAGACTATTGCATAATGGAAATGAAGAAAACACACATTTTGAAGGGAAATCTTAGCATTAGAAATATCTTAAGATCTCTTTTGAAAATTAAATGAATACACTGTTTAAAAAAAAACTCCATGGTATTTATTTTCATTAGCAATAATATCTAAAACTAAGATTATGAAATTACAGCATTTCATGTTTTTATTGTTGGAAAATAAGATAACACTTTTTTACTGATAGCTAATAGCCATGCTGTAAGAATTATGGCACTAAAACTTCCCTTATGATTATGGATATTCTCCTTTTATTTTTCCTTAATCATAACAACAAGAAAGTTAACATCAGATTAGTTTCAAATGCTCATAGTATTTTTTAAATTTTTCTACTTTTAAAGATTTATGATTTATCTTTATTATTCACAATTCATATATGTATACAATAAAAATTACTATATGTCCCATATTTCTTTCTTTTGCCCATCCCTTATTATGTTCAACACATTAGCATTTTCAACTTTCTGTCTAATATGTTTTTTTCTGGACTTTGTCATGTTTGATTACTCATTACATTCCATTAGTGCTGCCAGTATGTGTGGGGCCATTACTGAAGCATAGGGGAACCTACCAGTGATTCTTCCTCTCCCTGTAGCTCTCCTCCCAACAGCTCCTCAGTAAAGATTGGGGTCTCGAGAGCACCTCTTCTATCTACACTAAAATTGTGGCTATCTTGATCTCGTGCAGATAACCCCAGTTGCTGTGAGCTCACGAGTATGACAGCTATGCAATGACAACATCCCACAGCTCTTTTTCTCATATTCTGGTTCTTACATTCCTTCTTCCTCCTTTACTCCACTTGGGAAGGTAGATGGTGTAGCAGTACCCAACTAAATACTCAAATTGATCCCAGTGAGCCTTAATGCTCCTTGCTATCTGCCCCAATATTCTGGATTTTTGAATGAAACACACACACACACACAGCCTTTATATTTTGATATGTCTAAAACAGCTCAATGGCAGGGCCACTTCCTAACCTCTGTGGCTGATCTACCTCATTTAAGGCTGAGTACTCAGTGTCTTATTTTCAAGACTTTAGTCAGTCATGTATCGCTTGACTGCTCTTTACTGCTGCAAAAAGAAACTTCTCTGACCAAGACTGAGAACTGTTCAGGTATATGAGTATAAAGAAAAATATTTTTGAAAAACTGACAAAAATCACCATTGAAGAAAATATCAATAGCAAGTTTTTTTCCTTAGATGTGTGAGAACTGCAGTCATTGGATTTTAATCAGGATTATGGTACCAGGTACTATGAAACTGCCTCCTATGAAGCAGGACTGAATTTGATCACAAAGCAGTTAATTACTCCATAACAGTGTTCCCACTGCCTCAGAGAGGAAGTTTCCAGTCAGTGTGATTGATTTCTCTATGTCTTTCAGACAAATGATATGGTATCTTCAGCACCAAGAGTCTTACCACATAGATATGGTAAATAACTGAGGCCAATGGCAATAGCCAGTTATTTTGTAGTTCTATGGAGTCTCCTTGACTACTTAGAAAGGTAACCTATGACTTGCACTATTTTTTTCCATTTAATAACCCATTACTTTTAGGAGCAGCAACATCTACCCATAAAGAACAATTCTGTTCATGTTCTGATTTTATTTTAAAGTTCTGTTTTGCAGTTTACTTACTAACCATTGAATTTCCATAAGATGGCATACATCCTTAGTTAACCCACTTACTACCCTCTTTATTCCTATCTCCACTCAATCCTTTAAGCCCCAGAATTCCCTCTTCCATTATAGCACATGTCCTCTTCTGTGCCATATAACCTCTCCAGTTATGTTTTAGTTGGGTTGTGGGAACAGGATTCCATGTGATTTTACATTCCCCTTTCATTTGTGTTATTCCTTCCCAAGCCATCCCCCCTATTCTCATATACTCCTATACTCCTCCCTGCTTCAGCCTTTCTACTCCCAGTATTCTACCTCTCCACTTCTGTTTGACCAATAATGTAACCATCCCTTCTCCTCAATATGTTCCTCGCCCCCAATATCTATTTTCACTTTTTTGGCTTCCATTTGGGATCCAAACTAAACATACAAAAATTATTTGAAGCTAAAATCCAGCTATGGGAGAAACCAAAACATGCAGTGTTGATTTTTCTGAGCCTGAGTTATCTGTTTTCTTTCTGTAGTTCCATCTACTTATTTCCATAGTTCATGTTCTCATTTTCTTTACAGCTGAATAAAATCCAATACCACATATGTACATTTATATTTCTTCTGTCAATGATATAGCAAAGTTGATTTCATGTGCTATATATTATAAATAGGGTAACAATGGACATGCATGTGCAAGTGTCTTTGTAGCAGGATTTAAAGGAAGAGGTTTCAGGAGGAAATAAAAAACTCTCAAGAAAAGGAATGGGAAAAAGCCTACTACCAATAACTGTAACCAGAGCAGGGATACATATAGAGCTTCAGACATTGTATGACTAAATAGTTACAAGGTAACAATTTGGTAGTATCTAAAGTACATCCAAACATACTACCTTTTATCTTGGTAAACTTAGCTTTATGGTCACAAAGTTTTAAAGTTAGTGTGCTTGAATATTAAACTTATAAAATTAATATTGTTCTGGCTTCATTCTGTTGATGGATTGATGATATTTAGGTGAGTAAAAAAATACAGAAATATTTTAATTGCTGCCCATTTATATCATGACATTTTTCCTTGCTTACATTTCATCAATCACTAATCTCATTATTATGGTCAATATTTTCATCAACTTTGAGAGAATGATATTATTTATACTAATGATCTAATCCAAAATTCCTTATTGTAATTAAATGCCAAATTCAAGTGCTAGGTAGAGGTTCTACCTAGCAGCTTAAGTTAGTGCACACAATAAGGTGTGGAACTCCATCTCCAGAACCCAAACCACAGACCAAGAAAAATCCACAAAATGTCAAGCTAAATTAAAATCATAATTACTAAATATAGGTTAGTAAAAATTTTTAGCCTACAAATTAAAAACTAAATCAATTAAATATTTTATGAATTTAAAACTAATTATTCCATCACTGAATTCTCCATAGGTTCAAATTTAAAGAATTGATCACATACTTGACACATTATGTTTAGATAAATGTATAACAATATTTGAGAATAATAGGAATGACAGTGTTCCAAAATTCCCTTTAAGTGCCATGTTGCAAATACCATGCTAATTGGTACTTATTTTTAAATTTGAATGATGCTACAAAGAAAACAGTAGAGTTGTAGTATTCCAGGGAGATATTTGAAAAGGCAAATATTTCCTGGCTGCAGATATGTGAGGTGGACGAACCCCAATGGAGGAGTTAGGGGAAGGTCTGAAGGAGCTGAAGGGGTTTGCAACCCCAAAGGAAGAACAACAATATAAACCAAACAGACCCTCCCAGAGTTCCCAGGGACTAAACCACCAACCGAAGAGTACACATGGAGGGACTCATGGCTCCAGCTGCATATGTAGCAGAGGATGGCCTAATGCTAAGGTGGTGAGGGGGAATGGGTGGGTAGAGGGAGCATCCTTATAGAGACAAAGGAGAGGAGGAATGGAATTGGGAGTTTTTGGAGGGGAAACTGGGAAGGGGGATAACATTGTAAATGTAAATAAATAATGAACAAATTAAAAACAAAAAAAGAAAGATTTTGCTTCTCTTTTATTGTAGTGGTCTGCCATTCAACTTCTCTTAGACATCAGGAGGTGTGTCCATTCTGGTGCTACCAACAGTGAAAACAATGAGCATTAAGATGGTTATCCTTACTTTTGAGGAGTTGGAAGAAGAAATGGAAAAGCATAATTGGGCATCTAAAATCATGTCACTTTGAAAGACGGACATTTGAAGAATGAAGTGTCCTATGTCACCACAGTGACAAATCAGGAGTGTGAGAAGTGCTCATGATTATTTGTAAAAAAAAAAAAAATAGTCATTATATCTTGGAACATTTGTGCCATTGAAATTCCCCAAAACCTGAGTCGAAGGCAAGTCACCCTCTTTCTCAGATCTGAAAATGAAACTTAAGCACTAAATGCTTTGTTTGGGATTTTTTTTCCTTGATGGTTTTTATTTGTGTTGCTTTTAGACAAAGAGAGGCAGGGAAAAGAAAATAAAGTTGGGTGTGTAGGGAGATATGAGGGACATGGGAAGAGTTAGGGGAAGGGGAAACATGATCAAAATATATTGCATGTAAGCATTAAATAAAACTCAAGTCTCTGAAGAAAGAAATCAAAGATCTCAGAAGATGGTAAGATCTCCCATGCTCATGTATTGGCAGGATCAATATAGTAAAAATGGCCATCTTGCCAAAAGCAATCTATAGACTCAATGCAATCCCCATCAAAATTCCAACTCAATTTTTAATACAGATGGAAAGAGCAATATGCAAATTCATTTGGTATAAAAAAAACCCAGGATAGCAAAAACTATTCTCAACAATAAAAGAACTTCTGGGGAAATCACCATCTCTGACCTCAAGAACAGAGCAATAGTGATAAAAAGTGCATGGTATTGGTACAGAGACAGGCAGGAGGACCAACAGAATAGAATTGAATACCCAGAAATGAACCCACACTCCTATGGTCACTTGATCTTTGACATAGAAGCTAAAATCATCCAGTGGAAAAAAGACAGCATTTTCAACAAATGGTGCTGGTTCAACTGGAGGTCAGCATGTAGAAGAATGCAAATCTATCCATTCTTATCTCCTTGTACAAACCTCAAGTCCAAGTGGATCAAGGACCTCCACATAAAACCAGATACACTGAAACTAATACGTGGGGAAGACCCTTGAATACCTAGGTACAGGGGAATAGTTCCTAAACAGAACACCAATGGCTTATGCTCTAAGATCAAGACTTGACAAATGAGACCTCATAAAATTGTAAAGCTTCTGGAAAGCAAAGGACACTGCCAATAGTATAAAACAGCAAGCAAGAGATTAGGAAAAGATCTTTACCAATCCTACTACTGATAGAGGGCTAATATTCAATATATACAAAGAAATAAAAAAATTAGACTTCAGAGAATCAAATAACCCTATTAAAAATGGGGTACAGAGCTAAACAGAGAATTCTCAATTGGGGAAACTTGAATGGCCAAGAAGCACCTAAAGAAATATTCAACATCCTAAGTCATCAGGAAAATGAAAATCAAAACAACTCTGAGATAACACCTCACACCAGTCAGAACGGCTGAGATAAAAATCTCAAGTAATAGTAGATGCTGGCAAGGATGTGGAGAAAGAGGAACACTCCTCCTTATTGATGTGATTGCAAGCTGATACAACCATTCTGGAAATCAGTCTGGTGGTTCCTCAGAAAATTGGACATAGCATTATCTGAGAACCCACCTATTCCATTCCTGAGCATATACCCAGAAGATGCTTCAATGTATAACAAGGACACATGCTCCACTATGTTCATAGCAGCCTTGTTTATATTAGCCAGAAGCTAGAAATAACCCAAATATTTTTCAACAGAGTAATGGATACAGAAAATGTGGTACATTTACACAGTGTAATATTACTCAGCTATTAAAAACAATGAATTCAAGAAATTCTTAGGTAAATGGATGGAACTAGAAAATATGATCCTGAGTGAGGTAACCCAATCACAAAAGAGCACAATGGCACGCACTCACTGATAAGTGGATATTAGACCAAAAGCTCACAGTACTCAAGATACAACTCACAGACCACATGAAGCTAATGAAGAAGGAAGACCAAAATGTGGGTTCTTCTGTCCTTCTTAGAAGGAAAAACAAAATACTCAAGGGAGCAAATATGGAGACAAAGTGTGGAACAGAAACTGAAAGAGGGACTGTACACAGGCTGCCCCACCTGGGTATCTATCCCATGTGCAGTCACCAAAGGCAGATGCTGATGTGGATGCCAGGAAGCGCATGCTGACAGGAGCCTGATATAACTGTCTTCTTAGAGGTCTGCCAGAGTCTGACATATACAGAGGCAGATGCTCACAGCTAACCATTGAACTGATGATCATGGAGCTCCTAATGGAGGAGTGAGAGAGAAAACTGAAGGAGCTGTAGGCTTTTGGGTCCCCATGGGGAGAGCATCAATACCAACCAACCCGATCTCCCAGGGTCTAAATCACCAGCTTGGAGCACACAAGGTGGGACCTATGGCTCCAGCTCTATATGTAGGGGAGGATGGCCTTGTTTGGCATAGGTGGGATAGGAGGTTCTTGGTCCCATGAAGGCTGGATGCTCCAGTGTGGGGGAATTTGAGGGCAGGTAGGTGGGAATGGGAGGTTGGGTGGGAGCACACCCTCATAGATGCTGGGGGAGGGGAGATGAGATAAGGGGTTAGGGGATGTCTGGGGAGAATTTGGAAAGCAGATAACATCTGCAATGTAAATAAATAAAATATCCAATAAAAAACTCAATAGGCAAAATAAAAAAAGAAGAGATCATGAATTTGAGGAGTGGGGGCACACAGAATTAGCTGGAGCAGAGAGACTAAGAGAAGGCAATGATATACACTATTCTAATATGAAATTTATTCTAAAATAAAAAAATAAGTTGAAGATTGAACCGGTTTTGGATAACCAGTTAGGGGCTCATCCTAGTGAAAAGATTAATTTTCCATTTCTTACTAATTATTAATTGCCTGTAGCTTTTCATCCAGAGTTGGTTTCTTATGACAGTTCCCTTATCTATGTTGGGGTCTCAACTGGTATGGTCTTTCTTCAGGTTTTGTTTAGTCAATCATATCACTTAGATTTCTTGGGTGTAGCTTTCCTATCATATATAGGAAACACAGTCTGTCACCAGCTGTCCTGGACCTTTGGCTCTTGTAATCTTTCTTCTCCGTCTCTCAAGATATTTCCTGCATGTTCTTGAAAACAAGCATACACAGATAAATATAAGCAAGTTGTAATTATATATTTATTTGAATATATGTATATCTTGAGAGTGTACAAAAGTAATCATTGAAGAAAAATAGTCTATAAATTTGAGAGGAAGTCACGGCATGGGAGGTTGGAGAAAAAGGAGAGGCCAAGGATATAAGTATAGTATACATATATGAAATTTTTAAAAATAAAAAATAAAATTACAATAAAAGATGTCACTTAATTCTTAATAGTAACAAATGCTCTCTAACTAGACTTGAGACCCATGCAACAGGCATGAAATTATACTTAGTACTGGAAACCTACCCAGCTATTCAGTGGTTGTAAGTTCGTAGGTCTCAGAGGAGAATCAACTACCAATATTTTACTAAATCACTATAGGTCCTAACTGCATTCTAAATATTTATCCTTATAGCCCCAGATGAATGTAGCTCTTACCCTTTATCAAAGCAGGAACAATAGTTTTCCCTAAGTATTTATTCCCTTCTTGATTATCTAATACCAAGTAGTCAGTCCTGAAATCATATGCATATATGTGACATTAAATTGACTCTGCAGGGTATACTTATAAACTTGTGTAGACATATAAATATATATAACAACAACAATTCAAAAAAAAGAGGGCATAAATTTGAGACAGACCAAGGGGGGAACATTTGAAGGGTTGGCAGAAAGAAAGAGAAGGTGGGACATGGTGTAAAAATGTTTTAATTAATACAATACAGTTTTAAGTCAAAGTGTCAATAAAAAAACGTTTTTGAATAAATGAATACAAATACAACTAAAAACTAAGTATTTTTAAAGTTAAAGAGTATCTAAACTACTGAATATAAATTATTAATAACTGAGCACAATAAGTTATATACATGGTGAACAAATAAATGTAAATGATTATGAAAAGGGATTTTATTTAATAGTAATTTGTATATATTTTTGTGCAAACAATTTCTCTTCTTTCTAGTCTATATCTGGTCTTAAATTATCTCCACTGCCATGAAACTCTCCACTGATAACCATTATCCAGTATACCAATTTTGTCTTTGTTTATTATATATATGTATATATACACATATATGTATATTTATGTATATGCATATATGTACATACATATATGCATATACATAAATATATGTATATGTATGTATATATATACATACATATATACATATATGTATACATATATATTTGTTTATTATACATATATATTATACTATATTATATTATTATAATGTATATTATATATATTCATAAACAAGTTAAAGAATATATAATTATTACAATTTAAAAATTTTAAAGCTTTCTTTTTACATCCTGTACTGAGAGTATACCCTTCTTCACCCATATAGGTAAACCTCATGATGCATTGATCTACTTTTTTTCCAGTTATCTCTTTTGACATCTCCCTCCTTCTACTCTGGTCTTTTTATCTACATCTTATTCTTTTTCTTTTGCTGAAGGTCACATGTAAAGTTTAGTTTATGATTTTTGATTGAGTCACACTTTTTATCTCTCTATATCTTGGTTTCCTCTTGTTCAAAAGGAAGAAATTTAGCTATATCATGTTAAACTTGCTTCTACCTTCACCTTTCCCTGGTAGTGTAGAAATCTACATTTAGAAATAATTTTCCTTCTGTCTTAAAACTTTGTAATTCTTTTCCTCCTCACTTTGGTGGTGCTAATGGAATGTCTGAAGCAGTGCTGACTCAAGATTCTTCAGTGTCATCTGTTCTTCACCCCTCCGTCTGGAATTAATATCAAGGTATATTCATTTCAATTTCATTCTAAGTTCTTTAGGGACCATTTCAAATAGATACTTACTTCCTGCTTTATTGGTTGAATTGTTTCATTGACTAATTTCCCACTTCCACTTTACTTCTACTATCTTTCCCTATCTATCCAGCTACTGAAATTCCCAGTCAATTTGTCCAATTTTGGTCCTTTCCATTGTAATTTGTCAGTATCATTTCTTTCTCCTCCTCTTCTTCCTCTTCATTCTGTTCATTTTAATTCTCTTCTCACTCCTCTTCCTGTTCTGGTAGAACAACTAGAGAAACTTTTAGACCCAGTATTTATAGGGTTGTTATTTGTTGTCTCTCAATATTTCAGTTTCATCTTGTTCCAAAGGAAGAAAATTAGCTATATCTTGTTAAACTTATCTTCCAGTTTGTTTAAATCGAACAGTTGGATAAGAAGGTTTGGTAGTTTGAATAGGTATGACCCCCATAAACTCATGTGTTTGAATGCTTGTCCCATAAGGAGTGGCACTATTAGGGTTATGGATATGTTAGAGTAGGTGTGGCTGTGTTGAAGGAAGTGTGTCACTGTAGGAGCAGGCTTTGAGGTCTCTTAGGTTCAAACTATGCCCAATATGGGAGTCTCCTTCTGCCTGCAGGTCAAGATATAAAAAGAATTCTTGGCTCTCTATGTAGCACCATAGCTCTCTGTATGCTCCCAAGCTTGCAATCATGATAATAGACAAAAATTCTGCAATTGTAAGCCAGTCCCAATTAAATGTTTTTCTTTATAAGAACTGTCATCATCATGGTGTCTCTTCACATAAATAAAACGTTAACCAAGATAGAAGACAAGTATGCTGTTACTTAGGTACACATATGAAGGACTTAAATCTCAGGGAGTTCAAGTAAGGTCACAACTAGAATATCTTTTGCTGATTACACGACTAGCATAGATTCCATTAGGCTATGTTTACTGACAATAATCATACTAACCCAATTATTGAACATATACTAAAATAATAGTTGGGTTTTGTCCTTCTGTACCCACATATATAAAATCTTTAACGAATCAAACCATTTTAAATGTATCTTCTATAATAATTATTGTAAGGGGTTAGATTCATTTTTATGGGTATACATGCTGCAGTGTAGTGTAGAGGTCAGAGAATGACTTGGGTGTCAGTCATTGCCTCCCACATTGTTTAAGACAGGGTCTGTGTTTTGAGTGAAAATGGTACACGTAGGTTCTTAATAAGTGGCACCATTAGGACGTGTGGCTTTGTTGGAGTAGATGTAACCTTGTTGGAAGAAGTGTGTTACTGGGGATGGGCTTTGTGGTTTGAGATGCTCAAGTCAGGCCCAGTGTGTTTCTTTCTTCCTGTTGCCTGTTGATCAGATGTAGAACTCTTAGTTCCTTCTCTAGCACCATGCCTACCTTCATGCTCCTATGCTTCCTGCCATGATAAACCTCTGAACTGTATGCCAGTAGCAAATGAATGCTTGCCTTTATAAGTGTTTCTATAATCAAGAGACTCTAAGTCAGAGTTTCTTTCCTGTTTTGTGTGTTATATACCAGGCTAGCTGAGAATCACAAGCTTCTGAAGATTCTCTTGTCTCTGCTTCCATTCTCTATAGGAACATTAGTATTATAAATTCTCTTACTTTGCTGTTGTGTGAATTTTGGAGATCTAAAACCAAGCCCTTATATTTACTTGATTGGCTACTACCTTTACCCACTTAGCCATCTCACTGGCCTTCTATGGTAATTGTTGCATGATAAAATCAGCAGAATATATAATAAATTGCTAACAAATGATAATTAGTTATCACATTAAGTAATTAAATTGATGCTTTTATCACTCAAGTTACTCCTTTAATGAAATATATTCAAAGGATTTAGAGGAACTGGAGTACTTACATTTAGTTTTATTGCTATGGTCCCAAACCTAAATCACATTTTTCTGTTAATTATTTAATGTGGAGTTTTATTCAAATCTCTTCATGATTTTTCTTTACTTAAAGCTTGCCTTTACACTTTTACTTTTTTCTTTTTTCTTCATGTTTAAATTGTGAGATGTACCACAAATATAAGATACCATATATACATACATATACATACATACATATATACATACAATAATATACCATATTATTTCAAGGTGAAATAATGATGGTATGAATAGTCCTACATATCCATGATACACATTTACATATAGAACATAGCTATTAACTTAGGTGACTCATACCCTTCATTCCTGATTGCATTCTGTACATCTCAAGGTAAATCTACAACCCAATTTACTAATTTATCATGCTATCACCATAAAACACAATAGCCTTGGTAGCTTAAATAGCAAGCATTTATTGTTTTCCATTTTTCATTTGTAAGATATTCATCAGTGTAATAATCATCAATGTATTCCACTGAATATATATCTGTCATTTGTAGTTATACTTGTAAGATCCACCATTGATTTTTACCTTGTTATACTATTTTCATTATCTGAATATAGTAGTTTATTCTTGTATTCTAGAATTGGTAACATTTGTTAGTATTTGGTTTTTCATATAAACAGTGATAGGATGAAATCCTTGTACATGTTTCCTTCTCAGAATTTTTCAGAATTTCTCTAAGGTCTTCATATAGTAGTGACACTGCTTAGTCAGCAAATTTGTAAATGGTCAATTTTAATCAGAATGCCTTTACATATCTGGTCCTATTTTAATTTTTTCCACTCAGTTGCAGAGGTTTCCAGTTTCTTCCCATTAGACAATCTTTTCAATGTTTCTTTCAGGAAACTGGATTGTAGCTGGAGGCATGGCCATACAGAATATATATTATTATTTATTTTTAAATTAATTGAACTTTTAAATAAATATGGGTCTCAAATGGTGGCTTAGTGATTAAAAGCCCTTGCTGCTGCTCTTTTGAGGACCTGGATTCAGTTCTCAGTACCCACGTGAAGGCTCACAAATACTTGTAACTACAATTCTAGCTGATCCAATGACCATTTCTTTCCTCCATGGGCACTCCATACATATGATTTGGATATATACATGCAGGAAGTCTCACATTCATAAAATAAAATAAATTTAATTTAACAAAAAAAATATATTAACATACGTTATTGGGCTGTGCTGGGATATTTTCATACATGTCAATCACATACTTTTCTCATTCAATTTTTCATTTCCCACACTTTACTTCCCTTCTCCTGGATGAAAGGATACTTTATTTTCAGCTGGCATGCTGAAATGGAAGCAGAAATGCTCAGTGAGCCTTCAGGGAAGGAATCTTAGGAAGAGAAGGAAAACCTCCTGTTGTGTCAGCTCTTAGAATATGTTAGTAGAGACTCAGCAGCCACTCTGACATTTGAAGATAGAAGTAGAGACTAGGGCACAGGAGAAGAACAGGGCCTTCTGATTCCCTAAGGTCAGTCTCAATTTCCATATCAGTTTTAAGCTTCCAAATTTTAGACTTCAATGTGAGAGAATAAATCCTTGTATATTTAAGCTACTATTTTTCAGTTTCTGAACTTATAATGAAAGAAAATTTCTAACTAAGCCTACTTTCAAATTGCATTTGATAATCTGTATCTGATATCTGAGCACATAAAAAAATGCTTTGAGTTTTCAGTTTATCTCTCAGGCTTGATAATTTCTGGATATCTCTTAGAGAAAAGCTTTATTTCAAAATGTCAATTGCTCCCCAAAGGAAAAAGAGATCCTTGATAGGCATACTTGATATTCCTGAAGAAACCTTAGCAGCAATTCTCCATCTAACTAGAACCCTTTGCTATTAACAAGTATTTATATGCAAAGAAGGATTAAAGAGGATGATATAATTATTATCTGAGAAGTTGTGATTAATCTTACTGCACACGTTTCCCATCTGCTTATATCTTCTTCCCAGTCCCTCCTTTTGAGTTCCCTTAGAACTAACTGCTATCATTAATTTTGAATCATTTTATAGCTTTGAAAATATTATTCCTAAGAAATATATTATTAGTGTTACTTGTTTTTGAGTATATAAAATTATGGCCTACTGCATTTTATCTTTTGTGATCTACTATTTTTTCCCTCTCAGAATTAGGTTTGGAAGATTCATCTATGATTTAATGAGTTGCTGAAAGCATGATTTAGGGTATAATTAGCTGTCATAATAGATAAAGTTTCAAATTTCAGTATTGCAACTCAATAGTTTCTCTTCTACATAAAGTTTAAAATGAATGCTGTAATAGCTTGTGGCTCTCATCCAAGTAGTAAGTCAGAAACTTATCATGTCTTCATTTTGTCCTCTGCTGTTTTCAATATATGGTACACTTACCTACTCCCAAGTTGCAGGAGGAACCTGGGATGATTCATATAGGAAGTTTCAAGGGGTCTGTTATGGAAGTGACTCACATTGCATCCTTTCAGGTTCTACTTAGGTAAGCTCAATTACAAGGTGAGATGGTCATGTAGAAAAGTACCTCAGATCTCCCTTCAGCAGAGACACCATTTGAAGAACTTCAGTGAGCTTATAGCCTCCAGCTGTGGTATCACCATGGCCTATTACATATTTGCACTTGAGGCCAAGATTTTCTCCACCAGCATCCCATGAATAAGCATGCAAATACACTAAGACACTGGCATTTCTGCCCAGCAAAGCACTCAGACAAAGGAAATATTTCTTTTAGAACTCAACATGGAGGCTTCCAAAACTTGTCAGAGCAAAACTGGCACTTTCCACACCCATTATTCTTTTGTTAGCTCTTCTCTCTGGGAAGAGATCAGAATAGCATCTCAATCTCAGAGCTATCCCCACCATTGTTTTTCACAGGACTTACTCCTCAAAACTCTCCTAGTTCTGATCTATTCAAACATACAAAAGACATCACAAAATACATATGTATTTATATAAGGGAGATCAGAAAATGTTTACTTGTATACCCAGGATGAACAGGAAATAGGTACAGTGAACCACCCACCATCTGCCATGGTTTAGCACTTTTATTTTTATTTATATATAATTGTTCCTTTCTCTACTTTATTCACTCTATTAGTGGATATTTGAGGACCTGCGTATTTTGACTTTGTTTTTCTTTACACATTACAAATATTGTTATGAATTTTGTATGTATTCAGGATTGAGAGTTATTAGTTATTTGTACTTACATGTGGGACTACTCTATTGTAAAATGTTCTCATAATCAGTTTTGTGAGTTAATAAGTATTCTAAAAAAGTCATATGCCTTACCATTCAGGCCACTAGTGCCTAAGAGGTTACTTCAGTCTTGCCTTAATTTCTTTTCTTACTCTTAGTTTTTGTTGTCTGGTGAGTTAAAAAAATTCCTATTGGACACATGTTTCTTCCAGTTCCAATCTGTGCCTGGGAGCTGATCTTGTGTTTCAGTCCCACACCCCCACTCCACCCACACCCAGAGACAGCTTGACCCGAAGGAGTTCTGACACACACAGGCTCACAGGTGAGGCCCCAAACCCCAACCCAATACCTGACCTAACTGAGCCCACCCAGGGCTCAGAGGGTACAGTACCTTCTGACCAGCCAGAGACATACATTCTTTCCAGTTTACATCTACACCCAGTAATGGATCCTGTACTCCAGCCCACACTACCTCCTGAATGCCCAGATACAGCTTGACTACTAGGAGTTTTGACACACCCAGGTATACAGGGGACTCCACTGCCCCAATACCAGCCCCAACTTAGATTCTCTGCAGCCTAGGGGATGCAGGACCTCCAGCTTTACTGGAGACACACCTTCCTTCCAGTTTGCACATATAACTGGGAGTGGATCCTGTACTCCAAACCCCCTTCCCACACCATCTACACCCACAGATCCCAAAGTGTTCTGACATAGCCAGGCTCATAGATCAGGCTCTCAAGATCCCTAGAAACAGCTTGACCCAAGGAGACCTAATATAACCAGTCTCACAGGAGAGATAGGCTCCAGTCAGAGACAGCAAGGCCAGTTAACATCAGAGATAACCATGTGGCAATAGGCAAGTACAAGAACATAAGCAAGAGAAACCAATGCTAATTGACAACATTAGAATTGAGTTCTCCAACCACAGAAAGCTCTGGATAACTCAACACACCTAAAAATAAGATTCTGATCTAAAATCCCATCTTAGGAAGATGATAGAAAACATTAAGAAGGACATAAAGACCTGAAGAAATACAGGAAAACACAGGCAAACAGGTAAAAGCCCTTAAAGATTAAACACATAAATCCCTTAAAAATACAGGAAAACACAATCAAACAGGTGAAGGAATTGAACAAAACCATTCAGGATATAAAAATGGAAATAGAAACAATAAAGAAATCACAAAGGGAGACAACCCTGGAGATGGAAAACCTAAGAAAGAAATCAGGAGTCATAGATACAAGCATCACCAACAGAATACAAGAGATAGAAGAGAGAATCTTAGGCATGGGAGACATTGACACAACAGTCAAAGAAAATGAAAAATGCAAAAACCTAACCCAAAACATCCAAGAAATATAGGACACAATTAAAAGACCACACCTAAAAATAATGGGTAGAGAAGAGTGAAGATTCCCAAATCAGAAAGCCAGTAAACATCTTCAACAAAATTATAAAAGATAACTTTCCTATCCTAAAGAGAGAGTTGCCCATGAACACACAAGAAACCTACAGGACTCTAAATAGGTTGGACCTGAAAATAAATTAATCCCATCATATAATAATCAAAGCATCAAATGCACATAACAAAGAAAGAATATTAAAAGCTGTAAGGAAAAAAGGTCAAGTAACATATAAAGGCAAATTTATTAGAATTACATCAGATTTTTTAACAGAGACTCTAAAAGCCAGAAGAACAGATGGACAGATGTCATATAGTCCATAAGAGAAAAGAAATGTCAGCCCAGGCTACTATACCCAGTAAAACTCTCAATTACCATAGATGGAGAAACCAAAGCTATTCTTTGACAAAACAAAATTTAAACAGTATCTTTCCATGAATTCAGCCCTAGAGAGAATAATAGAATGAATATTTCAACACAAGGAGGAAAACTACACCCACTAAAAATCAAGAAATTAATCTTCTCACAACCAACCCAAAAGAAATGAACCATGTAAACATAATATCACCTCTAACAACAAAAATAACAAGAAGCAACAATCATTGGTCCTTAATATCTTTCAATATCAATGGACTCGATTCCCCAATAAAAAGATATAGACTAACAGACTGGATACTTAAACAACACAGCATTTTGCTGCATAAAAGAAACATATGTCAGTATCAAAAACAGAAATTACCTCAGAGCAAAATGTTGGAAAAAAATTATTTATTTATTTATTATTGAATATTATATTTACATTTCAGATACTATCCCTTTCCCCCATTTTCCCTCCCTAGAACACCCCTATCACATCACCCTTCTTCTTTTTGCTTTTATACTTTTTTTAAATGTTAATCAAAGGCTTTATAACTTTGGTAATGTTCAATAACAAGAGGCCCATACAATCGGAAGTATAACCCAATACCCAACCTAGATATATCAACTATGTTTGACAGAGACATATGAGCATCTACCTCCATGTTACCTCCCACTCCTCCCTCTCTCCCTCTCTCTCTCTCTCTCTCTCTCTCTCTCTCTCTCTCTCTCTCTCTCTCTCTGTCTCCCTCTCCCTCTCCCTCTCTCTCTCTCTCTCTCTCTCTCTCTCTCTCTCTCCTCTCATCCTCTCCCTTTCTTCCTTGACTCCTTACTCCTCCTCTTCCTCTCCTTAATCCTCCCACCTTAGCTCCTCCTACACATCACCCTTCCTGTTAAAACAAAACCTTTCTCTTAAAATACAATTAGAGCATAACTATACCAATTTGTGTCAGTAAGGTACAAGATAGACCTAATACCCAGTCCATCATTTTGTTGACTAATCAGAACCTCTGTCATCTCTCCTAACTGAAAAACATGGTTCTGCACCTGGCTTTTTTTTTTTCTTGGCTTTAGAATGAATGTCAGTTGAAAATCATCCTATCAAATCTTTTCTCTCAAAGTAAATAGCTGGAATTGGCTATGATACTATAAGTCTTCAACCCATCAGAAATCCAGAATGACTGCATTAACTGAAATTATGGGAAGCACAAAGCATAGCTTCTAAAACTTAACCAATTTATAGAGACCGCTGAACACCTGGACAGTCCCTGTACTACAGAACATTGGAACATCCAATCTTCAGCCTTCTGGCCCAGGATCATCTGACAGACCAAGTGATGCAGAATTATTAGGGGCTGATTACTCTGTCTTGACAGATATAATCAGTCGACTATTCCGCAAGTGTGTCCTTTTCTGGACAGTAATTTGTCTGTAGATGACAAGAGGCAATACTTGCCCAGTGGCTGTCTCACCACAACTGGAGTAACTCCAAAGATGCTCAATTTCTTCTTAGAATCCAAGACAGGAAGCTGTCAGGAGTAGAAAGGTCTCTAATCAAAATGAACATTAATACAGAAATGTTTGTAATGAAAATTCTGTGGACTTCTGAAGTTTTGAAAACCAACTATCCATGTAAGGCAATCTGGACTATTGTATGTTAACTCCACTCAGCTATTTCTAAATAAAATATAGAAAATACCCTAACTATAAACTCAGAGCCATGAATTTGCACTAGGCTCTTAAATCACAAGCTAACCATCTCAGTTAGCCTAAGTTAAAGGAGGACTTAATCTAAGCCTTATATTCCTAAATGTGTTATATAGGCACAATGCCTATGAGAGTAACAATATTAATTTCACTTTTATATTAATAAGATACTAATACCAATGAAATCCTTAAATTTGAAATCAAAGTAAATTTTGTACCATTTAAGAAATCATAACTTCATCTTAATAACAATTATACATATATCTGCCAATAGGTTACGACTATGCAATAAATCCTAGGTAATCCTCCCTGTTCCAACAAAACCAGTACTTTTTCCTAGAAAGACAGTCCAATATTAACTGCCTCAGTTCTCAAGCCCAGGGAGTAGGGGTGCCGACTCTTCATTAACTTCTTCATGCTGATTATGGGCATTGAGATATTAGAAGAGGGGCAGAGGGAAGAGTAAATTGATAAGCCTCTGATGCTGTGTCTTCACTGTATCCAGATGGAATTCTAGGACATCAGAGGTTCGAGCAGGTCTGCTCATCTTGCTTGATGAGTAGATACACCAAGGTTGTGTATTTTGCAATATACAATTCTCAAAACAAATTTTAGTATCAATATAAATTTTTGTTTGAATTCTGGAATCTAGTCTTCTGGGGGCTTGCCTCTGTCATGTCTAATCCATATAATTCTGGGAGTTTCCATGAGGGTGTGTTCTCAGCATCCTCCCATTCCTGCCTCCCTGCTCAACACTAGGGAAACCAAACTTTCAGGCACCAAGGCTGTCCACTTCCATTGATGCCTGGCAAGGCCACCCTCAACTACCTATACAGGTGGAGTCATGAGTCCCTCCCTTTGTGTTTTTGGGCTCGAGATGTTAGAATGGCTACTCCAGCTTGTTTCTTAGGACCATTTGCTTGAAAAATGTTTTTCAGCCTTTTACTCTAAGGTAAAGTCTGTCTTTGTCACTGAGGTGGGTTTCCTGTATGCAGCAAAATGCTGTGTCCTGTTTAAGTATGTATCCAGTCAATTAGCCTATGTCTTTTAGTTGGGGAATTGAGTCCATTGATGTTAAGAGATAAGGAACAGTGATTGTTGCTTCCTGTTATTTTTGTTATTAGAGGTGGAATTTTATTTGTGTGGCTATTTTCTTTTGGATTTGTTGGAAGAGGATTACTTTCTTGCTCTTTCTAGGGTATAATTTCCCTCCTTGTATTGGAGCTTTCCCACTATTATTCTTTGTAATGCTGGATTTGTGGAAAGATATTGTGTAAATTTGTTTTTGTTGTGGAATTTCTTTGTATCTTCATCTATGGTAATTGAGAGTTTTGCTGGTTATAGTATCCTAGGCTGGCATGTGTGTTCTCTTAGGGTCTGCATGACATCTGTCCAGCATCTTCTAGCTTTTATAGTATCTGGTGAGAAGTCTGGTGTAATTCTGATAGGTCTGCGTTTATATGTTACTTGGCCTTTTTTCCATACTGCATTTAATATTCTTTCTTTGTTTTGTGCACTTGGTGTTTTGATTATTGTGTGATGGAAGATATTTCTTTTCTGATCTAGTCTATTTGGCATTCTGTCTTCCTGTATGATTATGGGAATCTCATTCTTTAGGTTAGGGAAGTTTTCTTCTATAATTTTGTCAAAGATATTTATTGGCCCTTAAATTGAGAATCTTCACCCTCATCTATACCTATTATCCTTAGTTTTGGTTTTCTCATTGTGTCCTGGATTTCCTAGATGTTTTGTGTTAAGAACATTTTGCATTTTGCATTTTCTTTGACAGTTATGTCAATATTTTCTATGGTATTTTGTCCACCTGAGATTCTGTCTTCTATCTCTTGTAGTCTGTTGGTGATGCTTGTGTCTATGACTCCTGATTTCTTTCCTAGGCCTTTTATCTTCAGGGTAGTCTCCCTTTGTGATTTCTTGATTGTTTCTACTTCCAATTTTATGTCCTGGATGGTTTTGTTCAATTTCTTCACCTGTTTGGTTGTGTTCTCTTGTAATTCTTTAAAAGATATTTGTGCTTCCTCTTTAAGGGTTTCTACCTGTTTACCTGTGTTCTCCTCAAATTCTTTGAGAGTGTTATTTATGTCCTTCTTAAAGTCCTCTATCATCATCATCAGAAGTGATTTTAAATCTGAATTTTGCTTTCCTAGTGATATTGGGAATTCAGGACTTTCTTGAGTTGGAGAACTGGGTTCTAATGATGCCAACTACCCTGGGTTTCTGGTGCTTATGTTCTTGTGCTTGCCTTTTGCCATCTGGATCTCCTTAGTGTTACCTGTCCTGTCTCTGACTGGAGCCTGTCTTTCCTATTATCTTGGTTGTATCAGAACTGTATGGGGTGGGTGTTACTACTGAAGTTAGAGCTGGGGCCCAAGATCTGCTCAGTGCTCAGGAGCATACAGGCCAGTGCTCTAGGCCAGGAGTGACTTCCTGGAACCTAGTGGGTCCCAGTTACTCACTGTTTGGGGTGGGTGTTTCTGTCTCCTTACCTAAGATACTACATGGGTTAGAGCTCCTGGGAGGCCTGCTTCCTCTGGGTTCTGTGAGGCTGGGGCCAGAGCTGCCACCCAGGATCTGCTTAGTGCTCAGGCCTGGGAAACTTTTTCAAGCAAATAGTCCCATGAAAGAAGCTGGAGAAGTCATTCTAATATCAAATAAAATAAAATTTAAACAAAAAAAGTTATCAAAAAGTTGGGTAAGAATATTTCATACTTATGGAAGGAGAAATTCAACAAATCGAAAGTACCACAGTTTTAAAAGGAACATAACTATAGCTCAAAGCACAAATTGAACCTCACAATAATAGTGGGGGATTTCAATACCCCACTGTCTCCAATGAACAGATCATGGAAACAGAAACTCAGCAGAGACATAATAAAACAGAAATTATGAACCAAATGGATGTAACAGATATCTACAAAACATTTCACCCTTAAAAAAAAAAAAAAGAATATACGTTCTCTTCAGTACCTCATGGTACATTCTTCAAAAATGTCCATATAATCAGACATAAAACAAGCCTCAACAGATACATGAACATTGAATTAATCCCATGCATTCTATCAGACCAACGTGGACTAAGGTTGGTCTTCTATAACAATAAAACAATAGAAAGCCCACATGCTCCTGGAAGCTGAACAACTCACTACTCAGTGATAACTTGGTTGGGGAAGAAATAAAGAAAGAAATTAAAGACTTTTTAGAACTTAATGAAAAGGAATGCAGAGCATATCAAAACTCATGAGACACAATTAAAGCAGTGATAATAGGAAAACTCATAGCTCTGAGTGCCTTCATAAACAAATTGGAGAGATCCTACACTAGCAACTTAACAGCACATCTGAAAGCTCTAGAACAAAAAGAAGCAAATACATCCAAGGGGAGTTGATGACAGGAAATAATCAAACTCAGGGCTAAAATCCACCAAGTAGAAACAAAGAGAACTATACAAAGAACCAACAAAACCAGGAGCTGGTTCTTTGAGAAAATCAACAAGATAGACAAGCCAGACTAACCAGAGGGTACAGAGACAGTATCCAAATTAACAAAATCACAAATGAAAAAAGAAACATAACAACTGAGGAAATTCAAAAGTTGTCCTACTACAAAAGCCTATACCCAACAAAACTGGAAAACCTTAATGAAGTGGATGATTTTCTAGACAGATACCAGATACCAAAGTTAAATCAGGACCAGGTAAACCATATAAAATGTTCCATATAACCTAAGAAACAGAAGCAGTCATTAAAAGTCTCTGAACCAAAAATAGCCCAGGGTTAGATAATTTTAGTGCAGAATTCTATCAGACCTACAAAGAAGGCCTAAAACCAATACTTTTCAAACTATTCTACAAAACAGAAACAGAAGGAACATTACCTAATTTGTTCTATGAAACAATAGTTATGCAAATACCAAAACCACACAAAGATACAACAAACAAAAAGAACTTTAGACCAATTTATCTTATGAATATTGATGCAAAATAATCAATAAAATTCTCACAAACTGAACCCAAGAACACATCAAAATGATCATTCACTATGATCCAAGTAGGCTTTATCCCAGGGATGCAGAGATGGTTCAATATATGAAAATCCATCAACATAATTCACTATATAGACAAAATTAAAGAAAAAAACACATGAACATTTCATTAGATGCTGAAAGAGACTTGACAAAATACAATAACTCTTCATAGTAAAAGTTTTGGAAAGATCAGGAATACAAGACTCATGCCTAAAAATAATAAAAGCAATATACCACAAACAATAGCCAACATCAAACTAAATGGATAGAAACTTGAATCTATCTCACTAAAATCATGGACAAGACTAGGTTACCCACTCCATACTTTTTTAATATAGTACTCGAAGTTCTAGTTAGAGCGTATTAGACACCAAAAGTAAATTGTAAGGGAAGAGGTCAAGATATCACTATTTATGGATGATAAGATAGCATACAGAATCAACCCCCAAATTTCCACCAGAGAACTGCTTCAGCTGATAAACAAGTTCATCAAAGTGGCTGGATATATAATATTAACTCTAAGAAGTTAGTAGCCTTTCTCTACTCAAAAGATAAACAGGCCAAGAAAAAATTAGGGAAACAACATCCTTCACAATAGCTACAAATAACAGAAAATATCATGGTGTGAGTCTAAGCAAGCAAGTGAAAGATCTGTATAACAAGAATTTCAAGTCTCTGAAAAAAAATTGAAAAAGACCTCAGAAGATGGAAAGATAGCCCATGCTCATGGATCAGCAGGATTAACATAGAAAAAAAAAAGGCTACCTTACCAAAAGCAATCTACAGATTCAATGCAAATACCATCAAAATTCCAACTTAATTCTTCACAGAGATAGAAAGAGCATTCCTCAATTTTATCTGGACTAACAAGAACAAAAACAAAAAACAAACAAAACAACAACAACAAAAGAAACAGTATAGTGAAAACTATCCTCAATAATAAAAGAACTTCTGGGGGAATCACCATCCCTGACCTCAAACTGTACTACAAAGCAATAGTGATTAAAAATAAAACAAAACAAAACGCATGGTATTGGCACAGAGACAGGTAGATCAATGGAATAGAATTGAAGTCCCAGAAATAAACCCACACACCTATGGTCACCTGATATTTGAAAAAGAAGCCAAAACAATCTAGTAAAAAAAATATAGCATTTTCAACAAATGGTGCTTGTTCACTAATGCACCATTGGTGCATTGCATGTAGACCACCAATGGTGGTCTGCATGTAGAACAATGCAAGTTGATCCCTTCTTATCTCTTTGTACAAATCTCAAGTATAAATGGATTTAAGGACCTCCACATAAAATCAGATATGCTAAATATAATAAAAGAGAAAGTGGGAAAGAGCCTTAAACACATCAGCACAGGCAAAAATTTCCTGATCAGAACACCAATGGCTCAGGCTCTAAGATCAACAATTGATAAATGGGACTTCATAAAACTGAAAAGCTTCTATAAGGCAAAGGATACTACCCTTACAAAATACAAAATGGCAACCTACAGATTGGAAAAAGAACTTTACCAGTTCTACATCTGTTAGAGGTCTAATATCCAAAATATACAAAGAACTCAAGAAGTTAGAACTCAAATAACCCTATTAAAAGTAAGGTCCAGAGCTAAACAAATAATTCTCAACTGAAGAATCTCAAAAGGCCAAGAAACACCTAAATAAATGTTCAACATCCTTAGTTATCAGGGAAATGCAAACCAAAATGACCTTGAGAGTCCATCACACACAAATCAGAGGGGCTAAGATCAAAAACCAAGGTAACAGCAAATGCTGATGCAGATGTGGAGAAAGAGGAACACTCCTTGATTGCTGGTGACATTGCAAGCTGGTACAACTACTTTGGAAATCAATCTGAGTGTTCTTTAGAAAGTTGGAAATGTTTCTACCTGAAGACCCAGCTATACCACTCCTGGGCATATACTCAAGAATGCTCTAACATTTAACAAGGACACATGCTCCACTGTGTCCATAGCAGTCTTATTTATAATAGCCAGAATCTGGAAGAAACCCAGATGTCCCTAAACAGAATAATGAATAAAGAAATTATGGTACGTTTATACAATGGAATACTATTCAGCTATTATAAACAATGACTTTATGAAATTTATAGGCAAATGGATGAAACTAGAAAATATCCTGAATGAGGTAAACAAGACACAAAAAACATAGTATTGTACCCACTGATAAGTGGATCTTAACACACAAACTTAGAATAACTACAATGCAACTTACAGACCATATGGAGAATAAGAAGGAAGTCCAAAGGGTAGATGACCCTTTAAAAAGGGGGAACAAAATAATTACAGGAGCTAGACTAAGGAAGGGACCTGGGAAGGAGAGAGTGGGGGAGGGAAAAAGAGGGCAGGATCAGGTGTAGGAAGATTCAGTAGAGAAGTACAGAGGGTCAGGAAATTGAACAGAAATATGGAGCAGGGGGCAATGAGGATCTGGGAGTAGCCACTAGGAAGTCCCAGATGCCAGGTCAACAAGAGGTTCCCAGGACCCAATGGGGATGATATTAGATAAAATAACAAACAAAAGTGAAATAGAAATTGTAGAGACCACTTCCAGCAGATAGGCAGTTTGAGGAATGGTGCCACTCGTTTCAAAACTTTTAACCCAGAATTGTTTCTGTCTAAAGGAAATGCGGGGACAAAACTTGGAGCAGACACCAAAGGAAAGGCCACCCAGAAACTGCCCCATCTTCAGATCCATGCCATCTGAAGACACCAAACTGGACACTGTTGCTGATGCCAAGAAGTGCTTGCTGACAGGAGCCTGGTATAGGTGTCTTATGAAAGGCTCTGCCAGCACCTGACCAATACAGATGCAGATATTTATAGTCAACCATCAGACTGAGCCTGGGGACCCCAATGAAAGAGTTAGGGAAAGAACTGAAGGAGCTAAAGGGGATTGCAACCCTATAGGAAAAACAACAATATCAACTTATAAGACCACCCAGAGCTCCCAGGGCCTATACCACCAACTAAAGGGAATACATGGAGGGATCCATGCCTCTACAAACATATGTAGCAGAGATTTGCCTTATCTGGCATCAATGGCAGATGATGCTCTTGTTCCTATGGAGACTTGATGCTCCAGCATAGGCAAATTCTAGAATGATGAGGTAGGAGTGGGTGGGTCTGTGAGGGAGCATCCTCACAGAGGCAAAGGGGATGGGGGATTGGCGGGGGCCTTGAGGCAGGGAAACCATGAAGCATGAGAACATTTGAAATGTAAACAAATAAAATAACCAATAAAAATAACTATTGGATTTAAATACTAATCATTCTTTCTCCTCCAGCTTCCAAGATTGAGTATAGATTCTTTATAAGCATAAAGTCCTAGTATAGCATATTGCCCAACCTAGAGTGCATTTATTTTCCTTCATTTCCAACCTTCATAATATTTTAAATTGACATACAGAGTCCCTAACTTTTCCTTTTTAAGCATTCCAGATTTTCTCTTTAGAAATTTCATTGGAAATTTTATTTGACTAATATGAATATCATAGATTTTTTATTTTAAAAATAGAAAAAATAGAAGTTGGAGAGTGTTCATAAATGAACACAATATGCATAAACTAATATAATGCCATTTCTTTCTATTCCTCACAACTCACTGAATATGCATACATGTAAACACATGTGTGGATATTCGATGCATGTGTACATATATGACATGTGAAAAACATATGTATATATATAATATCTATATATATGTAGTCTAATAGCCTATATATAAATATATTGTTGAATTTTGTGGTGAATATGTCTTCTGTGTATATTCAAGGCATCTAACACAACAGTGGAATTATTGAGAGTGTGTTAAAATAGTCGGAACTATACAGCATTAAAATATGCTAACTTAGAAGCACACACACGAAATTTCATGTTTCTTAGCAACACCCTACCCTAGCCTGATTTTAGAGGCTGCTGCTTTCTTATATTGATCAGTTGTGCCCTTGGGAAAAATGGCTACCTTCCTCTTCCATATGTCAAAAAGAGGTTTAAAGGAAAACGTCTTTGGGTTCGATTGTTACATGTATATCTTACATGTTCTACTCTTCTTAAAGACCTCATATTTTTGAGGCACTGAAAGGATTCAAAAGTAAATCATGGCTAGAGATCATCTCTAAATATGATAGCCATGAACTATAGTAAAATGTAAGGAAAACAGTCAGCCCAGGGCAACAGCATAAGTGTGAGTCCTCACAAGTACAGAGTATGAGAGCTACTCCCTCTCCAGAGTCTAAAGCCAACAAGTCAGAACAGCCATTTTAACTAAGCAAGCAGAGGAGAATAACTCACCATACACTTTCCTGAATTTTATTGCCCATTGTGTAATAACATGATGTCATATCTGCTCTTCTCTCCACAACTTGTGGCAAAGAAGGAAGAATTTGGGTTGTTATAAGAGTAGAAAGTATGGATGCTTCAGTCCTAGTTATAAGAAGGAACAAAATAATCATGGAAGGTAGAGGATGGGAGGGACTGGGCAGGAAGAGGGGGAAGGGGACAGGATAAGGTATGGGATGAGACAGGGGAGATGTACAGAGGATAAGGAAATTGAACAGAGGTGGGTAGCTATGAGGAATGGGGAACTGGGGTTAGCCACCAGAAAGTCCCACATACCAGGAAAGCAGGAGGCTCCCAGGACCCAACGGGGATGGCATTAGCTGAAATACCCAACTAGGGGAGGTAGGACCTGTAGAAACCATACCCAGAGGTTAGGCATAGACCCCCAGTTGAGGAATGGTGACACTCACCCATCTCCAAAATTTTAACACAGAATGGCTACTGTCTAAAGGAAATACAGGGACAAAGAGTAGAACAGAGACTGAAGGAAAGGCTATCCAGAGACTGCCCCACCTGAGGATCCATCCCATATGCAGACACAAAACTCAGACACTATTGCTGATGCCAAATGCTTGCTGACAGGAACCTGATATAGCTGTCCCCTGAGAGGCTCTGCCAGAGCCTGACCAATACAGATGTGGATGCTTACAGCCAACCACTGGACTGAGCAAAGGGACCCTAATGGAGGAGTTAGGGAATGGACTGAAGAAGCTGAAGGGGTTTACAACCCCATAGGATAAAAAACAATATCAACCAAATAGACCCCCCCCCCAGTGCTCCCAGGGACTAAACCACCAACCAAAGAGTACACATGGAGAGACCCACGGCTCCAGCTCTCATCAATGGGAGGAAAGGCTTTTGGACTTGTTAAGGCTCAATGCCCCAATGTAGGGGAATGCTAGGCCAGTGAGGCAGGAGTGGGTGGGTGGGTGGGTGGGCACCCTCATAGAAGCAGGGGAGGGGAAGGGGATAGCGGGTTTGTGGAGGGGAAACAGGGAAAGGGGATAGACAACACTTAAAATGTAAATATATAAAGTATCTAATAAGAAAAGAGTAGATAGGTTGCTCCACCTCAACCTCCAGACCGCTCCCCATTCAATCCAATAGCAGTGGGAATTTAGTTTTTACTTACATCTAAGATAAAATTCTTGAACTGAATATTATATTTAACACATAAAATACACAGGATTCCTCAGCCTATGGAAATGGAATAAAACTGTTCTAATAACTGAAAGTGGTTGGACAGGCAAAGGCAAAAAAAATAGTCATTTGTCATCACCACATGTGGATCTGAATCAAGGACAGATTGAATATGTGACTGGGGTCCCATAAGAATACAGTGACACTCTAGTTTTACTAGCTTGTGTAAGTACATTCTATAATGTTCATACAAAAATAAATGTACTATTTATGCTTTCCTTATACTCTATCCCTGACACTGAAACAGGGCCATGTTTTTAAACTCAACAAAAAGACACAGTTTAAAACAGTAATTGAAAAATGTCAGGCAGAACCATTTTATGTTTTTTTTCTCTCAAGATCTGAGACCCTCCACTAGATCCTTAAAACGTTTCTGTGAGCTTAGAGTACTTGAATTACCATGTTACATATTAAGGTACAGCATGGTCTCCAACCATAAAAATCATATGTTCTGTCACTCTATCAACACTTATGGAACACGTTCTCCATGCCAAGCTCTCTACGAGGCAATAGAAGTACATTATAGGGCTAGTAATCATTTTCTATTAATCTACAAATTCAGTTATTATATTTTATGACTCATATATAATTGAAAGACAAGCAAGTATGTGAAATTCTTACAACTCATAAGCTGGTCCTGACTGTGAGGTAGACAGCTAAATGTAGAAGCCAGAAGCCTGTGAGATAATTCTAGAGGGTCAGAGAAAGTCATATTTCTAGATTTAGAAGAGATGTTAATGAGGGCTTTTTCTTGCTGGTGTGTGTGAGTTCTTACAGGATGTGTGTTCTATAGATATAGGTAGAGGGTATATACACATGTTCCTTCAGCTGTCTACAATCTAGTAAAATTAGCTAAGAGGAAGATCATATTGGCGGCAATGGAAGAGGAGGGGTAGGTAAGGGAAGGTGCTAGAAAACAACAGTCCAATAGAAACGCAGAAATAATTCTCACATCACACTTAAAAAACTGAGCTCCAGAGGACTATATTTGTCAAGATTTAAAGCTGAAAACTTCCCCTTAAGATCTCTCTTTTAGGGCCTAGCATGGCTGTCCTCTAAGGGGCCCAACCAAGCAGCTGACTGTGACAGACCCAGGTATTTATACACAACCATTGGACTGAAGTTGGGGACCCCTATGATTGCATTAGGGGAAGGATGGAAGAAGCTGAGGAGGAGGGTGACCCACAGGAAGACCAGGAGTCTTAACTAACTCAGATCCCAGACACTGAGCCATCAACCAGGCAGCATACAGGAGCTGCTCTGAGGCCCTGACACATATATAGCAGAGGACTGCCTGGTCTGGCCTTAGTGGGAGAAAAAGTGCCTAATCTTGGAGATGGGTGAGGCTCCAGGAAGGGGGGAGGTCTGGTGGGGGAGAAGAGGAGGAGGGAGGAATGGGATAAGGAACTGTGGGAGGGGGGTACTGGGAGAGGGCCGATGGCTGGATTGTAATAACAACAACAACAACAGCAACAACAACAACAACAACAACAACAACAACAACAATAATAATAATAATAATAATAAGATCTCCCTTTTAGGATTGCGAAGGATCCCTAATGTTTTCCCCGTTCATAAAATGTTAGATGTATAGCAGCACTCTTATTTAATATTAACTTGAGAAACACAGAGAGATTGCTTTGCCTGAGGAGTTAAGAAACAAACATTTTGTTTTATGCTTTAGAACAAAATGGAATGGTTTAAACTCACTTATTTAAAGTCATTTTGTGTTTAAAGGAAATGAGGGATGAATGCGGGTAGAGAAAATAACTACTAATCCTAGGGAAGTTTTATAGGAAAAAATATTTTGCTGGTATCCTGCTCATCTGGGAAATTGCTATAAAAATAGGAAAATATTGGGTTTGTGGCAGGTCAAGCTCTGTTTTTGAAATCATGAGAAATCTATGTTTTAATTCAGTTTCCATTTCATGAGTAGCTTCATCTCAGTTCTGACATAGAAAAGCAACAAAACTTACTTACGACATGGACCTGATAATTTACTGACAGGGACAAAACAAGAGTCCCCATTTTAAGTAAATGATATAACTGTGAGTATGTATTAATCAGCTTGAGACACCATAACAGAATACCATAGACTGTCTTATAGATTGAGTTTAACAGAAACCTGTGTTTTGATGGATATAGAGGCAGGAAGTTTGAAATATCATTACCTGTACGAATAGTAAATTAGTCAATTTTCTGTCTTAATGACAAAATGCCTAAGGGGAAAAATAATTGAACACAAAGTGTTTAATGTAGATTATGGCTTTTATGAAGTAAATGTAGTTTATGACTATATTCCATAACTGACCAATTACTTAAATTTTTGATCCAGGGAGAGGCATACTATTATGACAGGTAGTTTTGGGGGAGCAAATCTTCCCATATCATAGCAGTCAGGAAGCAGGAGGGAGGGAGGGGGAAAGAGAAAGAAGGAGAAAGAGAAAAAGAAAGAGAAAGTTTATTTCATGGTGTTTTCATAAGTGCATACTTTTTATCATGAGGTCCTTAACTCCCCCATCTCATCATCATCTCCAAATACTGTCTATCCCATTAAATGGTAGAAAGTGAACATATGAAGTTCAAAAGGACACAGTCCAATCCACAGCAGTACATGCTTTGTTCAGCTTTAATTACAGTTAAATGAATGGGAATATGTGATTCTTTTACTGTTTAAATATTATTAAAGCATAGAGCCTCCCAGACACTCCACTCATAGCTATCACTATGCAGAAAGTACTTCAACCTAGGGTACAATAATGGAAACTGCTTGTAGTCTCTAGTCTTAATTCAGTTACCACTACAAACTTCTCACCAAGTTTGCTTACATCATTCTGCCATAGTGAGTTGAGACATAGTCTGACATGCAGAATTGATTTTGCATTCACAGTCATAATTCCTCATTATGCATAAGCTAGTCTTATGGATAGATTTTTTTAAGGCACATATAGTTTCCAGAATTCCAAACAGGCAAAGTGAGTGTGAGTCTATGATAAAAAATAAAAATAAAAAGCAAAGTCTTCCTTCCTTCCTTCCTTCCTTCCTTCCTTCCTTCCTTCCTTCCTTCCTTTCTCTCTCTCTCTCTTTCTCTTTCTTTCTTTTATCTTTTACTTATCTTCTTTTTTTGGACAGAGAAAATTTATTTTTTTACTTACAAAAGATAATTTTTAAATTTATTTAGTTAGTGTGCAATATAAGGGGCTTCTGAGTATGTTATCTTAATGCAAATACATCACTATTAGAAAGTGATCTTCTCAGAGAAACCCTGTCTCAACAACAACAACAACAACAACAAAAAAGAAAGTGATCTTCTAATTTCTCCTAAGCACAGACAAAATCAGGCTCATTATTCTGCCCATGAAGCACTGACAATCATAACATTTTCCACTTTCTTTCAACATTCAGTGTTGGATAATTCTTTGCATTCTTAGACCATTCTCTGCTGATATAGGGTGAACAAGAAACACTGACAGGAACCTTTACTGGTTTAAGCCATGGAGATTTGGAGCATGGTTGTCAGTATGGCAAAATGTACCTTTCACTTCCTTACATAAATGTAGATGTGCTTGTAGTGAAACACACACACACACACACACACACACACACACACTAAGCACACAGAGAGGTGAAAGATAAAGAGGGAGAAAGAGGGAGAGAGATTGAGTTGCTCATAGTATTTACTCCAAATGATATAGCATTGTCTAAGTGGTGAATTTTTTCTTCTTGTTTATATTCTCCATTCATACCAAAGTCCCAGGCAACTCTAATTCAAGCACAAAAAATATACATACAAGTGAAGATCAACTTGGAAGAGATCCCAGCATATTAACTACCAACAAATTTGTTGTTTGTAAAGCTCCCTAGATGCCTCAAACGGTTGTATAAAGGAAAAATGAAAAAAATAGGCAGTTTGTTTATCTCCTGCAAAATGACTTCTAGTAAAGAACTGGACTGGGAAGAGTCAGGCTCTTCATAATCTTCAAGAGTCAAGTTAGACATATATTCTCATTTCTTTATGAATGTGTTGATACTGGCTATCATAGCCCCTTGGTTCACATGGTCATTGCATCAACAAATTCATATATAATACTGGATTTTATTCCTGTCTACAATCATTTTGGAGACTTCAACATTCTGGGTGACTATAACCTTCTTTAAGCTGTTTCCTATTGTGGGTAATACACTGAAGGAATTTCTTTGAAAGATCTTTAGACGATTCTAATATACAGGTATCTGTGAGAAAAATGTGTGGGGTTCACTACAGGGAACATATTCTGAGATGGATGTGTGTCAGTTTACAGTTTATTGAAAAGCAATGTGGTACAACATCAGTCAGGAAATGAAGAATCAGGTTTGAAAGAGGATGGGTATGAACTATGAAGAAACCATCAAAAGGCATCATTTAAGCCACCAGATGTTTGAGTGGGACCAAGGGAACAACAATTAATCTTGGGTTTTGGCTACTTTTCAGGAAAAGAGGCATAACTTTGAGCAGTGTTCAAGATACACAGAATCTGTACCATTATGAACTTTATTCAATAGTTAGAAGAGTTAAAAATGAATATATAAGCTTAGAAATGAAACAATATCTTGGTAAAGGGTGTAGATTCTAAAGACTGGCATTTTCCACACTTGGCTTTGCTACTACTTGCTAAGACCCGAATCTAAATAACAATAAGAATGTTCATTGTTTTATAATTTCCTGATATGTAAAATAAGAATTCCAGTAGCTATTTGCAAAGCCATTATGAGAACTAAATTACTTAACTGATTGTGTGTGTGTGTGTGTGTATGTGTGTGTGTCTAATTCCAGTAGTTCTTGGTACACAGTGCCCAGAAATGTTAGTTGATACTCTCATATCTCTAGGGCTGGTATCTAGGTGACCAGGGACAACCTTTTGAGATGATAACATACTATCATCTTATCCCTGTCCAAATTGAAGATTGAGTGAGAAAACATGTCTAAAGATCCAGAATGTCAACAATTTTTCCATATATATATATATATATATATATATATATATATATATATTTCAAATGTTATCCCCTTCCTGTTTTTCCCCCTCTGAAAACCCCTATACCTTCCCCCACTCTACTGCTTCTATGATAACACTCCCCACCCCACCCCCACCGACCCACCCACTCCTGCCTCAAAGCCTTAGCATTCCCCTAAGTTAGGGCATCAAATCTCCACAGGACCAAGGGTCTCCCCTCCCACTGATACCAGATAAAGCCATCCTCTGTTACATATGCGGCTGGAGCCATGGGTTCCTCCATGTGTACTCTTTCGTTGATCGTTTAGTCCCTGAAAGCTCTGGAGGGTTTGGTTGGTTGATATTGTTGTTCTTCCTATGGGGTTGCAAACCCTTTCAGCTCCTTATGTCCTTCTGCTAACTCTTCCATTGGGGTCCCTGTGCTCAGTCTGATGGCTGGCTGTGAACGTCTGAATCTGTATTGGTCAGGCTCAGGTAGAGAAAGAGAATGACATAGTACAGAAGTTGACAGAAGGCCAATGTGTTCAGACCATAGCAATGTGGAAAGCTTTGGAAGTTAACATGTCATTCACACACACACACACACACACACACACACACACACACATTTATATGCATGTTTTATATTTCTGACCCTGAATGATAGGGGTAATAAAAAACATCTCATTACCTCTGAAGAGCACTTTTTAATCTTACTTGAGTTTATGTTAATGATGTGTCTCCTAGTGGGACCTTAGATATATTGCAAGAAATTACCAAAGTGATTGAATGGCTGGAACTTTCAACCCTATTCCTTACCAAAGCATAGAGTATGAACCAACCACACATGTACCAGCAATATGGTAAGTTCATACTAAATGGGATGAGAAACTTCTTCATAGGACTTTCTGGACTATACTCTCATATTCTGTGTGTTTCTTTACTTGGTTGGTGTGTGTGTGTGTGTGTGTGTGTGTGTGTGTGTGTGTGAACAGAGATGGACAACAGGTATCTTCCTCTATTGATCACCACTATAATCTATTTATTTATTCATGTATAATTTCTTTATACTTTTGATTTATTTACATAGGAAGTTTTTAAATATTGTCTTACTATCTTTTTAGTGTGATAATAGTTCTTTGGTCATCATTGTTAGTAAATTCTGAGTTTTGTCTGTCTTTTTTCTTTTGTGGTATGGTGGCCTGAAATTTGAAGTCCTCTATCCCAATCTTTCAGATTTCTGGGATTATAAGTGCTCATCACTACCACCAGCCAGAGATTGAAAATGTTTATCTTCTCTGTTTTATTTTATTGTTTTAGTCCAAGTAGTGATTTGTCTTCTTTATTTAAACACTTTTCATATAATACATTTTGATCATGTTTGTCCTCCCCAAATTCTTCCCAGATCTTACCCACCTAACTTTATGTTCTGTCTCTCTCAAAAACAAAACCTCCAAAATCAACACCCCTAAAAATGAAAATCAAATAAATAAACAAGAGACCAATAAAACTGCAAAAACAAAACAGAAAGCACAGGAAAAACATGAACTGTGTTTTTGTGTTGGCCAACTACTTCTGTATATGGGGGGCTGCCCTGGAGTGTGAGTGATACGCCCAGTGACACTGCATTTAGAAAACTAATTTTTTACTATCCTAGCAGGTATCAACTGCAAATGGCTTCTTGACTAGAGGTGGGGCTTCATGTCCACTTCCCCCACTGAGGGCTGAGATTGCATCTGGTTTGAATCTCTGCAGGTCTCATATGTGCTTCCACAGTCCTTGTGAGTTCATGTGTGCACCACTTCCATTGTGTCCATACTGGAATTTTGAGAATAGGTCCTTTATTGAACATGAACTTCAGTGAGAACAATCTTGTGAGATCATGTCCTTTCAACATGTAGCATACAATGCTCATACTGGGTAGTCTGAGTTAGAAGTAAATTTAATTGTGAGACACTCAGTTGGTAGCAAGTGGGATTGAGAACTGGTTTTGGTACAAAAAAAAACCTCTCCTCATATTTAGTGCTCAGTATTGTAAAAGTAGCTCAGCAGGCACTGAGTAAATTTGATTAAGAAATATTGATGTGCTGAGACCATTATCATCTTTCTATTTCAGGTACTGACTACTTTAAGAAATAGATTGTAGTGGATGCTGTGAAGGACTGCCAAGATGTGTCCCTCTAAAACTTCTGCTGTTCCTATCTCAGCTGATAGCACTCAGCCTGCCGCTATGAGCCCACTTTCTGAAAGTTTTCATGGACTGAAGATAAGTATATGACATGAGATCACACCTCCTTTCTGTGAACAGCCTATATTTAGTGATAGTTTTGAAAAGGGATCTCTCACATAACCCCAGACTGGCCTTAAATTTGCTATATAACCAAGGGTGGCCTGGGACTAGTTACCTTCTTGCTTCTCCTTTCTGGGTACTTGTGCTGTAAGTATATGCCACCATGCTCAGTTCTGAGGCCTTTTCTGCCACTACATCATTATCTGTCACTGCCCTTTGCCAAACTGCTTATTTCAACATCCTACCCCTAAGCACAAAGCCAAGTCAAGTTCTTATATACTAATCCCCATGTCAGAACCTCTTCTTGGGGATGCAGAATTTTCAGTATGGAATATTTTCTTATATCCAAACATGCTTTCCAAATCATAATTTTAAAATACTGTTCAAGTGTATAGATAAATGATAGAAAAGTGTGTAAAGGGGTGCTAAGATGGATTTGATCACAGTCTTGGTAGTGGCATAAGCAACACAGAGGAGGGAGAATCATGAAGAATGTTAGATAGTAGATAGAAATTCACAAGTGGGTAGAAGCTTTCTTTTCTTTTCTTTTCTTTTCTTTTTTCTTTTTTTTTCCCTTTTTTCAGTTCCTCAGATAATTTAAGATGCTTACTGGAGATACTAGAGCAGGATATACTCCCCACCCCAACAGAGAACTGAACATACAGCCTTATGTATGATAGGCTGGACAAATGTTCTACTACTGAACTATATGTGCTCCCCATCTGGAGCCCAGAGTGGAAGGCACTGTAGAATAAAACAAAAACTCGCACCACATTATGTGGTTTGTTCATATCCCCGTTCTTAAACCCTGAAAAAGAAGGTTGGTTATTTTGTTGACTGGGTAACTTCTTCCTCTTCAGCTCATCTAACAAACCTCAAATCCTCAGTTATTCCTATAGTGTTGGAATCAGGTGAGTGACAGTGAATTCCAACAATCTTGAAGATCCAGTGAGAGTACAAACTATTTCTCAGTGCTATATAGCTGATAGTGGTAAAGAGACGGTAGGGAGTTATGACAAAATGGCTGTCAACACTGCAAGGTTCTCTGTGAACTTAGATCTTGACATCAGTGGAAGGGCTCTTCAGAAAGATACAAAATTATTACAAAACTCATGTTTCATTTGGGAATGAATATGGAGCTCCCGTATAGGCAATACTGAGACAGTGATACTAGTTACAGTTTAAAGCACAGCAGCATCCTGCTAGGCAGACGTGGTACCCTGTAAAGCTCTGAGTAACTATTGGAAAGTGGCCTAATTTGCTTTCTACTGATACAATAAACACAATGACCAAAAGCAACTTGGGAAGGAAAGTATATAGGTGGTGTAAGCATCCTAGACAACATACACCATCATTGAAAAAAACCAAAGCAGGAACTCAAAGCAGCAACTTGGATGTAGGAAGTGAAGCGCAGACTGTGCAAAAGTGCTGTTTACTGGTTTGCTCCTCATAGTTTGCCCGGCTTGCTTTTTTACACTCCCCATAACCTTCCACATTAATCATTAATCAAGAAAATGTACTCTCTCCAGATTTGGTAATAGGATAATATGGTGGAGACTTTTAAAAAAAAATTTATTAGATATTTTATTTATTTACATTTCAGATGTTATCCCCTTTCCCTATCTCCCACCCCCATTAACCCTCTATCCTATCCCTCCTCCTCCCTTTTTTTTTATACTGTTTAAATTACATGCAAGTATTAAGGTCCGTTCTAGGTTGGGGAACAAGCAATACATAGATGCAAAAAGTCAATGAACAAACAAGACAATAAACACAAATAGTCAAAGAACAAGTAAGACAATAAACAAAATTCTGTGAACACTCCTGTGATCATTGTTTCTAAGGGCTTATTAGAATGACTAAAATATCTGACCCAACTTCCCTGTCCTTGCCCAAATTCATTTTCATGTCTGAAGCCTATTTCCTTGTTCTAGCCTAAGATTTAGTTTCCTTCCTGAAATTCTTTCTTTGTTTTAGCCTAATGTCAGCTTCCTGTCTAAAGCCCACTTCCTTGTCCTTGGCCAATATCATATTTCTGGCAAGCAGCCCATTTCCTTGTTCTTAACCCATGTCAGATTCTTGCCAAGCAGCCCCCAAACTGAAAATGGATGCCCAGGCAGAGTTATTATTTTAACAGGCTGGCAAGCCAAGGATGTATACGATTCTGCACAGAGCCTCACCAACCTAAGGCAGAAGTGCATTGCTTTTGATAATGCATATTCCATGATGGGTAAGGAAGGCATTCTTGGCAGAATAACCCAAGACAGGTTGGGGTCATCTGGCATAAGGAATCTTGATTGTAAAAATGGTCTCCATCCCCTTTTTTATTTCATAAACAAGTCTGAGCCTGTCTTAGTACTAGTCTGGGTCAGAGATCCATACTGGTACTTTTTGCAGACATTTGATCTTTTTCCTTGTTGTATACTAGTTTTTATTTGAATATGCAGCACTTTAATGGTTCCATTTGATTGACATATTCATTATTTCTTGTGTTTAGTTATTAAGAATAACTCTGCCCTGAAGATTCTTGGACATAAACACTCATTTTTTTTTGGGGGGGAGGGGATATGTACTTAGTTACAGAATCATTCATTTCAAAGATATACCTAAGAAATTGACAAGCAAACTTGAAAGAGACTGTAAAATTTTACTTTACTATCAGTGACTTGTAAGGATGAATGTTATTCTACTTTCCCAACAAACTCGGTAGAGTCAGCTTTTTATATTTTGTACATTCTCATGGTGACATTATATTTGTGTATTTTGTAATCTAAAGTCTCACCTCTCTCCTGCAAGTCCAAATGGGTTTTCATTGTTTTTTTAAATAGGAATAACACAGCAATAAATGAGTTGAGAAGCAATAGAGAAAAGAAAAAGACAATAAGGGAGGAAGAATTGTAGGAGCCAGAGGATACAAGGACACCAAGAGAACAAGGCACACAGAATCAACTGAGCAGGGCTCACAGGGGCTCATAGGAGCTCACAGAAATTGAAGCAACAATCACAGAGCCTGCATTTGTCTGTGCTAGACCCTCTGCATATATGTTGTGGTTGTTGTAGCTTCAGGTTTTATGGGACTGCTAATAGTGGGAGTGGGGGTACCTCTGGCTCTTATGCCTGCTTTTGGGACCCTTTTCCTCTTACTGGGTTGCCTTGCCCAGCCTAGAAATAGGGTTTGTGCCTAGTCTTATTGCATCTTTTAATGCCATTCTTGTTGATATCCCTAGAAGGTCTAGTCTTATCTGAAGGGAAACAGAGGTGTAGTGGATATGTGGACTAGGGGAGGTGGGCAGGAACTGGGAGGAGTGGAAGGAGGGAAAAGTGAGGTCTATATGTATTGTCTGAGAGAAGAATAAATAAAAAGAATATTTTTTAAAAAATTTTAAAGGCTTTAAATAGAAAAAATCATCAATATGAGCAACAAAGGGAATGGTATGTTGTCACTCAATAGAATACAATTTAAAAATTGCTAAATAAAAAACAGTAAAGTGTGGGTGCTTTGATCCTTCTTAGAAAGGGGAACAAAATACTCATGGGAGCAAATACAGAGACAAAGTGTGGAGCAGAGACTGAAGGAAAGGCCATCCAGAGACTGCCCCACCTTGGAATCCATCCTATATACAGTCACCAAACCCAGACACTATTGTAGATGACAAGAAGTGCATGCTGACAGGAGCCTGATATAGCTGTCTTTTTAAAAGCTCTGCCAGAGCCTGACAAATACAGAGGCAGATGCTCTTAGCCATCCTTTGGACTAAGCAGAAGGTGCTCAGTGGGGTCCCTAAAGGAGGAGTTAGAAAGAGGACTGAAGGAGCTAAAGGGGGTGGCAACCCCATAGGAAGAACAACAACATCAACTAACCAGAATACCCCAGAACTCCCAGGGACTAAACCAGCAACCAAGGAGTATACATGGAGTGACCCATGGCTCCAGCTGCATATGTAGCAGAGAATGGCCTTGCTGGGCATCAGTGGGAGGAAAGGCCCTTGGTTCTGTGAAGGCTGGATGCTACAGTGTAGGTGAATTCAAGGGTGGGGAGGTGGGAGTGAGTGGGTTGGTGGGGGAACACACTCATAGAAGCAGGGGATGGGGGATGGGATAGGGAGCTTCTGGGGGATAGAACTGGGAAAGAGGATAACATTTGAAATGTAAAGAAAATATCCAATAAAAAAGTAAAAAAATAGACCTTACATAAAAAGCAGATAAATATGTGATACCACCATAAAAATGTAACAGAATTAAAGCCAGTATGATAAAGAAATAAATGTAAATGAACTTATGTTACCTTTTAAAAAAACATTTTCACATTTGTCCTCAAAAGAAGGTTTTATGTGTGCCTCATATACAATAAAATGATTCACAATGATTAAATATAAGATATAGAGTAAAAAGCAAAAAGAGGTCAGACAAATAAGCTAGAAACATGGATTCCAAACTTTTTTCTTAAGTGAGAAATGGGCCAATGATGATGTACTATATTTAATTGTTCAGGAGAGAGAACATTCAACAGGGCACACTTTCATGATTGCATAAATAAGGCTAATGTTTTGCCAAGCTTATCTTGTGGTCTTTGAACATGACAATCATATTTGTCAAATTGATGCTTAGTCTAGGCCCTCAGACTTTACAGAGATGGCAGATCATTGTGATTTGCTATTTTGTTTTTCTGCATTTCTATTCATAGTAGGAGTTGATTGTCTGGTTTCTGGGGTTTAGGTGTATAAAAATCACTGCAAAAATTTCCCCAGTATATATTTGAGCATCACGCTCCACAGTTTTTGGGGGCTCCATGAGTACATAGGTGCTGTTCTATTACATGTGAAATTCAAGTGATGGGGTGGGGATGAACAGAAGGGTAAAACACTTCCCTAGCATACCTGAGTACCTGGGTTTGATTGATCGCCAGGACACAGCATCAAAAAAAAAAAAAAAAAAAAAATCTCCTAGCAGAGATGCTTTTGCCATATAGTTGCTTTAAGAAGTTCAATGTTTGTGCTTTCTGAATAGTTGAGATGTTCTACATTTGATATACATTATTTTTAGATAGGAAAAAATACTGTTTTGACATGACAGGGGATCAGATGAGGAGATTTGCCATGAGGCATTTGCCATGAGTAGGTCTTGAGAGGAGTCACCATGAGGACACAGATGAAGAAGGAGGCCAAGGAGAAACTATGATGGAGTTAATATAACCTTTCTTATGGCTGGTTGTGGATCACTGCTAGAGAACTTTCTTATCATGTACAAACTCCTGGACTGGATCCCCAGCAATTCTTAAAAATATCAACATATGGAATTCCTCACCATGAACTCCTCATATAAGTTTGAGACTCATTGTATTATTCTATGTCTGTTATTTTCAATTCTTCACACTCAGACAGTACATGCTTCTGGGACAACTATAAGTACAGGATTCCAACAGAAGTAAGCATATACACACATTTTTTCAGGCCAGAACTGCCCTGGTGGAAAACTCACAGAAAGTGAGACTATTGTAGAACATTCTAGATACACATTGATCTACAAACAGAAGAAATCAAATTAAGTCTCTGTGTTAACATGTCTTATGTAATTTCTAAGAATCAAAGAGAGCAAAAGAAATTATTTGCCTACAAAGAACACTAGTACAGGCAGAAAAAGTAACAATAGAAAGCAGAAACTAATGAAATTCTATGTCCAAAAGGTGAGAAAAATGGCTAATAACAAAGTTGTCCTACTGTGGTAAAGGCACATGTACTGTGAGTATTCCAGGTGCACAAGAAAGCTGGATTGCAAGGGAAACTTGAGAAGGGCTTCCTGGGAGAGGCTTCTTAGACATGGAACTCAAGAGCAGACACAAAAAGAATAAATCAGTAATCATTTAGATGAATCTGAACAAGGACTGACCATACAATACAAGACTAAGAGCAACTCACCCAGGAAGTCATAAGATAGGATAAAGTACAGAGCAAATGTGCAATTGAGGAATAGGATAACTAGAAATTGCTCAGTAACTAGCCAGTTCTATTACTGTTTGAGAAGCAAAAAGATAGGATTAGTCAACCAGACCCCTCCCCCAGAGCTCCTAAGGACTAAACCACCAACTAAAGAGGGAACCATGGCTCTAGCCACATGTGTAGCAGAGGATGGCATTGTCTGGTATCAATAGGAGAGGCCCTTGTTCCTGTGAAGGCTCAATTCCACAGTATAGGGGAATGGCAAGAAGGTGAGGTCAGAGTGGGTAGGTAGGAGGGGGAGCACCCTCATAGTAGCAGGGTGAGGGTGAATGGGATGGGGGGGTTCCAGAGGGGAAACTAGGAAAGGGGACTTATGCATTTACATTTGAAATGTAAATAAATAAAATGTCCAATAAAAAAATAGGGAAATGGACCAGATCTATGTTGAACTTCTCTAATCTAGTACCCTGGAAACTGAGGCAAGAGTATCCTTGGCCATTCTAAGCTAAATATATCAAGAGCTGGCCTAAAAAAATAATGTTAAATGCAATCAATAAAA